>NC_092145.1:102031701-102347692 GCF_043159975.1 Macaca nemestrina | reverse complement strand
GTACCTCTGGTAGAATTCAGCTGTGAATCCATCTGGTCCTGGACTTTTTTTGGTTGGTAGGCTATTAATTATTGCCTCAATTTCAGAGCCTGCTATTGGTCTATTCAGGGATTCAACTTCTTCCTGGTTTAGTCTTGGAAGAGTGTAAGTGTCCAGGAAATTATCCATTTCTTCTAAACTTTCCAGTTTATTTGCATAGAGCTGTTTATAGTATTCTCTGATGGTAGTTTGTATTTCTGTGGGGTCGGTGGTGATATCCCCTTTATCATTTTTTATTGTGTCTATTTGATTCTTCTCTCTTTTCTTCTTTATTAGTCTTGCTAGCGGTCTGTCAATTTTGTTGATCTTTTCAAAAAACCAACTCCTGGATTCATTGATTTTTTGGAGGGTTTCTTTGTGTCTCTATCTCCTTCAGTTCTGCTCTGATCTTAGTTATTTCTTGCCTTCTGCTAGCTTTCGAATGGGTTTGTTCTTGCTTCTCTAGTTCTTTTAATTGCGATGTTAGAGTGTCAATTTTAGATCTTTCCTGCTTTCTCTTGTGGGCATTTAGTGCTATAAATTTCCCTCTACACACTGCTTTAAATGTGTCCCAGAGATTCTGGTATGTTGTATCTTTGTTCTCATTGGTTTCAAAGAACATCTTTATTTCTGCCTTCATTTCGTTATGTACCCAGTAGTCATTCAGGAGCAGGTTGTTCAGTTTCCATGTAGTTGAGCGGTTTTGATTGAGTTTCTTAGTCCTGAGTTCTAGTTTGATTGCACTGTGGTCTAAGAGACAGTTTCTTATAATTTGTGTTCTTGTACATTTGCTGAGGAGTGCTTTACTTCCAATTATGTGGTCAATTTTGGAGTAAGTGCGATGTGGTGCTGAGAAGAATGTATATTCTGTTGATTTGGGGTGGAGAGTTCTATAGATGTCTATTAGGTCTGCTTGCTGCAGAGATGAGTTCAATTCCTGGATATCCTTGTTAACTTTCTGTCTCGTTGATCTGTCTAATGTTGAGAGTGGAGTGTTGAAGTCTCCCATTATTATTGTATGGGAGTCTAAGTCTCTTTGTAAGTCTCTAAGGACTTGCTTTATGAAACTGGGTACTCCTGTATTGGGTGCATATATATTTAGGATAGTTAGGTCTTCCTGTTGAATTGATCCCTTTACCATTATGTAATAGCCTTCTTTGTCTCTTTTGATCTTTGATGGTTTAAAGTCTGTTTTATCAGAGACTAGTATTGCAACCCCCGCTTTTTTTTGTTCTCCATTTGCTTGGTAAATCTTCCTCCATCCCTTTATTTTGAGCCTATGTATGTCTCTGCATGTGAGATGGGTCTCCTGAATACAGCAGACTGATGGGTCTTGACTCTTTATCCAGTTTGCCAGTCTGTGTCTTTTAATTGGAGCATTTAGTCCCTTTACATTTAAGGTTAATATTGTTATGTGTGAACTTGATCCTGCCATTATGATATTAACTGGTTATTTTGCTCGTTAGTTGATGCAGTTTCTTCCTAGCCTTGATGGTCTTTACAGTTTGGCATGTTTTTGCAATGGCTGGTACCGGTTGTCCCTTTCCATGTTGAGTGCTTCCTTCAGGGTCTCTTGTAAGGCAGGCCTAGTGGTGACAAAATCTCTAAGCATTTGCTTATCTGTAAAGGATTTTATTTCTCCTTCACTTATGAAACTTCGTTTGGCTGGATATGAAATTCTGGGTTTAAAATTCTTTTCTTTAAGAATGTTGAATATTGGCCCCCACTCTCTTCTGGCTTGGAGAGTTTCTGCCGAGAGATCTGCTGTTAGTCTGATGGGCTTCCCTTTGTGGGTATCTCGACCTTTCTCTCTGGCTGCCCTTAAGATTTTTTCCTTCATTTCAACTTTGGTGAATCTGGCCATTATGTGTCTTGGAGTTGCTCTTCTCGAGGAGTATCTTTGTGGCATTCTCTGTATTTCCTGGATTTGAATGTTGGCCTGCCCTACTAGGTTGGGGAAGTTCTCCTGGATGATATCCTGAAGAGTGTTTTCCAACTTGGTTCCATTTTCCCCCTTACTTTCAGGCACCCCAATCAGACATAGATTTGGTCTTTTTACATAATCCCATACTTCTTGCAGGCTTTGTTCATTTCTTTTTCTTCTTTTTTCTGTTGGTTTCTCTTCTCGCTTCATTTTGTTCATTTGATCCTCAACCGCTGATACTCTTTCTTCGAGTTGATCGAGTCGGTTACTGAAGCTTGTGCATTTGTCACATATTTCTTGTGTCATGGTTTTCATCTCTTTCATTTCGTTTATGACCTTCTCTGCATTAATTACTCTAGCCATCAATTCTTCCACTTTTTTTTTTCAAGATTTTTAGTTTCTTTGCGCTGGGTATGTAATTCCTCCTTTAGCTCTGAGAAATTTGATGGACTGAAGCCTTCTTCTCTCATCTCGTCAAAGTCATTCTCCGTCCAGCTTTGATCCGTTGCTGGCGATGAGCTGCGCTCCTTTGCCGGGGGAGATGTGCTCTTATTATTTGAATTTCCAGCTTTTCTGCCCTGCTTTTTTCCCATCTTTTTGGTTTCATCTGCCTCTGGTCTTTGATGATGGTGACGTACTGATGGGGTTTTGGTGTAGGTGTCCTTCCTGTTTGATAGTTTTCCTTCTAACAGTCAGGAACCTCAGCTGTAGGTCTGTTGGAGATTGCTTGAGGTCCACTCCAGACCCTGTTTGCCTGGGTATCAGCAGCAGAGGCTGCAGAAGATGGAATATTGCTGAACAGCAAGTGTACCTGTCTGATTCTTGCTTTGGAAGCTTCCTCTCAGGGGGTTACTCCACCCTGTGAGGTGTGGGGTGTCAGACTGCCCCTAGTGGGAGATGTCTCCCAGTTATGCTACTCAGGGGTCAGGGACCCACTTGAGCAGGCAGTCTGTCCCTTCTCAGATCTCAATCTCCATGTTGGGAGATCCACTGCTGTCTTCAAAGCTGTCAGACAGAGTCGTTTGCGTCTGCAGAGGTTTCTGCTGCGTTTGTTATTGTTTACTGTGCCCTGTCCCCAGAGGTGGAGTCTACAGAGACAGTCAGGTTTCCTTGAGTTGCTGTGAGCTCCACCCAGTTCGAGCTTCCCAGCGGCTTTGTTTACCTACTTAAGCCTCAGCAATGGTGGGCTCCCCTCCCCCAGCCTCGCTGCTGCCTTGCTGATAGATCACAGACTGCTGTGCTAGCAATGAGGGAGGCTCCGTGGGCGTGGGACCCTCCCAGCCACGTGTGGGATATAATCTCCTGGTGTGCCCGTTTCCTTAAAGCACAGTATTGGGGTGGGAGTTACCCGATTTTCCAGGTGTTGTTTGTCTCAGTTCCCCTGGCTAGGAAAAGGGATTCCCTTTCCCCTTGAGCTTCCCAGGTGAGGCGATGCCTTGCCCTTCTTCACCTCTCGCTGGTCGGGCTGCAGCAGCTGACCAGCACCGATTGTCCAGCACTCCCTAGTGAGATGAACCCAGTACCTCAGTTGAAAATGCAGAAATCACCGGTCTTCTGTGTCGCTCGCGCTGGGAGTTGGAGACTGAAGCTGTTCCTATTTGGCCATCTTGCTCTGCCCCAAAAAGCATATTTCTAATTTTTATCGCTGGATATTCTGTTTTTATTTATAGGCCTTAGTGCATTCAAAAATGTCTCTTCATAGATTCTACGAAAAGAGTTTTTCCAATCTGCTGAATCAACACTCAGATTCCATTCTGTAAGATTAATCCACATATCACAAAGCATTGCCACAAATAGCTGGTTTTTAGTTTTTTCTCTGAATATTCCCTTTTATCTTATAGGCCACAATGGGCTCAGAATTGTCCCTTTGTGAGTTCCACCAAAAGGTTGTTTCCAACCTGGTGTATCAAAACACACCTTCCATATTGTGAGTTGAATCCACACATCAGCAGGCATTTTGACAGATTCCTTTGCTCTAGTTTTTATCTCTGAACATTTGGTTTTTCCTTAGAGGCCTTCATGGGATCAGAAATGTCCCTTCATTGCTTTTACAAAAAGAGTGTTTCCAACCTGCTGAATCAAAACAAATTTTTCCTTCTGTCAGAAGAATCCACAATCCCAAGACATTATCACAGATAGCTTCTTCCTAGTTTTTATCATTGTGTATTCGATTTCAATTAGAGGCCTCATTGGGATGAGAAATGTCCCTTCGTTGGTTCCACAAAAAGAGTTTTTAAAACTTGCTGTATCAAAACACATGCACCTTTCCTTGAGATGAATCCCCACATCACAATACATTTTCAGTGATAGTTTTTTTCTAGTGTTTATCGCTGGATATTCAGTTTTACCTTAGAGGTCTAAATGCGCTCAGAAATGTCCCCTCATAGATTCTACAAAAAGAGTGTTTCCAACCTGAACCAAATCTGAACCAAAGACAGATTCCATTCTGTGAGATGAATCCACACATAGCAAAGTAATTTCACAGATAGCCCATTTCTAGTTTTTATTGTTGGATATTCCCTTTCTCCTTAAAGGCCTCAATTGGTTCAGAAATGTCCCCTCATAGATTCTACAAAAAGAGAGTTTTCAACCCGCTGAATCAAAACAAAGGTTTCATTCTGTGAGAAGAATCCACATATCACAAAGTATTTTCACAGTGCGCTTGTTTCTAATTTTTATCACTGGATATTCAGTATTTCTTTAGAGGCATCAAAGGGCTCAGAAATGTCCTTTTGTAGATTCTCCAAAAAGAGTGTTTCCAACCTGCTGAATCTAAACACAAGTTCCATTTTAGCGCAATGAATCTGCACATCACAAAGAATTTTCATACATAGCTTGCTTCTAGTTTTTATCTCTGGATATTCTTTTTTTTCTCAGAGGCCTCAATGGGCTCAGAAATGTGCCTTCGTAGATCCTACATAAAGAGTGTTTCAAACTGCTAAATCAACACACGTGTTACATTCTCTGAGATGAATCCAAATTCAATGTAACTCACATTACAAAGCAGTTTCACAGATAGCCTCTTGCCAACTTTTATTGCTGGATATTCGGATTTTCCTTAAGGGCCTGAATTATTCTGTTGTATCAACAGACACATCACAAAGCATTTTCACAGAAAGCTTCTTTATATTTTTATCGCTGGTCATTCTGGTTTTTTGGTTTAATAGGCCTCAATGGTCTCAGAATTATTCCTTTGTAGATTCTTCAAACAGAATGTTTCCAACCTCCTAAATCAAACAAATTTTCCATTCTTTGCATTGAATCCACACATCACAAAGCATCTCCACAGATAGCCTGTTTCTAGTTTTTATTACTGGATATTCAAATTTTTCTTATATGCATCAATGAGCTCAGAAATGTCCCTTCATAGTTTCCACAAAAACAGTATTGCCAACCTGCTGAATCAAATCACGTTTTCCATTCTGTAATATGAGTCTGCACATCATAAAGCATTTTCACAGATAACTTCTTTCTAGTTTTTGTCGCTGAATATTCAGTTTTCCTTATAATCTTCAATGGGCTCAGAAGTATCCCTTCGTAGATTCCTCAAAAAGAGTCTTTCCAGCCTGCCGAATTAAGATACAGGTTCCATTCTGTGAGATGAATCCACACATCACAAAGCCTTTCAACAGGTAGCTTGTTTCTAGTTTTTAATCACTGAATATTGAATTTTCTCTTATACACCTCGATCGGCTAAGAATTGTTCCTTCATTGATTTTACAAAAAGAGTGTTTCCATCCTGGAGTTTCAAAGCATAGGTTAATTCTGTGAGATGAATCCACACATCACAAAGCATTATCACAGATACTTTGTTTCTAGTTTTTAACACATTATATTCAACTTTTCCTTTTGGGCTTCGATGGACTCTGAAATATTCCTTCATAGATTCTACAGAGTGTTTCCAAGCTGGAGAATCAAAATATAGGTTGCATTCCTTGAGATGAATCCACACATCACAAAGCATTTTCACAGATAGCTTGTTTCTAGTTTTCATTTCCGGAAATTCAATTTTTTCTTACTGGCTTCAATGGGCTCAGAAATATCCCTTTGTGAATTCTACAAAAAGAGAGTTTCCCACCTGTAGAATCTAAACACAGTTTCCATTCTGTGAGATGGATCCACACATCACGAAGCATTTTCTCACATAGCTTCTTTGTAATTTTTATCACAGGATATTTGATTTTTCACTATATGCCTCAATGGGCTCAGAAATGCTCCTTTGTAGTTTCTACAAAAAGTGTGCTTTTAACCTGATGAATCCAAACACAGATTCCATTCTGTGAGATTATTCCATACATCACAAAGCATTTTAATGCATAGCTTGTTTTTAGTTTTTATCACAGGATATTCAACTTTTCTTTATGGGCCTCAATTGGCTCAGAAACATCCCTTCGTAGATTCTACAAAAAGAATGTTTCCAACCTGGAGAATCAAAATGTAGGCTCCATTCTCTGAGATGAATCTACGTATCACAAAACATTTTCACAGATAGCTTGTTTCTAATTTTTATCACAGTATACCCTATTTTTTACTATATGCCTCTATGGCTTAAGAAATGTTTCTTCCTAAATTCTACAAAAAGAGTGTGTCCAAAACACAGGTTCCATTCTGTTAGTTGAATCCACATATCACAAAGTGTTTTCACAGATAGCTTGTGTCCAGTTTTTATTGTGGGATAATTTTCCTTATGGGTCTCAATGGGCTCAGAAATGTCCCTTCATAGATTGTACAAAAAGAGTGATTCCAACTTATTGAATCAACTCACAGGTTCCATTTTGTGTAATGAATCCACATATTGCAAAGCATTTTCACAGATAGCTTGTTTCTGGAGAGTTCTGGTTGACCTCAAGCATTGTTTAAAGCATAGACTTCTGGTCAACCTCAGGCATTGTAATGGAAGAGACTGCTGGTCCACCTCAAGCATTGTATGGGTAGAGGCACTTGGTCGATTTCTAGCTGGCCTTATACATTGTAAGTGGGAGACTTCTTATAGACCTCAGACTTGGTAATGAGAATGACACCTGGCCAATCTCTGGCATTCTAAGGGGAGAGAAAGTTGGCTTACCTCGGGCATTCTAATGAGAGAGACACCTGTCCAAGCCCAGGCATTGTAAGGGGAGAAACACTTGGTCTACCACAGGCATGTAAGGGGAGAAACATTTGGCTGACCTCAGGAATTCTAAGAGGAGAGACACTTGGCCAACCTCAGGCATTCTAACTGGAGAGTCTCCTGGTCTGCCTCAGACATTTTAGGAGGAGTCTCCTGGTTGAACTCAGGCATTTTACAGGAACGGACTCCTGGCCAATCTCAGGCATTCTAGGCAGAGAGTCACCTGACTGACCTCAGGCATTCTAAGGGGAGGGATTCCTGGCCAACCTAAAGCATTCTAGGGGAGAGACAGCTGGCTGACATCATTCATTCTAATGAGAAAGACAACTGAACGACCTCAGGCGTTCTAACAAGAGAGACACCTGGTCAACCTCATTCATTGTAACAGGAGAGACTCCTGGCTGACCTCAGGCATTTTTAAGGGGAAAGACACCTGGACAACTTCACGCATTTTAAGAGGGGAGACATCTGGCTGAATTCAGACATTCTAACTAAAGGACACCTAGACGAACTCATTTATTCTAATAGAAGAGACTCCTGCCCACCTTCTGACATACTAGAAGGAGGGTCTCCTGGCCGACCTCAGGCATCCTAAGAAAAGACACACAGGGCTGACTTCAGGCAGTCTAGGAGAATCTCCCAGGTGAACTCAGGCGTTTTAATGTGAGGATATCCTTGCTGAACTCAGGCATTCTAAGGGAAGAGACACTTGGCCAAACTCATGCATTTTAAGGAGAGAGACACCTAGCTGACTCGAGGCATTCTAATAGAATTGATTCCTGAAATACCTCAGCCATTTTAAGGGTAGAGACACGTGACAAACTCAGGCATTCTACGGAGAGAGACACATGGCCGACCTCATTCATTCTAATGGGAGAGACACCTATCCAACCTAAGGCATTCTAAGGGGAGAGACTCCTGGCAGACTTCAGGCATTCTAACAGGAGAGACACCTAGCCAACCTCAGGCATTCTAAGGGGAGAGACTCCTGGCTGACCACATTCATTCTAACATGAGAGACACCTGGCCAACTTTAGACATTTTAAGCAGAATGACAGCTGGCTGACCTCAGGCATTCTAAGGGAAGAGAGTCCTGTCCCACCTCAAAAATTCTGAGGTGAGAGAAACCTGGCCAACCTCAGACATTCTAACGGGAGAGACACCTGGCCGACCTCAGACATTATAAGGGAAGAGACACCTGGCCAACCTCAGGCATTCTAAGGGGAGAGACAACTGGCCGATATCAGACAGTCTAAGGGGAGAGACACCTGGCCAACATTAGCACTCTAAAGGGAGACTCTCCTGGCTGACCACAGGCATTTTATTTGAAGAGACTCCTGGCCAACTCAGGCATTCTAAAAGCAGATAAACTGGGCCAACCTTGTTCATTCTAATGAGAGAGACACCTGGCGACCGGAATTCTTTGAGGAGAGACTCCTGGCCAGCCTCAGACATTCCGAGGAGAGAGACATGTGGATGACCTCAGGCATTCTATTGGGAGACACACCTGGCTGACGTCAGGCATTCCAAGGGGACTGAAACTGGGCAGACCTCATTCATTCTAACGGGCAAGACACCTGGCCGACCTCAGGCATTCTGAAGGAATGCATACCTGGCCAACATCAGGCATTCTAAGCGGAGAGTTTTCTGGCTGCCCTAAGGCATTCTAAGGGGAGAAATTCATGGCCACCCTCAGGCATTCTAAAAGAGAGTCTCCTGGAAGGCTGCAGGCATTCTAAGGGAAAGACACGTGGCCGACCTCAGGCATTCTAAGGGGAGCATCGTCTGGCCAATCTCTGGCATTCAAAGGAGAGAGACACTGAGCCAACTTCATTCATTTGAACAGGAGAGACACCAGGCTGACCTCAGGCATTCTAAGGGGAGAGTCTCCTGTCTAACAGCAGGCACCTAAGTGGAGAGACTCCTGGTGACCTCAGGCATTCTAACGAGAGACATCTAGCCGACCTCATTCATTCTAATGGGAGAGACACAAGGCCAAGATCAGGCATTCTAAGGAGCGAGTATCTTGACTGACCTCAGGCATTCTAAGTGGAGAGACTCCTGGCCAACCTCAGACATTCTAACAGGAGAGACACTTAGCCAACTTCATGCATTCTATGGGGAGAATATACTGGCTGATCTCAGGCAATCTAAGGGGAGAGTCTCCTGGCCGATCTCAGGCATTCTAAGAGAAGAGACCCCTGGCCGACTTCAGGCATTCTAACAGGAGAGACAGCTGGCCAACCGTATTCATTCTAATGGGAGAGACACCTTGCCAACTTCTGGTATTCTAATGGGAGCCTCCTGGTCAATCTAAAGCATTCTAATGAGAAAGACACCTGGCCAACCTCAAGCATTCTAATGGGACAGACACCTAGCCAACCTCAGGAATTCTAAGGCAAGAGACTCATGGCCACCCTAGGCAATCTAACAAGAAAGACCCCTGGCCAAACTCCAGCATTCTAAGCAAGAGTCTCCATTCTGACCTTGGGCATTCTAAGGGAAGAGACTCCTCATTGACCTCAGGCATTCTAGCATTCTAAGTGAGTGAAACTTGGCCAACCTCAGGCATTATAATGAGACAGACACTTCGCCGACCTCAGACATTCTAAGGAGAGAGATTACTGGTAGACCTCAGACATTCTAAGGAGAGAGGTCTCCTGGCCAACCGCAGGCATTCTAAGAAGAGAGGCACCTACCTGACCTCAGGCATTCTAAGAAGAGAGACACCTGACCAACCTCAGACATTCTAACGGAAGAGACACCTGGCCAATCTCAGGAATTCTAAGGGAAGAATCTTCTGGCCGACCTCAGACATTCTATGAGGGGGGATTCATGGCCGACTTCAGACACTCTTAGGGGAGAGAAACCTGGCCATCCTCTGGCATTCAAAAGGGAGAGACATCTGTCCAAACTCAGACATTCTAAGGGGAAAGACTCCTGCCTGACCTCAGGTTTCCTAAAGGGAGAGTCTCCTGGCCAACTTCAGGCATTCTAAAAAGAGAGAATCCTGGCAGACTTCTGACACTCCAACAGGAGAGACACCTGGCTGACCCCAGGCATTCTAAGGACAGAGACTCCTGGCCAACCTCAGGCATTCTAAAGGGAGAGTCTCCTGGATGACCTCTAGAATTCTAAGGAAAGAGCATACTGGCCCATGTCTTGCATACTATTGGAAGGGACACCTCACTGACTTCAGGTATTCTAAGGGGAGTGACACTTGGCTGACTTCAGGCATTCTAATGCTAGAGACACCTGACCGACCTCAGGCATTCCAATGGGAGAGACTCCTGGCCAACATAAGACATTTTAAGGGGATAGTCTACTGGACGACCTCAGACATTCTAAGAAGAGAGACAAGGGGCAGACCTCAGGCATTATAATGAGAGAAACACCTTGGCAACCTCATTCATTATGAAGGCAGAGACACCTGGCCAAACATAGAAATTCTAACAGGAGAGTCTCCTGGCTGATCTCAGGCATTCTAAGGTGTGAGACATGTCGCTGACCTCAGGCATTCTAAGGGGAGTGACACCTGGCCGACTTCAGGCATTCGAATGAGAGAGACACCTGGAAGACTTCATTCATTCTAACGGGAGAGACAGCAGCCTGACCTCAGACATTCTAACAAGAGTCTCTTGGCAGACCTTAGGCATTCTAAGGGAAAAGACTTCTGATAGACCACAGGCATTCTTAGGGATGAGACACCCTGTGACATCAGGCATTCTAAGAGAAGAGACTTTTGATTGACCTCAGGCATTCTGAGGGAATAGACTCCTGGCCAACCTCAGGCATTCTAACAAGAGAGCCACCTGGCCAACTTCAGGCACTCTAAGGAAACAGACTACTGGTTGGACCTCAGGCATTCTCAGGAAATAGACACCTGGCTGACCTCATAAATTATAACAAGAGAGACACCTGGCTAACGTCAGGCATTCTAAGGGGAGAGTCTCCTGGCCAACCTCAGTATGGGGAGAGACTCCTGGACAACCTCAGGCATTCTTAGGGAAGAGACACCTGGCCAACCTCTGGCATTCTAAGGGGAGACACACCTGACTGACCTCAGGCATTCTAAAGGGAGAGATTCCTAGCTGACCTCAGGCATTCTAAGGGAAGAGTCCTGGCCTGCTTCACACTCTCTATGGAGAGAGACTCCTGGTTGACCTCTGGCATTTTAAAGGGAGAGACACCTTGCTGACCTCAGGCATTCTAAGTGGTGAGACTCCTGGCCAACATCAGACATTCTAACAAGAGATACACCTGGGCAGCTTCAGGCATTCTAAGGGGAGAGACAGTAGGCCGACCTCAGGCATTGTAAAGGGAGAGTCACCTGGCCGACCTCAGGCTTTCTAAGAGGAGAGTGCACTCCCAGACCTCAGGTATTCTAAGGGGAGTGACCCTTTCTGACTTCAGGCATTCTAAAGGGAGAGACACCTGAATGACCTCAGGAATTGCAAGGGAAGAGAATCTTGTCCAACCTTAGGCATTCTGTGGGGGAGAGACTCCTTGCTGACCTCAGGTATTCTAATGGGAGAGACAACTGGCTGACCTCAGGCATTCTAATGGGAGAGATACCTGGCCAACCTCAGCCATTCTAAGGGGTGATACATCTGGCCAATCACAGGCATTATAAGAAGAGAGACAACTGGTCGACCTCCGGCATTCAAAAGAGAGAGACACCTCGAAATCATCATTCATTCTACAGGAGAGACACCAGGCCAACTGCAGGCATTCTAAGGGGAGTCTCCTGGCTGACCTTAGGCATTTGAAGGGGAGAGACTCCCGGTAGACCACAGGCATTCTGAGTGGCGAGACACTTTATGATATCAGGCATTCTAAGGGGAGAGACACCTGGCTGACCTCAGGAATTCTAACATGATAGACACCTGGCCAACCTCAGGCTTTCTACAGGGCAGACTCCTGGCTGAATGCAGGCATTCTGATGGGAGAGACACCTGGTGGACCTCAGGTATTCTAAAGGGAGAGACTCCTTGCCGACCTCATACATTCTAATGAAAGAGACACCTGGACAACCTCAGGCATTCTAATTGGAGAGACTCCTGGCTGTCCTCAGGCATTCTGAAGGGAGAGCCATATGGCCGACCTCAGGCATTCATTCTAACAGAAGAGACACCTGGTTGAACTCAGGCATTCTAAGTGGAGAGACTCCTGGCCAACCTCAGGCATTCTAAGAGGAGAGTGTCCTAGCCGACCCCAGGCAGTCTAAGGGAAGAAACACCTGGTTGACCTCAGGCATTCTAAGATAAGAGACACCTGGCAGACTTAAGACATTCTAAGGGGAGAGACTACTGGCCAACCTCAGGAATTCTTAGGGTAGAGACTTCTGATTGACTTCAGGCATTCTGAGGGGAGAGACACTTGACCGACCTCAGGCATTCTAATGAAAGAGTCACCTGGGCGACCTCAGGCATTTCAAGGGGAGAGATTACGGGCCGGCCACAAGCATTCCACAAAGGAGAGACTCCTGGCCGACCTCGTCATTCTAAGGGGAGAGACTCCTGGGCGTCCTCAGTCATTTTACAGGGATTGTCTCCTGACCAAACTCAGGCATTCTAAGGGGAGATTTGCATGGCCAAACTCAGGCATTCTCCCCTGAGAGATGCCTGTCTGACTTCATTCATTCTAACAGGAGGGACATCAAGCTGACCTCAGGCATTCTGAGGGGAGAGAAACCTGGCCAACCTCAGGCATTCTAACAGGAGAGACACCTGGCTGACCTCAGGCATTCTAAACGGAAAGACCCCTAGCTGACTTCAGGCATTCTGAAAGGAGAGACATCTGGCTGATCTCTGGCATTCTAATGGGAGAGAAATCTGACCTACCTCAGGCATTCGAAGTGGAAAGACACCATGCTGACCGCAGGCATTCTAAATGGAGAGATTCCTGGCCTACCTCAGGAATTCTAAGGGGAGAGACATGTGGCCGACTTTGGGCATCCTAATGAGAGAGACACCTGGCTGTACTTATTCATTCTGACAGGAGAGACACCTGGCGGACCTCAGGCATTCTAAGGGCATAGGCCTCGGGCAGACGTTAGGCATTCTGTTGGGAGAGACACCTGGACGACTTCAAGCATTCTAAGAAAAGAGACGCCTGACCAACCTCAGGGATTCTAAAGGGACAGACCCCTGGCTGCACTCATGCATTCTATAGGGAGACTCCCCTGGCCCAACTAAGGCATTATAAGCAGAGAGACATCTGGCCAACTTCAGGCATTCTCAGGGGAGAGACACGTTGCCAACCTCAGGCACTCTGAGGGGAGAGACACCTGGCCAACTTTATTCATTCTAACTGGAGACAGCCCGAGAGGACCTCAGGCATTCTAAGGGGAGAGACTCCTGGCCAACCTCTGGCATTCTAATGGAAGAGACACCTGGCTGACATCAGGAATTCTAAGGGAAATAAACCTAACTGACCTCAGACATTCTAACTCGAGAGACTCCTGGCCAAGCCCAGACATTCTAATGATAAAGACTCCTGGCTGAACCTTGGCATTCTAATGATGGAGACACCTGGGAGGCTTCAGGCATTCTAAGGATGGAGTAACCAGGCATTCCTCAGGCATTCCAACAGGAGGGACTCCTTGCCGATCTCAAGCATTCTAATGATAGAGACACCTGGGCTACCTCAAGCATTCTAAGAATAGAGACACCTGACTGATCCCAGGCATTCTGATGGGAGGGACTCCTGGACGACCCTGGGCATTCTAATAATAGAGACACCTGGTCGACCACAGGCACTCTAATGGTGGAGACACCTGGGCGACTTCAAGCAATTGAAGGATATAGACACCTGGTTGATTAAAGGCATTCTAACTGGAGAGACTTTTGACCGACCTCAGGCATTCTAATTATAAAGACTTTTGGCATACTCCAAGCGTTCTAATGATAGAGGCACCCGGGTGACCTCAGGCATTATAAGGATAGAAACACCTGGCCAAACCCACACATTCTAATGAGAGACTCCTGGCCAACCCCATTCATTCTAATGATAGAGACACCTGGGTGACCTAACGCATTCTAAGGATAGAGACACCTGGCTGACCCAAGACATTCTAATGGTAGAAATTCCTGGCCAACTCCAGGAATTCTAATGTTGGAGACCCCTGGCCTATCCCAGGCATTCTAATGATAGAGATACCTATACGACCTCAGGCATTCCTGGCCTACCCAAGGTGTTCTAAGAATAGAGACACCTGGCCGACCCCATGCATTCTAATGGGAGAGATTGCTGGCCAACCCTAGGCATTTTAATGATAGAGACACATGGGCAATCTCAGGCATTCTAATGAGAGAGAAACCTGGCTGACCTCAGTCACTCTAATGAGACAGACTCCTGGGCAAGCCCAGGCACTTCAATGACAGAGACTTTTGGAAGACTTCAGGCATTTTAATGATAGAGACACCTGTGCAAACTTAGGCATTCTAAGTATACAGACACCTGGCCGACTAAATGCATTCTAATAGGAGAGAGTCTTGGAAAACCACAGGCATTCTAATGATACAGACTAACGGCCTCCCCAAGCATTCTAAGGTTAGAGACACATGAGCGACCTCAGTCATTCTATAGAGACATTTGGCCAACATCAGGCATTCTAAAGGGAGAGACTGCTGGCCTACCTGAGGCATTCTAATGATAGAAACTCCTGATCTACCCCAGGCATTCTGTTGATAGTGACATCTATGTGACCACAGGCATTTGAAGGATAGAGACACTTAGTTGACCCCAGGCATGCTAATGGGAGAGACCTCTGGCTGACCACAGGCATTCTAATGACAGAGACACCTGGGCCACCTCAGGCAATCTAAAAATGGAGACACCTCACCGATCCATACACTTTAACGAGAGAGACTCCTGGTTGACTCAAAGCATTCTAATGACAGAGGCACATGGGTGACCTCTGGCATTCTAAGGATAAAGTCACCTGGCCAACTTAAAGCATTCTTATGGGAGAAACACCTGGCAATCCCCAGGCTTTTTAATGATAGAGACTCCAGGGAAACCCCAGGCATTCCAATGATAGAGACACCTGTGCGACCTCAGGCATTACAAACACAGAGATGCCTGGCCAACTCCAGGGGTTCTAATGGGAGAAACTACTGGGTGACCACAAGGATTTCAGCATGAGAGACTCCTGGGTGACCCCAGGCATTCTAAGGATAGAGACTCCTGGCCTATCCCAGGCATTCTAATGATAGACACCTGTGTCACCTCAGTCATTTTTAAGGATAGAGACATCGAGTCGAACCTAGGCATTCTAATGGGAGGGATTCCTGGGCGACCCTTGGAATTCTAATGATAGAGACACCTAGTGGACCTCAGACATTCTAAAGATAGAGACACCTGGACGATTCAAGTCATTCTAATGTTAGAAACACCTGTGCTACCTCATTCTAAGGATTGAGACACCTCGATGACCTCAGGCATTCTAACAAAGAGACTCATGGCCAACCCCAGGCATTCTAATGATAGAGACACCTGGTCGACCACAGGCCTTCTAATGGAAGAGATTCCTGGCCGACCCGAGGCATTCTAAAAAGAGAGACTCCTGGGGAACCCATGCATTCTAAGGAAAGAAACTCTTCATCGACCCCAGGCGTTCAAATGATAGAGACACTTGGGAGACATCAGGCATCCTAAAAATAGAGACACCTGGCTGACTCCAGGCAGTCTAACCTGGGAGACTTCTGGCCAAACCCAAGCATTCTAATGATACAGACTCCTGGCCTACCCCAGGTATTCTAATGACAGTGAGACCTGGGCGACCTCAGGCATTCTAAGCATAGAGACATCTGGCTGACCCAGGCATTCTAATAGGTGAGACTCCTGGCTGTTTCCAGGCATTCTAATGAGTAAGACTCCTGTTCACCACAGGCTTTCTAATGGTAGAGACACCTGGGTGATTTCAGGCATTCTAAGGATAGACATGACTGGCTTACCCCAGGCAATCTAAAGGAGAGACTATTGGCCAACCAGAGGCATTCTAATGGGAGAGACTTTGGGCCGACTCCAGGCATTCTAATAATAGAAACATCTGGCCGCATCCAGGCATTCTAACAAAAGAAACTCCTGGCCAACCCCAGGCATTCTTATGATAGAGACTCTTGGCCAACCCCAGGCATTCAAATGATAGAGACACTTGGGTGAATTCAGGCATTCTAAGGGAAGAGACCCCTGGCCAACGACAGAAATTCTAATGAGAGACTTCTGCCTGACCACAGGGATTCTAATGATAGATAAACCAGTGCAACATCAGTCACTTTAAGAATAGAGACACCTGGCTGAACCCAGGAATTCTAACCAAAGATACTCCTGGCTGACCCAAGGCATTCTAGTAATAGAGACACCTGGGAGACCTCAGGCAATCTAAGGATAGAGATTCCTGGCTGACCCCAGGCATTCTAGCGATAAAGACTCCTGGACTAGCGCAGGCATTCTAATGATAGATACACCTGTGCAACCTCAGACGTTTTTAGGATAAAGACACCTGGCCAACCCCAGGCATTCTAACTTGAGACTCTGGGCTGACGATACACATTCTAATGATAGATACTCCTGGCTGACCCAAGGCATTCTAGTAATAGAGACACCTGTGTGACCTCAGTCATTCTGAGGATAGAGAGACCTGGCTGACCCCAGGCATTCTAACAAGAGAGATTCCTGGCCAATGCCAGGCATTGTAATGATAGAATTCTGGCTGAACCCAGGCATGCTAATGATAGAGACACCTAGGGGATCTCAGGCATTCTAAGAATAGAGACACCTGGCTGACACAGGACATTTTAACAGGAGAGACTTCTGGCCAACCCATAGGTGTTCTAATGATAGAGACACCTGGGCAACATCAGGCATTATAACATTAGAAAAACGTGGCAGATCCCAGACATTCTAATAGAGGAGACTAATGGCCTTCACCAGGGATTCTAATGATAGAGACACCTGAGCAAACTCAGGCATTTTGAGGATAGGAACACCTGGCTGACACAGGCTTTCTAATGAGAAAAACTGCTTGCCGACCCTTGGCATTCTAATGGGAGAGACCCTTGGAGGAAGCCAGGCATTCTAATAATAAAGACACCTGGGTGAATTGAGGCATTCTAAGAATAGAAGCACCTGGCCAACCCAAGACATTTTAATCGGAGAGACTCCTGCACAACACCAAGCTTTTTAAACACAGACCCTCCAGACCTACCCCAGGCATTCCAATGATAGAGACACCTGTGCAGCCTCGGGCATTCTAAGGATGGAGATGACTGGTCAACCCCAGGTATTCCAATGGGAGAGACTTTTGGTGGACCATTGGCATTCTAAGGGGAAAGACTCTTGGGGGACCTTAGGCATTCTAATGATGGAGACAACTGGATGACTCCAGTCATTCTGGGGATAAAGATACCCGTGCAACCTCATGCATTCAAAGAATAGAGATACCTGGCTGACCCCAGGCATCCTAACGGTAGAGATTTTTGGCCGACGACAGGCATTCTAATAAAAGAGAATCCTGGCTGAGCTCAGGCATTCTAATGATAGAGAAACCTAAGCAACGACAGGCATTCTAATGATAGAGACACCTGGCTGACCAAAGGCATTCTAATGGAAAAGACTACTGGCCCACCCAAGGCATTCTAATGATAGAGACAACTGGTTGACCCTGGACATTCTAATGATAGAGATTCCTGGCAGACCCCAGGCATTCTAATGATAGAGACACCTGGGAAACCTCAGGGTTTCTAAGAATAAAGACTCCTGGCCTATCCCAGGCATTCCAATGGAAGAGACTCCTGGCCGACCTCAGGCTTTCTATTGATAGAGACACCTGAACGACTTCAGGCAATTTAACAGAAGAGACTCCTGGCCAACTCCAGGCATTTTAATGATAGAGAATTCTGGCTTAGCTGAGGCATTCTAATAATAGAGACACCTGTGCGACCTCAGCCATTTTAAAGATAGAGACCACTGGCTGACCCCAGGCATTCTAATGGAACAGACTCCAGGCCAACCACAGCTATCTTAATAATAGAAACTTCTGGCCTAACCCAGTAATTCTAATGATAGACAACTGTGTGACCTCATTCATTCTAAGGATAGAGACAATTGACGCCAAGCATTATAATGAAAGAGGCTCCTGGCTGAACCCAGGCATTCTAATGATAGTGACTCCTGTCCTACCTAGCACAAGCATTCTAATTATAGAGACTCCTGGGCGATTTCAGACATTCTAAGGATAGTGACACCTGGCCAACTCAGGCATTCTAACAAAAGAGACCCCTGGCTGACCCCACATATTCTAATGATAGATACTCCTGAACCACCCCAGGCACTCTAATGATAGAGACACCTGTGCGACCTCAGACACTCTAAGGGTAGAGACACCTGACTGACCCCAGGCATTTTAATGGGAGAGACTCCTGGTTGACCTCAGTCATTATAATGATAGACACCTGAACGACCTCAGGCATTCTAAAAATAGAGACAACTGGCTGACCCCAGGCATTCTAATGGGAGAGACTCCTGGCCAATCTGAGATATTTTAATAATAGAGACTCCTGGCTGACCCCAACCATCCTAATGATACATACACTGGTGCGACCTCGGTCATTCTAAGGATATAGACACCTGGTCGACTCTGGGCATTTTATCAGAAGAGACTCTTTGCTGACCTTAGATACTCTAATGATAGAGACTCCTTGCCAAACCCAGGCATTCTAATGATAGAGACACCTGGGGGACATCAGGCATTTTAACAATAGACACACCTGGCTGACCACAGGCATTCTAACTGACCACAGGCATTCTAAGGATAGAGACTTCTGGCCTACCCAAGGCATTCTAATGATAAAGAGAGCTTCGTGATCTAAGGCATTTTAAGGATACAGACACCTGGCCACCCCAAGGCATTCCAACAGGAGAGATTTGTGGCCCACCCCAGGCCTTCTGATAGAGGCTCCTTTCTGACCTCAGGCATTCTAATGATGAAGACACCTGGGTGACCGCAGACACTCCAAGGACAGAGACACCTGGCCGACCCACCACATTCTAATGGGAGAGACTTCAGGCTGATCCCAGGCATTCTAATGATAGACACTGCCGGCTGAACCAGGCATTCCAATGATAGATTCACCTGTGCAAAATCATTCTAAAGATAGTCACCTAGCCAACTGCAGGCATACTAATGGGAGAGGCTCCTGGCCGACCCCAGGCATTCCAATGATAGAGACTCCTAGCCAATGCCAGGAATTCTAATGAAAGAGACACCTGTGCGACTTCAGGCATTCTAAGGATACAGATTATTGGCCGATTCCAGCCGTTCTAATAGGAGAGACTCCATGCCTACCTAAGGCATTCTAAGGATAGTGACACCTGGTTGGCCACAAGCATTAAACTGGAGAGACTCTTTGTCGTCCCCAGGCATTCTAGGGGGCTCCAGGCTTACCCCAGGTATTCTAATGATAGAGAAACCTCTGTGACCTAAGATATTCTAAAAATGGATACACGTGGCTGACCCCAGCCATTCCAACGAAAAAGACTTGGCCAACAATAGGTATTCTCACAGGAAAGACTCCTGGCTGATCCAGGTTATCTAATAATAGAGCTGCCTTGGGAATATCACACACCGGGGCCTGTCATGGGGTGGGAGGAGGGGGGAGGGATAGCATTAGGAGATATGCCTAATGTAAATGACGACTTAATGGGTGCAGCACACCAACATGGCACATGTATACATATGTAACAAACCTGCACGTTGTGCACATGTACCCTATAACTTAAAGTATAATAAAAAATAAATAATAATAATAATAATAATAGAGACGCCTTGCCAACTCCATGCATTCTGATGACAGAGAAAACTGGGGGACCTCAAGAATTAAATAATAGAGGCAACTGGGAAACCCAAGGCATTCTAATGGGAGAGACTACTTGCTGAACCAAGGCATTAGACTGATAAAGGCTCCTTGCTCACTCCAGGCATTCTAATGATAGAGAAACCTGGGTGACCTCAGGCATTCTGAGGATAGACACCCGACCTACTCCAGGCATTATAACTGGCAAGTCTCCTGGCCAAACCCTGGCATTCTAATAATAGAGATACCTTGTTGACCCCAGGCATTCTAATGGGAGAGACTCCTGACTAACTTCAGGCATTCTAATGATGGAGACACCTGGGAGACTGCAGGCATTCTAAGGATAGAGACACCTGACTGATCAAAGGCATTCTAATTGGAGGGACTACTGGCCAACAAAAGGCTTTGTAGTGATAGAGACTACAGACCTGCCCCAGACATTCCAGTGGTAGATACACTGATGTGACCTCAGGCATTCTAAAGATAGAGACAACTGGACGACCCAGGCATAATGTCTCATTTATTCTAATGATAAAGAAATCTTTTTGACCTCAGGCATTCTAAGGATAGAGACTCCTGGCCTATACAAGGCATTCTAATGATAGATACCTGGGTGAACTCAGGCATTCTAAAAATAGTCACAACTGGCTGACCCCAGTCATTCTAATGGTAGAGACTCCTGGTCGACCCCAGGTGTTCTAATGACAGAGACTTTGGACTAGCCCAGGCATTCTAATAATAGATACACCTGTGCGACCTCAGGCAATTTTAGGATAAAGCCAACTGGCTGACCGCAGGAATTCTAACAAAAGAAACGTTAGACTGACCCTAGGCATTCTAATGATAAAGACTCCTGGCCTACTCTG
Organism: Macaca nemestrina; assembly: GCF_043159975.1. Taxonomy (NCBI): domain Eukaryota; kingdom Metazoa; phylum Chordata; class Mammalia; order Primates; family Cercopithecidae; genus Macaca; species Macaca nemestrina. The sequence continues at coordinate 102,326,914 of NC_092145.1, read as the reverse complement.
GGCATTGTAATGACAGACACCTGTGTGACTTCAGTCATTCTAAGGATAGAGAAACCTGGCCGACCTGAGACATTCTAACAGGAGAGACTCCTGGCTGACAATAAGTTTTCTAAACATAGAGATTCCAGGCCTACCCCAGGCATTCTAATGACAGAGACACCTCTGTGATTTTAGGCATTCTAAGGATAGAGACATCTGGCCAATACAAGACACTGTAACAGGAAATATTTCTGGTCAACTTCAGGCATTCTAATGAGAGACTCCTGGCTGACCTCATGCATTCTAATGTTAGGGACACCGGTGGGACCTCAGGAAATCTATGGATAGAGACTCCTGGACGACCCCAGGCATTCTAATGATAGATTCACCTGTGTGACCACAGTCAGTCTAAGGATAGAGACATCTGGCCATAAACAGGCATTCTGACGGGAAAGACTTCTAACCAACAGCAGTCATTCCAATTATAGACACTACTGGCCTACCCCAGGCATTCTAATGAGAGAGACACCTGTGCAACATCAGGCATTCTAAAGATAGAGACACCGGCCCTGCCATAGGTTCTCTAATGGGAGATATTCCTGACTCAACCCAGACATTCTAATGAGAAAGACTCCAAGATGAACCTAGGAATTCTAATAATAAAGACTCCTTGATGACCAAAGGCATTCTAATGGTATTAGAATGATAGAGACATTTTGGCGACCTCAGTCATTCTAAGGATGGAGACACCTGGACCAAATAAAGTATTCTAATGGGAGAGACTCCTGGTCAATCCCAGGCATTCTAATGATAGAGACACTGGGCGACCTCAGGCATTCTAAATCTAGAAACACCTGTCTGACCCCAGGCATTCTAACGAAAGAGACTCCTGGCCAAAAGAAGGCTTTCTAATGATAGAGATCTATGTGTGACCAAAGGTGTTTTAAGGATCTAGACACCTGACTGACCCCAGGCATTCTAACGTGGGAGACTCCTGGTTGATCCAAGGAATTCTAATGAGAGAGACTCCTGGCCAACACCAGGCATTCTAATAATGGAGACACCTGGGGTCCTGACCATTCTAACTATAGAGACACCTGGCTAACCACAGGTTTTCTTTTTTTTATTATTGTATTTTAAGTTCTAGGGTACATGTGCACACCATGCCATTTTGCTACATATGTATACATGTGCCATGTTGGTGTACTGCACCCATTAATTCATCATTTACATTAGGTATATCTCCTAATGCTCTGCCTCCCCCCAACCCCCACCCCATGATAGGTCTAGGTGTGTGATGTTCCCCTTCCTGTGTCCAAGTGATTTCATTGTTCAAATCCCACCTATGAGTGAGAACATGCGGTGTTTGGATTTTTGTACTTGCAATAGTTTGTTGACAATGATGGTTTCCAGCATCATCCATGTCCCTACAGAGAACATGAACTCATCCTTTTTTACAGATGCATAGTATTCCATGGTGTATGTGTGCCACATTTCCTTAATCCAGTCTATCATTGATGGACATTTGGGTTGGTTCCAAGTCTTTGCTACTGTGAATAGTGTCGCAATAAACAGACATGTGCGTGTGTCTTTATAGTAGCATGCTTTATAATCCTTTATAGTAGCATGATTTATACGCAGTAATGGAATGGCTGGGTCAAATGGTGTTTCTAGTTCTAGATCCTTAAGGAATCGCCATACTGTCCTCCACAATGGTTGAACTATATTACAGTCCCACCTACAGTGTAAAAGTGTTCCTATATCTCCACATCCTCTCCAGCACCTGGTGTTTCCTGACTATTTAATGATTGCTATTCTAACTGGTGTGAGATGGTATCTCATTCTGGTATGATTTGCATTTCTCTGATGGTCAGTGATGATGAGCATTTTTCATGTGTCTGTTGACTGCATAAATGTCTTCTTTTGAGCAGTGTCTGTTCATATCCTTTGCCCACTTTTCAATGGGGTTGTTTATTTTTTTTATTTTTTATTTTTTTGGTAAATTCATCTGAGTTCTTTATAGATTCTGGATACTAGCCCTTTGTCAGATGAGTAGATGGCAAAAGTTTTCACCCATTCTGTAGGTTGTTTGTTCACTCTGATGGTAGCTTCTATTGCTGTTCAGAAGCTCCTTAATTTAACTGGATCCCATTTGTCAATTTTGGCTTTTGTTGCCATTGCTTTTGATGTTTTAGACATGAAGTCCTTGCCCATGCTTATGTCCTGAGTGGTATTACCTAGCTTTTCTTCTAGGGTTTTTACAGTTTTAGGTCTAACATTTAAGTCTTTAATCCATCTTGAATTAATTTTTCTATAAGGTGTAAGGATGGGAACCAGTTTCAGCTTTCTACTTATGGCTAGCCCATTTTCCCAGCACCATTTATTAAATAGGGAATCCTTTCCCCATTTCTTGCTTTTGTCAGGTTTGTCAAAGATCAGATGGTTGTAGATGTGTGGTATTATTTCTGAGGGCTCTGTTCTGTTCCATTGGTCTATATCTCTGTTTTGGTACCAGTACCATACTGTTTTGGTTACTGTAGCCTTGTAGTATAGTTTGAAGTCAGGTAACATGATGCCTGAGCTTTGTTCTCTTGGCTTAGCATTGTCTTGGCAATGCGGGCTCTTTTTTGGTTCCATATGAACTTTAAAGTAGTTGATTCCAATTCTGTGAAGAAATTCATTGGTAGCTTGGTGGGGATGGCATTGAATCTATAAATCACCTTGGGCAGTATGGCGATTTTCACGATATTGATTCTTCCTATCCATGAGCATGGTATGTTATTCCATTTGTTTGTGTCCCCTTTTATTTAGTTGAGCAATGGTTTATAGTTCTTCTTGAGGAGATCCTTCACATATCTTGTAAGTTGGATTCTTAGGTATTTTATTCTCTTTGAAGCAATTGTGAATTGGAGTTCACTAATGATTTGGCTCTCTGTTTGTCTGCTATTGGTGTAGAGGAATGTTTGTAATTTTTGCATATTGGCTTTGTATCCTAAGATTTTGATGAAGTTGCTTATTAGCTTAAGGAGATTTTGGGCTGAGATGATGGGGTTTTCTAAATATACAATCATGTCATCTGCAAACAGGGACAATTTGACTTCCTCTTTTCCTAATTGAATACGGTTTATTTCTCTCTCCTGCCTGATTGCCCTAGCCAGAACTTCCAACACTATGGTGACTAGGAGTGGTGAGAGAGGGCATCCCTGTCTTGTGCCACTTTCCAAAGGGAATGCTTCCAATTTTTGCCCATTCGGTATAATATTGGCTGTGGGTTTGTCAAAAATAGCTCTTATTATTTTGAGAAACGTCCCATCAATACCTAATGCATTGAGAATTTTTAGTATGACGGGCTCTTGAATTTTGTCAAAGGCCTTTTCTGCATCTATTGAAATAATCATGTGGTTTTTGGCTTCGGTTTTGTTTATATGCTGGATTACATTTATTGATTTGCGTATGTTGAATCAGCCTTGCAACCCAGGGATGAAGCCCACTTGATCATGGTGGATAAGCTTTTTGATGTGCTGCTGGATCCAGTTTGCCAGTATTTTATTGAGGATTTTTGCATCGATGTTCATCAGGTATATTGCTCTAAAAGTTGCTTTTTTTATTGTATCTCTGTCAGGCTTTGGTAACAGGATGATGTTGGCCTCGCAAAATGAGTCGGGGAGGATTCCCTCTTTCTCTCTTGATCGGAATAGTTTCAGAAGGAATGGTATCAGCTCCTCCTTCTACCTCTGATAGAATTCAGCTGTGAATCCTTCTGGTCCTGGACTTTTTTTGGTTGGTAGGCTATTAATTATTGCCTCAATTTCAGAGCCTGCTGTTGGTCTATTCAGAGATTCAACTTCTTCCTGGTTTAGTCTTGGGAGAGTGTAAGTGTCCAGGAAATTATCCATTTCTTATAGGTTTTCCAGTTTACTTGCATCGAGGTGTTTATAGTATTCTCTGATGGTACTTTGTATTTCTGTGGGGTCGGTGGTGATATCCCCTTTAACATTTTTTATGGCGTCTATTTGATTCTTCTTTTTTTCTTCTTTATTAGTCTTGCTAGCGGTCTATCAATTTTGTTGATCTTTTCAGAAAACCAGCTCCTAGATTCATTGATTTTTTGGAGGTTTTTTGTGTCTCTATCTCCTTCAGTTCTTCTCTGATCTTAGTTATTTCTTGCCTTCTGCTAGCTTTCAAATGGGTTTGCTCTTGCTTCTCTAGTTCTTTTAATTGTGATGTTAGAGTGTCAATTTTAGATCTTTCCTGCTTTCTTTTGTGGTCATTAATTGCTACAAATTTCCCTCTACGCACTGCTTTAAATGTGTCCCAGAGATTCTCGTATGTTGTGTCTTGGTTCTCATTGGTTTCAAAGAACATCTTTATTTCTGCCTTCATTTTTGTTATGTACCCAGTAGTCATTCAGGAGCAGGTTGTTCAGTTTCCATGTAATTGAGCGGTTTTGATTGAGTTTCCTAGTCCTGAGTTCTAGTTTGATTGCACTGTGGTCTGAGAGACAGTTTGTTATAATTTCTGTTCTTTTACATTTGCTGAGGAGTGCTTTACTTCCAACTATGTGGTCAATTGGAATAAGTGCGGTGTTGTGCTGAGACGAATGTATATTCTGTTGATTTGGGGTGGAGAGTTCTGTAGATGTCTATTAGGTCCACTTAGTGCCGAGTTGAGTTCAATTCCTGGATATCCTTGTTAACTTTCTGTCTCGTTGATCTGTCTAAAGTTGACGGTGGGGTGTTAAAGTCTTCCACTATTATTGTATGGGAGTCTAAGTCTCTTTGTTAGTCTCTAAGGACATGCTTTATGAATCTAGGTGCTCCTGTATTGGGTGCATATATATTTAGGAGAGTTACCTCTTCTTGTTGAATTGATCCCTTTACCATTTTGTAATAGCTTTGTCTCTTTTGATGGTTTAAAGTCTGTTTAGTCAGAGACTAGGATTGCAACTGCTGCCTTTTCTTGTTTTCCATTTGCTTGGTAGATCTTCCTCCATCCCTTATTTTGAGCCTATGTGTGTCTCTGCACATTAGATGGGTCTCCTGAATATAGCAAACTGATAGGTCTTAACTCTTTATCCAATTTTCCAGTCTGTGTCTTTTAATTGGAGCATTTATCCCATTTACATTTAAGGATATTATTGTTATGTGTGAACTTGTTCCTGTCATTATGATGTTAGCTCGTTATTTTGCTCATTAGTTGATGCAGTTTCTTCCTTCCATTGATGGTCTTTACAATTTGGCACGTTTTTGCAATGGCTGGTATTGGTTGTTCCTTTCCATGTTTAGTGGTCTTCCTTCGGGAGCTCTTGTAGGGCAGGCCTGGTGGTTATAAAATCTCTCAGCATTTGCTTGTCTTTAAAGGATTTTATTTCTCCTTCACTTGTGAATCTTAGTTTGGCTGGATATGAAATTCTGGGTTGAAAATTATTTTCTTTTAGAGCTTTGAATATTGGCACCCACTTTCTTCTGGCTTGGAGAGTTTCTGCCAAGAGATCCACTGTTAGTCTGATGGGCTTCCGATTGTGGGTAACCCTACCTTTCTCTGTGGCTGCCCTTAACTTTTTTCCTTCATTTCAACTTTGGTGAATCTGACAATTATGTGTCTTAGAGTTGCTCTTCTCAAGGAGTATCTTTGTGGCATTCTCTGTATTTCCTGAATTTGAATGTTGGCCTGCCTTGCTAGGTTGGGGAAATTCTCCTGGATAATATCCTGCAGAGTGTTTTCCAACTTGGTTCCATTCTCCCCATCACTTTCAGGTACACCCATGAAACATAGATTTGGTGTTTTCACACAGTCCCATATTTCTTGGAGACTTTGCTCATTTCTTTTTACTCTTTTTTTTCTCTAAACTTCTCTTCTCGCTTCATTTTATTCATTTGATTTTCAATCACTGATACCCTTTCTTCCAGTTGATCAAATCGGCTACTGAAGCTTGTGCATTCATCACGTATTTCTCGTGCCATGATTTTTAGCTCCATCAGGTCATTTAAGGACTTCTCTACACAGGTTATTCTAGTTAGCTATTCATCTAATCTTTTTTCAATGCTTTTAGCTTCTTTGCGATGGGTTCGAACTTCCTCCTTTACCTCGGAGAAGTATGATCTTCTGAAGCCTTCTTCTCTCAGCTCATCAAAGTCATTCTTTGTCCAGCTTTGTTTCACTGTTGGCACGGAGCTGTGTTCCTTTGGACTGGGAGAGGCTCACCTCCTTCAGCTGCAGTGGGCTCCACCCAGTTTGAGTTTCCTGGCAGCTTTGTTTACCTACTCAAGCCTCAGAAATTGCAGGCGCCCCTCCCCCAGCCTCACTACCACCTTGCAGTTCGATCTCAGACTGCAGTGCTAGCAATGCATGAGGCTCCGTGGGCATAGAACCCTCCAAGCCAGGTGCAGGATATAATCTCCTGGTGTGCCATTTGCCAAGACTGTTGGAAAAGCACAGTATTTGGGTGAGAGTTACCCACTTTTCCAGATGCCATCTGTCACAACTTTCCTTGGCTAGGAAAGGGAATTCCCAGACCTCTTACACTTCCTGGGTGAGGCGATGCCTCGCCCTGCTTCATCTCATGCTCAGTGGGCTGCACCCTCTGTCCTACACCCACCGTCTGACAAGTCCCAGTGAGATGAACCTGGTACTTCAGTTGGAAGTGCAGAAATCACCTGTCTTCTGCATTGCTCACTCTGGGAGCTGTAGACTGGAGCTGTTCCTATTTGACCTTTTTGGAACTGCCGGCTAACCCCAGATATTCTAATAGGAGAGGCTCTTGGCTGACCCCAGGTATTCTAATAATAAAGACTCCTAGCCTAGCCCAGGCATTCTAATGATAAAGACACCTGTGCGACCTCAGGCATTTTTAGAATCAAAATGGCTGACCTCAGACATTTTAACCAGAGAGACTCCAGGCCAACCTCAAGCATACTAATTATATAGACTGCTGGCCTATATCAGGCATTCTAATGATAGACACCTGTGAGACCTCAGTCATTCTAATGATAGTGTCACCTGGCCGTCCCCAGGCACTATAACGGGAGAGACTCCTCGCTGAATCCAGGCATTTTGATGATAAGGCTCCTGGCTGACCCAAGGCATTCTAATGCTAAAGACACCTGGTCGACCCCAGGCATTGTAACAGAAGAGACTCCTGGCCAACCCCAAGAATTTTAATGGGAAATATTTTTGGTTTACCTATGACATTCTAAAGAGAGAGACTCCTGGCCATCCTAAGGCATTCTAACAAAAAAAGACTCCTGGTTGGCCACAGGCATTCTAATGAGAGAGACTCCTGGCAGTCCCAAAGCATTCTAATGATAGACACCTGGGGGAACTAAAGTATTCTAAGGATAGAGACACCTGGCCAAATCCAGGCATTCTAGCATTCTAAGAATGGAGACACCTGACATACCCCAGGCATTCTAATGATAGAGACACCTGTGTGAACTCAGTCATTCTAAAAATAGAGACATCTGGTTAACCCCAGGCATTCTAATGGGAGAGACTCCTGGCCAACTTTAAGCATTCTAATGATAGAGACTCCTGGCCAAACCCAGGCATTCTAATGATAGAAACAAATGGGTGACCTTAGGAGATCTAAGTATATAGACACCTAGTCCACCCCAAGCATTCTGACAAGAGAAACTTCTGGCAAACTCAAAGCATTCTAACAGGGACACTTCTGGATAACCCCAGGTATTCAAAGGATAGAGACACCTGGCCAACACCGATAATTTTAATGTGAGGGACTCCTGGCAAACCCCAGGCATTCTAACAGGATAGATACCTGGTCGACCCCAGGCTTTGTAATGAGACAGAGTCCTGGCCTCCCCTAGGCATTTTAATAATAGAGACATCTGTGTGATCTAAGGTATTTGAAGGCTAGAGACAGTTTACCAACCCCAGACATTCTAACGAAGAGACTCTTGGTAAACCCCGAGCATTCTAATGAGGGAGACTCCTTGCCGACCCAAGGCATTCTAATGTTAGAGACACCTGGGGGACCTAAAGCATTCTAAAGATAAAGACACCTGGCTGACCCCAGGTGTTCAAGCAGGAATGACTCCTGGCAGATCTCAGGACTTCTAATGGGAGAAACCCATGGCCACACCAGGCATTCTAATGATAGAGACACCTAGGCAACATCAGGCATTCTAAAGATAGTGACACCTGGCTGACCCCAGCATTCTAATGGGAGAGACTACTTGCTGACCCCAGGCACGATAATGATTCGGGCTTATTGCATACCCCAGGCATTCTAATAATAGGGAAACCTGTGTGACCTAAGGCATTTTAAGGATAGAGACTCCTGAATGACTCCAGGCATTCTAACTGGAGAGACTCATAGCCAACTCCAGGCCTTCTAATAATACAGACTCCTGGCAGAACCCTGGCATTCTAATGATAGAGACACCTGGGGGACCTCACACATTCTAGGGATAAAGACACCTGGACAACCCCAGGCTTTCTAGTGTGAGAGATTCCTGGCGTACCCAAGGAATTCTGATAGAGACTTCTGGCTGACCCCAGGAATATTAATGACAGTGACACCCTGGCGACCTCAGGCATTCTAAGGATAGAGACAGCTGGCTGACCCCAGGCACTCTAATTGCAGAGCCTTTTGGAAGAACTCAGCCTTTTTAATGACGGAGATTCCTGTTTGACCCCAGGCACTCTAAAGTTAGATTCACCTGTGCGACATCAGTCATTCTAAAAATAGAGACACCTGATCGACCTAAGGTAATCTCAAGAGAGAGACTCCTGGAAGACCCCAGGCATTCAAATTACAGAGATTCCTGGCAGACCCCAGGCATTCCAATAATAGAGACTACTGGGCTACCCTAGGCATTCTAATGATAGAAACACCTTTGCAATCTCAGGCATTCTGAAGATACAGACACCTGGCCAACCTTAGGCATTCTAATGAGAGAAACTCCTGGCTGACACAGGCATTCTAATGATAGAGATTCTTGGCCTACCTCAGGAATTCTAACAGGAGAGACTCATGTTCGACCCCAGGCATTCTAATGAGAGAGACTTCTGTCTGGTCCCAGGCATTCTAATGATAGAGACACCTGGGGGACCTCTGGCATTCTAAAGATAGACATTCGACTGATCCAGGGCATTATAAAGGGAGAGAACACTGACCAAACCCAGACATTCTAATGATAGAGACTCTTGGCTGAACCCAGGAATTCTAATGAAAGAGACACATAAGTGAGCTCAGGCAATCTAAGGATAGAGACATTTGGCCCACCCAGGCTTTCCAAAGGGAGAGACTCCTCACTGACACCAGGCATTCTAATGAGAGAGACTCCAGGCCAACTCCAGGTATTCTAATGTTACAGGCTTCTGACCAATTCCAGTATTCTAATGATAGAAACCTGTGGGGCCTCAGTCATTCTAAAAATAGAGATAGTTTGTTGACTCCATACATTGTAATGGGAGAAACTCCTGGCTGCCCCAGACGTTGTAATGATACAGACACCTGGGCAACCTCAGGCATTCTAAGGATAGTGATACCTGGTGGACCCCAGGAATTCTAGTGGAGAGACTACTGGAAAAACCCAGGCGTTCAAATGATAGAGACTCACGGCCTTCCACAGGCGTTCTAATAATAGAGACAGCTGTGGTATCTCAGGTATTCTAAGGATAGAGACACTTGGCGGACTCCAGGCATTTTAACGAGAGAGACTACTGGCTGAGCCCAAGCATTCTCCAGGCATTCTAACAGGAGATAGAGACTTCTGCCTTACCATAGACATTCTAATGAGTGAGACACATGTTGGACCTCTTTCTAAGGAAAGAGACAGCTGGCCGATCCAAGGCATTCTAATGGGAGAGACTCCTGGCTGACGCCAGGCATTCTAATAGTGGAGACATCTGGGTGACCTCAGCCATTCTATGGATAGAGGCATCTGGCTGACCCCAGGCATTCTGACTGTAGAGAAACTCTGACTGAGCCCAGGCATGCTAATGATAGAGACTCCTGGCCTACCCCAGGCATTCTATTGATAGAGACACTTGTGCGATCTCAGGCATTCTAAAAATAGAGACACTTGGCCAACAAAAGGTATTTTTACAGAAGAGACTCCTGGTCGACCCCAAGCATTCTAACAGGAAGGACTCCTGGATGTACCCAGGTATTGTAATGATAGAGACTACTGGAAGACTCCAGGCATTCTAATGATAGAGACACCTGGCCAACCCCAGGCATTCTAATGAGAGATACTCCTGGCTGACCTCAGGCATTCTAATAATAAAGACACCTGGGGGACATCAGACATTCTAAGGATAGAGACACCTAGCAAACCGTGGCATTCTAACGGGACAGATTTTCGGCCCATCCCAGGCATTCTAACAAGAGAGACTCCTGGCTGAGCCAAGGCATTCTAATGAGAGACTCTTGTCCGACTCCAGACATTCTAATGATAGACACAACCTTGCGATCTCAGGCAATCTAAGGATAGAGACACCTGGGCTACTCCAGATATCCTAACAAAAGAGAATCCCGGTCAACACCAGGCATTCTAATGATATAGACACTGGGGCGATCTATGGCATTCAAAAAATAAAGTCACTTGGCCGATTCCAGGCATTCTAGCGAGACAGCCTCCTGGTGGAACTCAGGCATTCTAATGGGAGGAACTCCTGACTGACCCCAAGCATTCTAATGATAGAAATACCTGTGCAACCTCAGTTATTTTAAAAATAGACACCTTACCGACCCCAGGAATTCCAACTGTGAAGACTTCTGTCCAACCTCAGACATTCTAATGATAGAGACTCCTCACTGAACCCAGACATTCTAATGATAGAAACATCTAGGGGACCTATGCAATCTAAGAATAGAGACACCTGGTGGATTCCATGTATTTTAACAGGAGAGACTTGTGGGCCACCCCAGGCCCTCTAATGATAATTCCCCAGGAATTGTAAAGATAAAGACACCTGGGCAACTTTAGGCATTTTAAGAAGAGAGACAACTGGACAATGCAGGCTTTCAAATGGGAGAGACTCCTGGCTAACTCCAGGCATTTCAACCAGCAGAGACTCCTGGCTGACCCCAGGCATTCTGATGAGGGAGACACTGTGTGACCTCAGGCATTCTAAAGATAGAGGCATCTGGCTGATCCCAGGCACTCTAACAGGAGAGACTCCTGACCAACCCCAGGAAGTAAAATAATAGGGAATTCTGGCCTACCACAGGCTCTCTAATGATAGAGACATCTGTGGGACCTCAAGTATTTTAAATATAGAGACACCTTGCTGACCCCAGGCGTTCTAACAAGAGAGACTCCTGGCTGACCCCAGGAATTCTAATGATAGAGACACCTGTGCAACCTCAGTCATTCTAAGGATAGAGACAACTGGCCAATCCCAGGAATGCTAATGGGAGAGACTCTTGTCCCACCCAAGGCATTCCAATGACAGAGACTCGTGGCCAAATGCAGACTTTTTAATGATAGAAACAACTGTGCAAACTCAGGCAATCTAAGGACAGAAGCACCTGGCCAACCCAGGCTTTCTTTTTTTTTCTTTTTCTTTTTTTTTTCCCAGTGTCTCACCCAGGCTAGAGTGCACTGGTGTGATCTCCACTCACTGCAAACTCTGCCTCCCAGGTTCAGGCGATTCACCTGATTCAGCCTCCCAAATAGCTAGGACTACAGGCATCCGCCATTGCACCCAGCTAATTTTTGTATTTTTAGTAGACACAGAGTTTCACCATGTTGGCCAGGCTGGTCCCAAACTCCTGACCTCATGATCCACCCGCCTCGGCCTCCCAAAGTGCTAGGATTACAGGTGTGTGCCACTATGCTCGGCCAGCCAACCCAGGCTTTCTAATGAGAGAGAACTCTGGACAAACCCAGGCATTCTCTACCAGCCAGGTAGAGACTCCTGGCTGAAGTCAGGCATTCTAATGATAGAGACACCTGGATGACCTAAGGCAATCTAAGGTTATAGACACCTGATACACACCACACATTCTAATGAGAGAGACTTCTGGCTGACTTCAGGCATTCTAACAAAAGAGACTCCTGGCTGACCCCAGGCATTCTGAGGATGGAGACACTTGGGCAACCTCAGGCATTCTAAGGATGGAGACACCTGGCCGATGCCAGGCATTCTACTGGACAGACTGCTTGCTTATGCTAGGCATTCTAATGATTGAGATTCCTAATGTACCGAAGGTATACTAATGATTGATGACACCTGTGTGGCCCAAGGCATTTTAAAAAAAAAATAGAGACACCTGGCCAGGTGCATTGGATCATGCCTGTAATTCCAGCACTTTGGGCGGCTGAGGCAGGCGGATTACGAGGTCAGGAGATCAAGACCATCCTGGCTAATATGGTGAATCCCCGTCTCTACTAAAAAATACAAAAAAATTAGCCAGGCTTGGTGGAGGACTCCTGTAGTCCCAGCTACTTGGGATGCTGAGGCAGAATAATGGCGTGAACCTGGGAGGCAGAGTTTGCAGTGAGCCGAGATCACACCACTGCACTCCAGCCTGGGCGACAGAGTCAGACTCCATCAAAAAAAAATAGAGACACCCGTTTGACTCAAAGCATTATAACGGTAGAGACTCCTGGCTGATTCCATGTATTCTAACAAGAAAAACTCCTGGTCAAGCCTAGGTCTTCTAATTATAGAGACTCCTGGCTGACCCCAGGCATGATAATGATAGAGACACCTGGGGAACCTCAGGCATTCTATGGATAAAGACATCTGGCTTACCCCAGGCATTCTAGCAGGGGAGACTACTGGCCGACCAAGGATATTCTAATGATAGAAACTCTGGGCTGGTCCCAGGCATACTAATAATAGAGACACCTTGGAGACTCCAGGAATTCTAAAAATAGGGACACCTGGCTGACCCCAGGCATTCTAAAGGGAGAGACCTCTGGCGGAACTCAGGCATTTTAATGATAGATACTCCTGGCTAAACTTGAGCATTTTAATGATAGGTTGACCTGTGCAACCTCAGTCATTCTAAGGATAGAGACACCTGGCCAACCCCTGACTTTCTAATGAGAGAGACTTCTGGCCGATCCCAGGCATTCCAATGATAAGAGACTCCTGGTCTACCCTAGGCACTCTAATGATAGAGACACCTGTGCAGCCTCTGGCATTCTAAGGATAGAGACACCTGGCCAACCCCAGACATTTTAATGGTAGAGACCTCTGGCTGACCCCATGCAGTCTAATGATAAAGATTCCTGGCTGACTTCAGACATTCTAATGGGAGAGACTCATGTTCGACGCCAGGCATTTTAATGGGAGAGACCCCTGTCCAACCCAAGGGATTCTAATAATAGGGACTCCCGGCTGAACCCAAAATTTCTAATGATAGTGAAACCTGAGTGACCCCAGGCAATCTAAGGATAGAGATTCCTGGCCTGAGGCATTCTAAAGATAGACACCTGTGTGACCTCAGTCATTCTAATAATAGAGAAACCTGGCCGACTCCATGCATTCTAATGGGAGAGACTCCTGGCTGCCCCAGACATTCTAATGATACACAAAGCTGGGCAACCTCAGGCATTCTAACAATAGTGACACCTGGCAGACTCCACGAGTTCTAGTGTAGAGAATCCTGGATGAACCCAGGTGGTGAGAGTGACTCAGACATTCTAATGGAAGAGACTGCTGGCCATCTTCAGACATTTTACTGATACAGACTCCTGGGTGATCGCAGGCACTCTGAGGATAGAGACACATGGCCAACCCCAGGCTTTCTAACAGAAGAGATTCTTGGCTGACCACAGACATTTTAATGATAGAAACTCCTGGCTGAACATTGGCCTTCTAATGATAGAGACACCTGGGCGACCTCAGGCATGATAGTGACCCCTGGCTGACCCCAGGCATTCAGATAATAGGGACAATTATTTGTCCTCAGTCATTCTAAGGATAGAGACAGCTGGACGACCACAGGAATTCTAACGAGACAGACTCCTGGCCGACCCCAGGAATTCTAATGATGGAGACTCTTGGCCTACCTCAGGCATTCTAATGATAGAGACACCCGTGTGATCTCATTCATTCTAAGGATACAGATACCTTGCCAACCCAAGGCATTCTAATGAGAGAGACTCCTGGTTGACCCCAGGTATTCTGACAGGAAACTCTTGACCAAATTTTAGCGTTCTAATGATAAATACTCCTGGATGACCTCAGGCATTCTAATGATAGAGAAATGTGGGCGACTGCAGGCATTCTAAGGTTAGAGACACCTGGAAGACCACAGGATTTCTAATGAGATAAATGTGATAAAATGAAATTTCAGGATAAGGATAGAGACTCCTGGCTGACCTCAGGCATTCTAATGTTAGAAACACCTGTGTTACTTCAGGCATTCTAAGGATAGGGACACTTTCTTGAACTCATGGAATCTAACAGGGGAGACTGTTGGCCAAACCTAGGCATTCTAAGAGGAGAGATTTCTGGCCAACCACAGGCATTCTACTGATAGTGACTCCTGGCCAATCCCAGGCATTCTAATGATAGAGAAACATAAAAGACCTAAGCCTTTATAAGAATAAAGACACCTCGCTGAGACCAGGCATTCCAACAGCAGTGTCTCCTGGCCGACCCCAGGCATTCAAATGATAGAAACTGCTGGCCAACTACAAGCATTCTAATGATAGAAACACCTGGGAAACATTAGGCATTCTAAGATTGATAAAAACACCTGGTCGATCCTAGGTATTCTAACAGGAGAGACACCTGGCCAACCACAGGCATTCTAACTGGAGAAGCTGCTGGATGACCCCAGTCGTTCTAATAATAGAAACACCTGGACGACCTTAGGCATTCTATGCATAGAAACACCTGGCCAATCCCAGGCATTCTAATGGGACAGACACCTACCAACACCAGGTATTCTAATGATAGACTCCTGATCGACCTCAGGCATTCTAAGGATAGAGACACCTGTGCAACCTTAGTCATTCTAAAAATAGAGATGCCTTGCCGACCCCAGGCATTCTAACAGGAGAGACTTCTGGCCTACCTTATGCATTCTAATGATAGAGACACCTTTGCGACTCCAGGCATTGAAGAATAGAGACACCAGAGGGACTTCAGGCATTCAAACTGAATCAATTTCTGGCCTAACTCAAGCATTTTAAAGGGAGAGACCCCTGGCCAAATCTAGGCATTCTAACAATAGAGACTCCTGGATGACCCCAGGCATTCTAATGATGCAGACACCTGGATGATCTCATTCTAAGGTTAGAGGCATCTGGCCACCCAGTCATTCTAATGGGAGATACCCCTGGCCAATCCCAGGCATTCTAATGATAGAGATGCCTGACAACATCAGGCATTCTAAAAATAGAGACACCTGGCTGACAACAGGCATTCTAATGGTAGAGGATACTGGCTGACCCCAGGCATTCTAATAATAGAGACACCTTTGTGACCTCTGGTTTTCTGAGGATAGAGACTCCTAGCCCACCCAAGGCATTCTACTGAAAGAGACTGCTGGCCGACCTCAGGCATTCTAATGATAGAAACACTTCCTAGACATCAGGCATTCTAAGAATAGAGACACCTGGGCAACCCTAGTTAATCCAACCTTAGAGACACCTGGCTGACCCCAGGCATTCTAATAATAGAGACTTATGGCTGACCACAGGCATTCTAATGAGAGAGAAACCTGGGCAATCTCAGGCATTTTAAGAATATAGACACCTGGCTGACCCCAGGCATTGTAACGAAAGAGACTCTTGGCAGATACAAGGCACTCTAATGACAGAGACTCCAGGCTGACCCCAGACATGATAATGATAGAGACTCCTGGCCTATCCCAGGCATTCTAATAATAGACAACTTTCAGACCTCAGTCATTCTAAGGATACAGACACCGGGCCAACCCCAGGCATTCTATGGGAAAGACTTCTGCCTGAACCCAGGCATTCTAATGATAGAGAATCCTGGCCATCTCCAGACATTCTAATGATAGAGGCACCTGGGAGAACTCAGGCATTCTAAGTATAGAGAAATCAGGCTGAATTCAGGCTTTCCAATGAGAGAGATAACAGGCTGATGAAAAACATTCTAATGATAGAGACTCTTGGCTGACCCTAGGCATTCTAATAATAGATACTCTCGACTGAATCCCTGCATTGTAATGATAGAGACATCGGGGGAACTCAGTCATTCTACCCATAAAGACACCTGGCAAACCCCAGCCATTCTAACAAGAGAGATTCCTGGCTGACCCCAGGCATTCTAAGTATAGGGACTTATGGCTGACTCCAGGCATTTTAATTCTAGAGACACCTAGGTGACCCCAGGCATTCTAAGGATAAAAAATAACTGGGCGACCCCACACATTCTAACCAGAGACAGTCTTTGATGGACCCAGCCTTTCTAATGATAGAGACTCCAGGTCTATGCCAGGCTTTCTAATGATAGAAACATTTTTGTAGCCTCAGGCATTCTAAGAATAGGGACACCTGGCTGACCACAGGCATTCTAAAGGTAGAGACTCCTGGCCGACCCCAGGGATTCTAACCAGAGACACTCCTCGTCAGCCGTATGCATTCTAATAATAGAGACTCCTGGCCCAGCCCAGGCATGCTAATGATAGAGACTCCTGGCATACCACAGGCATTCTAATGATTGAGGCTTCTGGCTGACCACAGGCATTCGAATGTTAGAGACACCTAGGGGACCACAGGCAGTCTAAGGTGAGAGACTATTGGCCAAGTCCAGGAATTCTAATAGGAGAGACTCCTGGCTGAACCCAGGCATTCTAATGACAGAGACTACTGGCCAACCTCAGTCATTTTAGTAATAGAGATACCTGGAGGGACCTCAGACATTCTATGGACTGAGACAGTTGACTGAGGCCAGGCATTCTAATGGTACGGACTTTTGACCACTCCCAGGCATTCTAATAATAGAGACTACTGTCCCATCCTAGGGATTCTAATAACAGAGATGCCAGGGCGACATCAGTCATTCTAAGAATAGAGACATGTGGCCGACACCAGGCAGTCTAACAAGAGAGACATGTGGCCCACCCATGGCATACTACTGGGAAAGACTTTTATGTGACTCCAGGCATTCTAATGATAGAGACTCCTGGCTGACCCCAGGCGTTCTAACAATAGAGACATCTGGGTGACTTCAGGCATTCTAAGGATAGACAACTCGCAGACCACACCCATTTTAATGAGACAGACTCCTGACCAACCACGGGAATTCTAATGATACAGACATCTGGGCTACCTCAGGCATTCTAAGAATGAAGACACTTAGACAACCCAAGGCATTCTAATGAATGAGACTCCTGGTCGACTCCAGACTATTTAATGATAGTGACTCCTGTGTGACCTCAGGCATTCTAATAATAGAGAAACCTGGCAGACCCAAGCCATTCTAATGGGAGAGTCTCCTGGCCAACCCCAGGCATTCTAACAGGAGAGACTTTTGGCATTCTAAAGATAAAGACTCCTGGCCTACCCAATACATTCTAACAGGAGAGACTCCTGGCCAAACCCAGGCATTCTAACCAGAGAGACTTCTGGTTGATCCCAGGCATTGTAATGATAGAGACTCCTGGCCTAGCCCAGGCATTCTAATGATAGACACTCCTAGCATATTATAGACATTTTAATGATTGAAACTCCTAGCTTACCTCTGGCATTCTAATGATAGAGACACCTGTGGGATTTCTGGCATCCCAGGATAGAGACTTATGACTGACTCCAGGAATTATAAATAGAGAGACTCTTGTCCAAACACAGGCATTCTAATGATAGAGACTTCTGGACAACCCTAGACACTCTAATGACAGAGATACCTGGGGAACCTCAGGTCGAGCCAAGGAATTCTAATGGGATAGACTCCTGGACGAACCCAGGCATCCTAATAATAGAGACTCCTGGCCAAGCCCAGGCATTCTGATGATAGAGTCTGCTGGTTGATCTCAGGCATTTTACATCTCGGTGACATCAGGCATTCTAAAGATAGAGACACCTGTCTGATACCAGGCATTTTAATGGGAGACACTTCAAACCTACCTCAAGCATGCTAATGGGAGAAAATATGGCCAACCCCAGTATTCTAATGATAGAGACAGCTGGGAGACATCAGGCATTCTAAGCACAGATGCACTTGGCCTACCCCAAGTATTCTAACGGGAGAGACTACTGGCCCACTCCAAGTATTCTAATGGTAGAGATTCCTGGCCTACCCCACGCATTGTAATGATAAAGACACCTGTGCAACTTCAGGCATTTTAAAGATGAAGACTCCTGGCCTACTCCAGGAATTCTATTGATAGAGACACCTGGGTGACGTAAGAAATTCTTAGGATAGAATTACCTGGCTGGTCCCAGGCATTCTAACATGAGAGACTCTTAGCCAACCCATTGCATTCTAATGCTAGAGTCTCCTGCCCTACCCCAGGCATTCTAATGATAGAGGCACCTGTGGACCTCAGAGTTTCTAAGGATAGAGACACCTGGCCAACCCAAGGCATTCTAAGAGGAGAGAATCCAGGCCAACCCCAGACATTTTAATGGTAAAGAATTGTGGCTTACCCAAGGCATTATAATGATAGAGACACCTGTGCAACCTCAGGCATTTTAAGGATAGAGACAACTGGCTGACCCCAGCCCATCTAATGGGAGAGAGTCCTTGCAGACACCAGGCATTCTAATGGGAGACATCACTGGCCAAGTTCATGCATTGTAATGATAGAGACACCTAGTGCCCTGAGGCATTCTAAAGATAGACATCACAGGCCAACCTTATGCACTCTGACTGTAGAGACTCCTGACTGACCCCAGGCATTCTAACGGGAGAGCTCCTGGCCAACCCTAGGCATCCTAATGATAAAATTCCTGGCTGACCCCAGGCATTCTAATGATAGAGACACCTGTGGGAGCTCAGGGATTCCAAAGATGGAAACACATGGCCGCCCCAGGTATTCTAACGAAAAAGGCTCCTGGCTGACCCCAGGCAATTTAATTATATGGACACCTGTGTGACCTTAGGCATTCTAAGGATAGAGAAACCTGGCCAATCCAAGCCATTTTAACGGGAAAGACTCCTGGCCAAGTCTAGGAATTCCAATGATAGAGACTCCGAAACTAACAGAGACATTCTATAGATAGAGACACTTGTGTGACCTCAGTCATTCTAAAAATAGAAACACCTGCCCCACTCTAGGCAATGTAGTGATAGACTCCTAGCCTAACACAGGCATTTGAATGATAGAGAAACCTGTGCTTCCTCAGTCATTCAAAGGATAGACCTGGCAGACCCCAAGCATTCTCATAAGAGAGACTTCTGGCCGACCACAGGCATTCTAATAATAGAGACTCCTGGCTGATCAAAGGCATTCTAATGATAAAGACACCTGGGTGACATCAGACATTCTAAGGGTACAGTCACCTGACTGAACCCAGGCTTTCTAAGGGGAGAGACTCCTGCCCAACCCTAGTCGTTTTTAACAAGAGAGACTTCTTGGTGACCCCACCATTCTAACAAAAATGACACCTGGCCAATGCCAGGAATACTAACAGGATAGACTTCTGACTGTCCCTAGACTTTCTAACGGGAGAGACTTTTTGATGACACCAGACATTCTGATAATAAAGAAACCTGGGTGACCTAAGGCATTCTGAAAAAGAGACACCTGGCCAACCCAAGACATTCTCAGGGGAGAGAATCCTGGTATACCTAGGCTTTTTAATGATAGAGACTCCAGAACTATCCGAGGCATTCTAATCATAGAGACACTGGTGTGACCTCAGGCATTCTAAATATAGAGACACCTGGCCAATCCCAGACATTGTAATGGGAGAGACTCCTAGCCGCCCCCAGGCATTCTCATAATAGAGAAACCTGGCGGACATCAGAGAATAAAAGGATAGAGATGCCTGGCTGGTACCAAGCATTCCAACAGAAAAGATTCCTGGCCGACCCTAGTCATTCTAATGATAGAGACACCTGGTTGACCCCAGGCATTCTAATGATAGAGACAGCTTAACAAACTCAGGCATTCTAAGGATAGAGATGCCTAGCCGATTCCAGGCATTCTAACAAAAGAGACTATTTGCTGAGCCCAGGCATTCCAATAACAGAGGGTCCTGGACTATCCCAGGCACTTTAATCAGAAGACATCTTTGCAACCTCAGGCATTCTAAAGAGAGTGCCACCTGGCTGACCCAAAGCATTCTAGTGGGAAAGACTCCTGGCCCACCACAGGCATTTTAATGAGAGAGACTAATGGCCTACCCCAGCCATTCTAATGTAGAGACACCTGGGTGACCCCTGTCATTTTAAGGATAAAGAAACTTAACTGAACCCAGGCATTCTAATGGGAGAGATTCCTGGCTGTTTCAAGGCTTTCTAATAACAAAGACTCCTGGCCTACCCCAGGCATTCTAATGATAGAGACAACTGGGCGACCACAGGCATTCTAAGGATAGAAACACCTGGCCAACCCCAGACATTCTACCGGGAGAGATTCATTGCCAATACCAGGCATTCTCGATACAGACACCTGTGCAGCCTCAGGTGTTCTAAGGATAGAGACACCTGGCCTACACAAGGCATTCTAATGGGAGAGACTCCTGGTCAAAGACAGACTTTTAAATTATAGAGACTCATGGCTGACTCCATGCACTTTAACGGTAAAAACACCTGGGCAACATCAGGCATTCTGAAAATAAAGACACCTAGGTGACCTTGGACGTTCTAATGAAAGAGACTCCAGGCCCACACCATATATTCTTATGATAGAGACTCCTGGCCAACCACAGTCATTCTAATAAAAAAGACACCTTGCTGAACTCAGGCATTCTAAGAATTGAGACACCTGGCCAACCCCCTTTATTCTAAGGGGAGAGACCATTGGCTGACCACAGACATTCTAATGGTTGAGACTCCTGGCCTACTTCAGGCATTCGAATGTTAGAGACACCTGTGTGACTTCAGGCATTCTAAGGATAGAGACTCCCGGCAACACACAGGCATTTTAAGGAGAAAGATTCCTGGCCTACCCCAAGCATTTTAATGGGAGAGACATCTCGCTGACCTCAGGCATTCTAATAATAGAGACACCTGGCCACCCAAAGGCATTATAATGGCAAAGACCCCTGGGCAACTTCAGGCATTCTCACAATAGAGATATCTGGCCTACCCCCGGCATTCTAATTATAGAGACTCCTGGCTGACCACAAGCATTCTAATGTTAGAGACACCTGTGTGACCTCTGGTATTTTAAGGATCGAGACAACTGGCTGACCCCAGGCTTTCTAACTGGAGAGACTCCTGGCCGACCCCAGGCATTCTAATAGGAGAGATGCCTGGCCAACCCCAGGCATTGTATTTATAGACACTACTGCCGACTCCAGGATTGTAATGATATAGGCAACTGGGCTACCCTAGTCAGTCTAATGGGAGAGACTCCTGGCCGACACCAGCCCTTTTAATGATAGAGGCACCTGGCTGTCCCCAGAAATCCTAATGATAGAGACACCTGGACAAACTCAACATTTTAAGGATATTAACACCTGGCTGACCCCAGGCATTATAAAGGTAGACATTCCTGGTGGAAACCAGGCATTCTAGTAATAGAGACTCCTCGCCTACACCAGGCATTCTAATAATAGAGACACCTGTGCTACAATAGGCATTTTTAAAGATAAAGACACCTGGCCTATCCCAGGCATTCTAGTAATAGAGACTACTGGCCATCCACAGGCAATCTAATGATAGAGACAACTGTGGGACCTCATGCATTCTAAGGATAGAGACACCTGGCTGACTCCAGTCATTCTAAGTACAGAGACACATGGCCAAACACAGATATTCTAATGATAGAGACTCCTGGCATACCTCAGGCATTCTAATCATTGAGGTACCTGGGTGACCTCTGGTATTCTAAGGATAGAGACAAGTGGGCGACCACAGGCATTCTAAGGATAAAGGCTTCTAGCTGACCACAGGCATTCTAATAACAGAGGCACCTGGGCAACATCAGGCATTCTAAAGACAGAGATACCTGTGCTACCTCAGGCATTTTAAAAATAGAGACATCTGGCTGACCTTATACACTCCAACAGGAGAGACCTCTGCTCGACTCCAGTCATTTTAATGCTAAAGACTCTTGGTCTCTATCAGGCATTCTAATGTTATAGACTCCTAGGCACCCTTAGGAATTCTAATGATAGAGACACCTGGCTGACCCCAGGCATTCTAACGGAGAGATTCCTGGCCAAGTCCACACATTCTAATCAGAGAGACTAGTAGATTACCTCTGGCATTCTAATGATATAGACACTTGTGCAAACTCAGGTGTTCTAAGAATACAGACCCCAGGCCGACCCCAGGCATTGTAACCAGAGAGAGTCCTGGTCCACCAAAAACATTCTAATAATAAAGACTAATGGGCTACTCCAGGCATTCTAATGTTAGAGACACCTGGGCCACCTCAGTCATTCTAAGGATAGAGACACATGATCCACCACAGGAATTCTAACAGGAAAGATTTTGGTCAACCCCAGGTATTAAATGAGAGAAACCTCTGAGGATTCATGTCATTCTAATGATGGAGACTCCTGGCTAACCACAGTCATTCTAATGATAAAGACACTAGAGGAATATCAGCAATTCTAAGAATGAAGACATCTGGCTGACCCCAGGTTGACTAACAAGATAGACAGCTGGCCAACCCAAGGCATTCAAATGATAGAGATACCTGACCTACCCCAGGAATTCTAAACATAGAAACTCCTTGTCAACCCCAGGCATTCCAATGATAATGACACCTGGGCAACCTCAGGCATTCTGAGGATAGAGACACCTGGCCCACCCAAGGCATTCTAAGGGAAGAGACCCCTGGCAGACCCCAGGCTTTTTAGGGATAGAGACTTTAGGCTTGCCACTGGCATTCTAATAATAGAGACACCTGTGCAACCTCAGGCATTGTCAGGATAGGGATACCTGGCTGACCCCATGTATTCTAACAGTAGACTCCTGGCCAAACCCAGGAATTATAAAGGGAGAGACCCTGGCTGTCACCAGGCATTCTGATGAGAAAGAATTCTGCCTGACCCTAGGCATTTTAATGGGAGAGACTCCTGGCAGAACCCAAGCATTCTAATATTAGAGACGTCAGCATTCTCCAGGCATTCTAATGATAGACAAATCTGGGAGACCTCAGACATTCTAAGGATAGAGACACTTGGATGACTGCAGACATTCTAATGGGGGAGACTTTTGGCCAACCTCAGGCATTCTAACAGGTGAGACTCCGGGTCACCCCGATTCATTGTAATGATAGAGACTTCTGTGTGACGTCAAGGATTCTAAGTGTATAGACTCTTGGCTGATCCCAGGCACTCTAATTATAGAGACTTCTGGCCCAGCACAGGCATTCTAATGATAGAGACTTTTTGCTAACCCCAGGCATTCTAATGATAGAGACAACTGGGTGACCTCAGGCACTCTAAGGATAGACACTTGGCAGACACCAAACATTCTAACGGGAGAGACTCCTGGTTGACCCCAGGACTTCTAATGATAGAGACTCCTGGCAGACTCTGGGAACTCTAATAATACAGACACCTGGGCAACCTCAGGCATTCTAAGAATAAAGACACCTGGCCAACCCCAGGAATTATTACGGGAGAGACTGCTGGATGAACACAGGCATTCTAATGATAGAGGCACCTAAATGATATCAGACCCTCTAAGGATAGAGGCACCTGGCTGAGACACCTGGCCAACGATAGGCATTCTAATGGAATAGTCTCCTCACCAACCCAAGGCATTCTAATGGGAAAGACACCTGGCCAACCCTAGGTATTCTAATGATAGAAACACTTGACTAATCACAGGCATTCTAATGTTGGAGACACCTGGGCAACACCAAGCATTCTACGGGAGAGACTACTGGCCTACTCCTGGCACTCTAATGATAGAGACATCTTGGAGACCTCAGGCATTGTAAAAATAAAGACATCAGGATGAACCCAGGCATTCCAATGATTAAGAGACCTGGTACACATTAGTCATTCTTAGGAGAGAGACACCTGACTGACAACAGGCATTCTATGAGATGATTTTTGACAAACCCAAAACATTCTAGTGATAGAGACACCTGGGTGATATCAGGCATTGTATGAATAGAGACACACTGTTAAACCCAGAAATGCTATAGGAGGGACTCCTGTCTGACACAAGGTATTCTGATGATAAACACTCCTGGCCTACCCCAGGCATTTTAATGATAGTGACATCTGTGCAACCTTAGTCATTCTAAGGATAGAGACACCTGGCCAAACTCAGGCATTCTAAAAATAGAGACACCTGGTTGACCCCAGGCATTCTAATGTGAGTGACTCCTTGTTCATCCAAGGCATTCTAATGATAGTGCCTTCTGGGCTACCCCAGGTGTTGTAATGAAAGAGTCATCTGTGGGATCTCAGTCATTCTAAGGACAGAGACAAATGGCTGACAACAGGCATTCTAAGGTGTGAGACTTCTGGCTTACCCCCGGAATTCTAATGATGGAAACTCCTGAACTACCACAGGCATTCTAATGATACAGACACTTGGGCTACCTGAGGCATTCTAAGGATAGAGACACCTGGCCGAAACCAAACATTCTAACGTGAGAAACACTTGGCCAACCACAGACATTCTGATGATAGAGACACCTGGGTGACTTCAAGCATTCTAAAGACAGAGACAACTGGAGGACCCAAGGCATTTTAATGGGAGAGACTCCTGAGTGATTCAAGTCTTTTGAATGATAGAGACTCCAGGCCTACCACAGGCATTCTAATGATAGAGACACCTCTGCGACCTCAGGCATTCTAAGGATAGAGACCCTTGGCTGACCCCAGGCATCTAACAGGAGAAGCTCCTGGCTGATTTTAGCCATTCTTGTGGTAGAAACCCTGACTGATGGTAGACATTGTTATTGGAGAGATTTCTGGTCCACCCAGGCATTGTAATGTTAGAGACCCCTGGTCTACCCCAGGCAATCTAATGATAGAGAAACGTGGGTGACCTCAGGCATTCTAAGGATAGAGACTCCTGGAAAACGCAGGCATTCTAACAGGAAAGACTTGTGGCTGACTTCAGGCATTATAATAGGAGACACTCTGGGCCCAACCAATTCATTCTAATGATAGAGACTCCTTGCTGACCCCAGGGATTCTAACTGGAGAGACCCTTGGCCAAACCCTGGCATTCTAATTATAGAAACTCCTGGCTCACCACAGGTTTTCTAATAATAGTGATTCCTAGTGGACTCTAGATATTCTAATAATAGAAACAACTGGATGACCTTGGACATTCTAAGGATAGAGACACCTGGCTCACCCCAGGCATTCTAAAAGGAGAGACTCCTAGTTGACACCAGGCATTCTAATGATAAAGACTACTGGCCGAGTTTGTGCACTCAAATGATATAGACAATTGGGCGAACTCAGGCATTCTAACCTGGTGGACCCCAGGCATTCTATTGAAAGAGACTCCTGACTGACCCAAGACATTCTAACAAGAGTGACTCTTGACTGAAACCAGGCATTTGATAGAGACACCTGGGTGACATCTGGAGTTCTAAGGATAGAGACAACTGGTTGACCACAAGCATTCTAATGGGAGAGACTCCTGGCTGACCACACACATTTTACCAAGAGACTTCTGGCTGACCGGAGGCATTCTAATAATAGAGACTCCCAACCGAACCCAAGCATTCTAAAGATAGAGACACCTGTGCAACCTCAGGCATTGTAAGGATAGAGACACTTGGCCCACTCCAGGAATTCTAATGATAGAGACACCTAGGTGACCTCAGACTTCTAAGGATAGAGACACCTGGCCTACCACAGGCATTTTAACTGAAGAGACTCCTGGCCAAGTCCAATAATCCTAATGTAAGAGACTTTCGGCTTACCCCAGCCAGTCTAATAATAAAGACAGCTGTTAGACCTCAGGCATTCTAAGGATAAAGACTCCTGTCTGACCCCAGGCATTATAATGAAAGTGACTCCTGGCCAAACCCAGGCATGCTAATGATAGAGACATCTGGATGACTTCAGACATTGAAGAATGAAGACACCAGGCCAAACCCAGGTTTTCAAAGGGAAGAGACTCCTGACTGAACCCAGGCATTCTAAAGACAGAGACAGCTGGCTTACTCCAGGCATTCTAATGGGAGAGACTCCTGGCTGAAGAGAGACATTCTAAAGATAGAAACTCCTCGCCTACCCCAGGCATTCTAATTTTAGTGACACATGTGAAATCTCACACATTCTAAAGATAGAAACACTTGTCCAAACCCAGGCATACTAATGGGACAGACTCCTGGACAACTCCAGGCATTCTAATGATAGAGAGTTTTGGTCGATCCCAGGCATTCTAATGATAGACACACTTGGGCGAACTAAAGAATTCTAAGATAGAGACATTAGGCCAACTTCAGGCATTCTAATGGGAGAGAATCCTGAGTGAACCCAGGCATTCTAATGATAGAGACACCTGGCATAACCCAAGCATTCTAATGATAAAGACACCAGTTCCACCTCAGGCATTCTAAGGATAGAGCCACCTTGCCAACCCCGAGCATTCTAACAGGAGAAATTTTGGCTGACCCAAAACTTTCTAATGATAGAGTCTCTGGGCCAACCTCAGGCATTGTAATGATAGAGATTCCTGGATGACTGAAGGCATTCTTAGGATACAGACACCTGGCCAACCCCAGGCATTTTAATGGGAGAGAATCCTGGCTGACTGCAGGCATTCTAATGATAGACACTCCGGGCCAGCTCCAGGCATTTTAATGATAGAAACACCTCTGGGCGACCTTAGGCATTCTTAAGATAAGGACGCCTGGCTGACGCCGGCCATTTTAATGGGAAAGAATTTTGGTCAACCCCAGGCATTCTTATGATAGACAGGTGGGCAACCACAGGCATTCTAAAGATGGAGATACCTGGGAGACCTCAGACATTCTAAGGATAGAGACACCTGGCCTAACCTAGGCATTCCAACTGGAGATATTCCTGGCCGACCCTAGGCATTCTAACAAGAGAGTGTCCTGGCTGAACCCATTCATTCTAATGATGGAGACTTCTGGCTGACCCCAGACATTTTAATCATAAAGATAACTGGATGATCTCAGGCATTCTTAAAATTTAGACACCTGGCTGACTCCAGCCAGTCTAATGGGAGAGGCTCCTGGACGACCCCAGACATTCTAACAAGAGAGTGTCCTCACTGAACCCATTCATTCTAGTGATGGAGACTTATGGCTGACCCCAGGCATTTTAATCATAAAGATAACTGGATGATCTCAGGCATTCTTAAAATTTAGACACCTGGCTGACTCCAGCCAGTCTAATGGGAGAGGCTCCTGGACGAACCCAGACATTCTAACAAGAGAGTGTCCTCACTGAACCCATTCATTCTAGTGATGGAGACTTATGGCTGACCCCAGGCATTTTAATCATAAAGATAACTAGATGATCTCAGGCATTCTTAAAATTTAGACACCTGGCTGACTCCAGCCAGTCTAATGGGAGAGGCTCCTGGATGACCCCAGGCTTTCTACTGATAGAGACTCCTGGCCTATACCAGACATTCTAATGATAGAGACACCTTTGTGACTTCAGTCATTTTAAGGTAGAGACACCTGACTGACCCATGGAATTCTAACGGGAGAGACTCATGGATGACCCACGACATTCTAATGTTAGATACTTCTGGCCAACTTAAGGTTTTCTAATGATAGAGAAACCTGGGTGACCTCAGGCATTCTAAGGATGGAGACACCTGGTCAACTCAAGGTATTCTAACAGGAGAGACTATTGGCCAACCACAGGGATTCTACTGATAGAGACTCCTGGCCAAACCCAGGCATTCTAATGATAGAGACACCTGGGGAACCTCAGGCACTGTAAGGGTGGAGAAATCTGGAGGGCCACAGACATTCTACTGAGAGAGAATTTTGGCCAACCTCAGGCATTCTGAAAATAGAAACACCTCGCTGAGCCCTGGCATTTCAACAGGAGAGACTCCTAGCCAACCCCAGGCATTCTAATGAGAGAGACTCCCGGCAACCACAGGCATTCTGCTGATAAAGATGCCTGTCCTACCTCAGATATTTTAATGATAAAGACTACTGGTAGACCCCAGCAATTCGAATGTTAGAGACTCCTGGCCTATTTCAGGCTTCTAATGATAGAGACACCTGTGGGACCTCAGTCATTCTAAGAATATAGACACCTGACTGACCTCAGACATTCTAATGGGAAAGACTCCTGGCCGACCTCAGGCATTCTAATGATAGTCACTCCTGGAGGTCCTCCAGAATTATAATAATAGAGACACCTGCGTGACCTCAAGAATTTGAAATATAGAAATACCTTACCGACCCCAGGGATTCTAATTACAGAGACTCATTGTCAACCCCAGGCATTCTAATGATAGGGATTCATGACTCACTCCAGGCATTGTAGTGATAAAGACACCAGGACTACCCTCAGGCATTTTAATGATAGAGACACCTGGCCAACCCTAGGCATTCTAGAGGGAGAGATTCTTCACCGACCCCAGACATTCTAATGATAAAGACATTTGTGCCACTTACGGCATCCTAAGGGTAGGAACACCTGGACAACCCTAGGCATTCTAGTTGGAGAGACTCCTGGCCTACACCAGGCATTCCAGTGATAGAGACACTTGTGAGACCTCAAAAATTGTAAAGATAGAGATGACTGGCTGAACCCAGATATTCTAACAAAAGGGACTTTTGGCCCACACCAGGCATGGTAATAACAGAGACCCCTAGGCGACCCCAGACATTCTAATGATAGAGAAACCAGGGTGACCTCAGGCATTCTAAGGATAGAGATACTTTGCTGAACCCAGGCATTCAAACTGGAGAGACTCCTGGCTGAACCCAGGCATTCTAACTGAAAGGAGTCCTGGCCGACGCTAGGCATTCTAATGATATAAACAAATGGGTGACTTCTGACATTTTAAGGTTAGAGACACCTGGCTGATTAAGAGATTCTAACAGGAAAGCCTCCTGGAGAATCATCAGCATTCTAAGGGCAGAGACTTTTGGCGAACCTCAGGCACTCTAATGATACAGACTCCTCTATGACCCCATGCATTCTAAAGATAAAGACACTTGTGTGACCTCATGCATTCTAAGGATAGAGATACTTGGCTGACTTCAAGCATTCTAACAATAAAGACTCCTGGCTGACCACAGGCATTCTAATGATAGAGACACCTGGACGATCCTGGCATTGTAATAATAGAGACGACACCTGAGGGGGACCTCAGGTATTCTAAGGATAGAGACACCTGGCCGAACCCAGGCACTCCAACGGGAGAGGCTCCTGGCAGAAAAGAGACATTTGAATGATAGAGTCTCCTGGCCTAGCCCAGGTTATCTAATCATAGAGACACCAGAAAGACCTCATTCATTCTAAGAATAAAGACACCTGGCCGATCCCAGGTATTTTAATGAAAGAGACTCCTGGCCAAGCCCAGGCTTTCTAATGAGAGAGACTCCTGGCTGACCCAAGGCATCCTTATGATAGAGATACCTGGGTGACATCAGACATTCTAACAATAGCGACCCCTGGCTGACCACAGACATTCTAAGTGGAGAGTCTCTGGGTCAACCACAAGTGTTCTAATGATAGAGACTCCTGGCTTATTTCAGGCATTCTAATGATAGAGACATCTGTGTGACATAAGGAATTCTAAATATAGATACACCTGGCCGAACCCAGGCATTCTAATGAGAGAGACTTTTCGCTGACCACAGACATTCAAATGATAGAGACTCCTGGCCTACCCCAGGCTTTCTAATAATAGAGACACATGTGGGACTTTAGGCATTCTAAGAATAAAGACACCTGATAAAATCCAAGCATTCTAATCTGAGAAACTATTGGCCAACCAAAGGAATTTTAATTGGAGAGATTCCTGGCTGATCACAGGCATTCTAATGATAGAAAATACTGAACAAACCCAGACATTCTAATGATATAGACACCTGGTCGACCTCAGACATTCTAATCCTAGTGAAACTTGGGGGGACACAGGCATTCTAGAGGTAGAGATTCTTGGCCAACCCAGGCATTCAAATAATAGTGACTCCTGGACTACCCCAGGCTCTTTAATGTTAGAGAAACCTGTGGGACCTCAGGCGTTCTAAACATAGAGACACCTGACCAACCCCAGGCATTCTAACAGAAGAGACTACTGTCTGAACACAGGCTTTTTAACGGTAGAGACTCCACGCTGACCCCAGGCATTATAATAGAGACACCTGGGTGATATCATGCATCCAAATAATAGAGACACCTGGCCGACTCCAGGCATTCTAATGGGAGAGACTCCTGGCTGACCCCACACATTCAAATGAGAGACTTCTGCCCTACCCCAGGCACAATAATGATAAAATCACCTGTGGGACATCAGGCATTGTAAGGATAGAGACACATAGCAGATACAAAGCATTCTAACGGGAAAGAGTTGTCTGACACCAGGCTTTCTAATCACAGAGACTCCAGGTCTATCCCAGGTATTCTAATTAAAGGGACACCTGTGTGACTTCAGGAATTCTAAGAATAGAGACACCTGGCCTGCTTGAGGCTCTCTAACAGGAGAGATCCTTGGCCAACCCCATGCATTCATATGATTGATGCTCCTAGCCTACCACCACAGGAGCTCTAAGAGAGACATCTGAGGGACCTCAGGCATTCTTAGGAGAGAGACATATGTCTGACCCTAGGCAATCTAATGGGAGAGACTTATGGCCGATCCTCAGCCAATCAAATGATAGAGAAAAGTGTGTGACTTAAGGTATCCTAAGGAATGAGACACTTGGCCAACTCCAGGTATTCTAAGGGAAGAAACTTCTGGCAGACCACAGGCATTCCAATAGAAACTCCTGATTGACTCAAGGCATTCTAATGATAGAGACACCTCTGTGACCTCAGGCAGATCTAAAATAAAGAAACCCGGCCAAACCCAGGCATTCTAATGGGAGAGATTCCAAGCTGATTTTAGGTATTCTAATCATACAGACTCCTGGCCTATCCCAGGCATTCCAGTGGTAGACAACTGTGTGACCTTGGTCATTCTAAAGATAGAGACACTGGCCAACCCCAGGAATTCTAACAGGAAAGACTTCAGGCCGACTCTAGGCATTCTAGTGATAAAGACTCTTGGGTGAACACAGACATTCTAAAGATAGAGACACCTGGGCGATCTCAGGCGTTCTAAGGATAGTGACATCTGGCAAACCTCAGGCACTCTAGCTAAAGAGACTCCTGGCCAACCCCAGGCATTCTAATGATAGAGACACTTGTGTGACTTCAGGCATTCTAAAAATAGACACACCTATTTGACATAAGGCATTCTAAGGATGGAGACACCTGGTCAGCTCCAGACATTCTGATGAGAGAGATTCCTGGCCGACCCAGGCATTCTAATAATAGAGACTTCTGGCCTATCCCATTAATTCTAATGATAGAGAAACCTGTGTGACTTCAAGCATTCTAAGGATAGAGACACGTGCAAAACCTCAGGCATTTTAACAGAAGATACTCCTGGCCAAATTCAGGCATACTAATGATAGAGATCCCTGGCCAACCCTAGGCATCCTAATAATAGAGACTCCTAGATTACATCAGGCATTCTAATGATAGAGACACCTGGGTGACCTGAGGCATTTTTAAAATAGAGAGAGCTGGCCAACAACAGACATTCTAACAGGAGAAATAACTTGCCAACCACAGGGATTCTAGTGATAGAGACTCCTGGCCCACATTAGGCATTCTAATGAGAGAAATACCTGGGAGACCTCAGGCATTGTCAGGATAGAGACAACTGACCACCGCAGGCCTTCTAATCAGACAGACTCCTGGTCGACCACAGGCATTCTAATGATAGAGACTCCTGGCCTTCCCCAGGCAGTCTAATGCGTGAAATTTCTGGCTGAACACAGGCAACTAACAGGAGAGTGTTCTAGGAGACCTTAGGCATTCTAGTAATAGAGACACCACAGTGACCTTCGGCATTCAAGAAATAGAGGCTCCCTGGCCAACTCCAAGCATTGTATGCAAGACATTTTTGGCTGACCCAGGCATTCTAATGATAGAGGCTCCTGGCTGAGACTTAGGCATTCTAATGATTGAGACAGTTTCACAAACTTAGGCATTCTAAGTCTAGAGACACATGGCTGACCTCAGGCATTCTAACAAGAGAGATTTCTGGCCGACCTGAAGCATTTTAATTATAGAGACATCTGGGTGACCTCAGGCATTATAAGGATAGAGACACCTGCTGGATCCCAGATATTCAACAGGAGAGGCTCCTCACCTACCACAGGCATTCTAATGATACAGATATTTGTTCAACCTAAGACATTTTAATGGTAGAGACACCTGGCCAACACAAGACATTCTAACGAGAGAGACTCCTGGCTGACCCCAGGCTTTCTAATGATAGAAATGCCTGGACTACCCTAGGCATTCTAATGATAAAGATACCTGTGCAACCTCAGGCATTTTAAGGATAGAGACATCTGGCCGACCTCAGGCATTCTAACCTGAAAGACTCGTGGCCGACCCAAGGCATTCTAATGGGAGAAACTACTGACTGACCCCAAGCATTCTAATGATAGAGACTTCTTTCTGAACCTTGGGACTTTAATGATAGAGACACGTGGGCGACCTCAGGCATTCTGAAGATAGAGAAACCTGGCAGGTCCCAGGCATTGTAACGGGAGAGAGTCCTGGTTGATCCCAAGCACTCTAATGGTTGTGACGCCCAGATGACCTCAGGCATTTTATAAATAGAGGCACCTGGATGACTCCAGACATACTGATGGGAGAGACACCTGGCTGACCCCAGGCATTCTAATGATAGAGACTCCTGACGGACACCATATATTCTAATGATAGTGGCACCTGGGCAACCTCTGGCATTTTAAGAATGGAGACACCTAGCCGACCTCAGGCCTTCTAACAGGAGATACTACTTACTGACCTCAGGGTTTCCAATGATAGGGACTCCTGCATGGCAGAAGGCATTCTAACAACAGATACATCTGGCAGATCCCAGGGATTCTAACCAGAGAGACTCCTGGCCTACCCCAAGCATTCTAATGATAAAGACACCTAAGCCACCTCTGGCATTCTAAGAATAGAGATACTTGGTGACCTTGGGCATTCTAATGGGAGCAACTCCTGGCCAACACCAGGCATTCTAATGACGGAGACTCCTGACCTACCCCAGGCATTCTAATGACAGAGACACCTGGACAACCTCAGGCATCCTAAGAATTGAGACACTTGGCTGACCTAAGGCATAATAATGGAAGAGACACCGGCTGACCCAAGGCATGCTTAAGATAGAGACTCACAGCCGTTTCAAGGCAAAGTAATAATAGGGACTCCCGTGTGACCTCAGGCATTCTAAGCATAGAGACACCTGGCCAAACCCCAAAAATTCTAATGGGAGAGGCTCCTGTCCAGCTCCAAGCATACTAATAAAAAAAAACACTGCTCTGACCACAGGCATTCTAAGTATAAAAGCACATGGCCAACCACAGGCATTCTAACATGAGAGAGTCTGGGCCGACTCCAGGCATTCTAATGATAAATAATCCTGTCCTACCCTGGGAATTCTACTGATAGAGACACCTGGGCGACCTCAGGAATTACAATGATAGAGACACCTGGCCAACCTAAGGCATTCTAACAGGAGAGATTCCTGGCTGACAGCGGGCATTCTAATAACAGAGATGCCTGGCTTAAGTCAGGCATTCTCATGATAGAGACACCTGTGCAACCTCAGGCATTCTAAGGATAGAGATAGCTGACCGACTACAGGCTTTGTAACAAAAGACACACCTGCGACCTCAGACATTCTAATGATAGTGACTCCTAACTGTCCTCAGGAATTCTAATGATAGAGACACTTGGGCGACAAAAGACATTCTAAGGATCGAGACACCTGGCCAAACTCAAACATTCTGACGGGACAGTCTTTTGGCTGATCCAAGACATTCTAATGACAAAGACTCCTGACAGACCCCAGGCATTCTAATGACAGAGACACCTGGGCAATGACAGGCATTTTATGGATAGAGATATTTTATAGATAGAGACACATGGCCACCCCAAGCATTCTAATGAGAGAGACTCCTGGCCAATAACAGGCATTCTAATGGGAGAGACTTTTGTTTGACCCTATGCATTCTGACCCCATGCATAGATGCACCTGGGGGATGTAAGGCATTCTAAGGATCGAGACACTTTATTAAGCCCAGGCATTCTAACAGGAGAGACTACAGGCTGACACCATGTATACTGATCCCAGGCATTCTAATGATAGAGACTCCTGGAGAGAGTCAAAAATTCTCTCTAGTTAGAATGCCAGCCAGGTGTCTCTATCCACAGAAGGTCTGAGGTTGCGCAGGTGTCTCTAGCATTAGAATGCCTGGTGTCAGCAAGGATTTTCTATTATTAGAATGTCCGGAGTCAATCAGGAATATCTCCCATTAGAATGCCTGAAATTGGCCAAGTGTCTCTATTCTTAGAATACCTTGATGTCACACAGATGTCTTTATCATTAGAGCTCCTTGGGTCGGCAAGGAGTCTCTATCATTAGAATACCTGGTTTCAGTCAGGAGTCTCTCCCATTAGAATGCCTGGAGTTGGCCAGGTGTCTCTATCCTTATAATGACTGAAGTCGCCCAGGTGTCTCTATCTTTAGGATGTTTTGAGTCAACTATAAGTCTCTATCATTAGAATGCATGGGGTGGCCAGGAGTCTTTTGTTAGAATGCCTGGGGTTGGGCAGTTGTCTTGATCCTTAGAATACCTAAGGTCACACAGGTGTCTTTATTATTAGAACGCCTGGGCCCGGCCAGGAGTCTCTATCTTTAAAAAGCCTGAGTTCACATAGGTATCTCTATCAATAAAATGCCTTTGGTAAGCCTGAAGTCCCTCATGTTAGAATGTCTCAGGCTGACCAGGGGTCAATATCTTTAGAATGCCTGATGTCACCAAGGTGTTTCTATTATTAGCATGCCTGAGTTCAGCCAGATGTGTCTCCTATTAGAATGACTGGGGTCTCTCCCATTAGAATGCATGGGTTTGGCCAGAAGTCCCTCCCATTAGAATGCCTGGGTTTTGCCTGGTGTCTCTATCCTTAGAATGCCTGAGGTTGCATAATTGTCTCTATCACTAGAATACTTGGGTTCGGCCAGGAGTCTTTTTCATTAGAATGCCTGGTATTGGCCAGGTGACCCTATCCTTAGAATACTTCATGTTTCAAAGGCATCTCTATCCTTTGAATGCCTGAGGCCGCATAATTGTCTCTATCATTAGAATGCCTGGGTTTGGCCAGGAGTCTCTTTCATTAGAATGCCTAGTATCAGCCAGGTGATTCTATCCTCATAATACCTCATGTTTCCAAGTTGTCTCTATTATTAGAATGCCTGAGGTCAGCAAGGAGTCTCTCTAGATGGAATGCCTGCAGTCCGCCAAAAATCTCTAGTGTTAGAATGCCTGAGTTCAACCAGGTATCTCTATACTTACAATGCCTGAAGTCGTGACAGTGCCCCTATCATTAGAGTTCCTGGAATAGGCCAGGAGTCTCTATCATAAGAATTCCTGTGGTCAGCCAAGAGCTCTCTCTTTAGAACGCCTGTGGTAAACCAGGTGTCTCTATCATTGGCATCCAGGGGCAACCCAGGAGTCTCTATCATTAGAATGCCTGAGGTTGGCCAGAAGTCCCTCCTGTTAGCATGCCTAGGGTGGCCCAGATGTCTGTATTTTTAGAATGCCTGAGGTCACCCAGTTGTCTCTGTCATTAGAAAGTCTGAGCTCACACAGAACTCACTATCATTAGAAAGCCTGAGGTCAGGCAACAGTCTCACCCATTAGAATGCTTGGGTTGGGAAGTGTCTTTATCCTTAGAATACCTGAGGTCTCCCAGGTGTCTCTATCATTAAAATGTCTGGGGTCGCCCAGGAATCTCTCTCTCTATAATGCTGATGGTTGGCAGGGTGTCAATATCCTTAAAATGCCTGAGTTCTGCTAGAAGTCTTTCCCAATAGAATGCCTTGTGTTGACCAGGAGTCTCTCCTGATAGACAGCCTGAGGTCGGCCAAGTGTTTCTATCCTTAGCTAGGTGTGTCTCCTGTTAAAATGCCTGTGGTCAGCCAGGTGTCTATATCCTTAGAGTGACTGAGATACTACAGGTGTCTCTATCATTAAAATGCCTGGGGTCACCCAGATGTCTATCTTCAGAATGTCTGAAGTCCCCCAGGAGTCTCTATGATTAGAATGCCTGCGGTCGGCCAGGAGTCTCTATCTAATATTAGAATGCTTGGGGACAGCCAAAAGTCTCTATTGTTAGAGTTGGCCAGAAGTCTCTCCCTTTAGATACCTAGGGTTGTCAAGGACTCTCTCCCTTTAGAATGCCTGGGCTTGGCCATATGTCTCTATCATTAGAATCCCTGTGGTCACACAGGTGTCTATGTCATTAGAATGTCTGGGGAAGGCCAGGAGTTTCTATCATTAGAAGGCCTGTGGTTGGCCTGGAGTCTCTCCCATTAAGATGCCAGGGGTTAGCCAGGCATGCTAATGATAGAGACAATTCATATGATTCAGACTCCTGGCCGTCTTCAGGCATTTTAATGATAAATGCACCTGTGTGACCTTGGGGATTCTATGGAAAGAGATATCTGGCAGAGTCCAAGAATTCAAACTGGAGAAACTCCTCGCCAAATCCAGGCTCTTTAATGATAGAGACTACTGGCCAACCCAGGCATTCTAATGATGGACATACCTGGGGGACCTCAGGCATTATAAGGACAGAGACATCTGGCTGAGCCCAGGCATTCTGATGGGATAGACTCCTGGATGAACCCAGGCACTCTACTGATAGAGACTACTGGCCTGCCCCAGGCATTCTAATGACAGACCAGGGTGACATCAGTCACCTAGCTGACCTCAGATGTTCTAATGATAGTGACTCCTAATCGTCCTCAGAAATTTTAATGATAGAGACACTTGGGTGACATAAGACATGCTAAAGATAGAGACACCTGGCCAAACCTAGGCATTCTAACGGGAGAAACTCCAGGTCGACCACAGACATTTTAATGATAGTGACTCCTAGCCTATTTCTGGCATTCCAATGATATACAACGGTGCAACCTCAGTCATTCTAAAGATAGAGACACCTGTCCGGCTTTAGGCATTCTACAGGAGAGACTCCTGGATGACCACAGACATTCTAATAATAGAGACTCCTGGATAATCCCAAACATTCTAATGCTAGAGACACCTGGGCGATCTCAGGCATTCAAAGGATACAGGCACCTGTCCAACCCCAAGAATTCTAATGGAAGAGACTGCTGTCCAACCAGGCATTCTAATGTGAGAGACTCCTTGCTGACACCAGGTGTTCTAATGATAAAAACTCCTGGCCTACCCCAGGCATTCTAATGATGGAGACACCAGTGTGACCTCAGGCATTCAAAAATTAGAGGCAACTGGCTGACCCCAGGCATTCTGATGGGAGAGACTCCTGGTCGACACCAAGCATTCTAATGATAGAGGCTCCTGGCCGACCACAGTCATTATAATGATAAACCTGTGTGACATCAATCATCTTTAAGGTTAAAGACACCTAGCCAATCTCAGGCATTTTAACGTGAGAGACTCCTGGCCGACTCCAGGCATTCTAATAATAGAGAAAGCTGGGTGACATCAGGCATTTTTAGGGTAGAGTCACCTGGCCAACCCCAGGCATTCTAAAGGGAGAGACTACTGGCCAACCTCAGGCATTCTAATGCTAGAGACACCTGTGTGAACCCAGGCATTCTAAAGATAGCCACGCCTGGCTGTTCCCAGGCATTCTAATGAAAGAAACTCTGGGCCGACTCCTGGCATTCTAATAACAGAGACTCCGGGCAGACCCCAGGCATGCTAATGATAGAGACAGCTGTGCAACCTCGGCCATTCTAAGGATAGAGACACTTGGCCAATCCCAGGCATTTTAATGGGAAATATTCCTGGCTGATCTCAGGCATTGCAAATACAGTCCTGGCTGATCCAAGGCATTCTAATGATAGAGACTCCTGGCCAAGTTCAGGCATGATAATGATAGAGAATCCTGGGCGACCCCAGCCATTCTAAGGATAGTGACACCTGGCCAACCCCAGGCATTCTAACGAGAGTGACTTCTGACTGACCCTAGGCTTCTAATGGGAGAGACTACTGGCTGAACTCACGCATTCTAATGATAGACACGCATATCCGACCCCAGGCATTCTATGATAGATACACTGGGTTACCTCATGCACTCTACAAATGAAGAAACCTTGCCGAGCTCAGGCATTACAATGTGAGGACTCCTGGCTGACCCTAGGCATTCTAATCATAGAAACTCCTGGTCAAAATTAGGCATTCTAATGATAGAGATACCTAGGTAAACTCAGGCATCTTAAAAATAGAGACACCTGGCTGACCATGGGCATTATAACGGGAGAGACTCCTGGCTTCTCAAGACATTCAAATGGAAAGGACACCTGGGCCAAATCAGGCATTGTAAGAATACAGACAACTGGTCGTCCCCAGCCATTCCAACAAGAGAGACTCCTGGCCGACCACAGGCATTCTAATGATAGAGACCCCTGGCCAATTCCATGCATTCTAATAAACAGCCACCTTGACGACCTCAGGCATTCTAAGGATAGAGACACCTGTTCGACCTCAGGAATTCTAACAGGAGAGATTTTTGGCCCACCATAGTCATTCTAATGATAGTGGCTTCTGGCCTATTCCAAGCTTTCTAATGATAGAGACACCTGTGTGACCTCAGCATTCTAACAATACAGACACCTGGCTGACTCCAGCCATTTTAATGAGAGAGACTCTTGGTCCACCACAGGCATTCTAATAATAGGGACTAATGGCCTACCCCAGGCATTCTAGTGTTACAGACACCTGGGCAACTTTAGTTATTCTAAGGATAAAGACACCTGGCCAATCATAGGCATTCTAACATGAGAGATTTCTGGTTGACCCCAGGCATTTTAACAAGAGATACTTTTGGTCAACCTCAGGAATTATAATGATAAAGACGCTTAGCAGAACCCAGGCATTCTAATAATAGTGTTACCTGGAGGACCTCAGGAATTCTATGGATAGAGACACCTGTCTGACTCCAGGCATTCTAATGGGAGAGAATTCTGGCCGACCCCAGATATTCTAATGAAAAACACTCTTGACACCAACATTCTAAGGATAGACACACTTGGCCAACCCAACGAATACTAAGAAGAGAGAATCCCAACCAACCCCAGGCATTCCAATGATAAAGACACCAGGGCGACTTCAGGCATTCTAAGGATAGAGACCCCTGGCCGTCCTAAGGCATTCTAACAAGAGAGACATCTGGCCAATGCCAGACATTCTAACGATAGAGACTTTGCTCTTTCCAGGCATTCTAATGGTGGAGACTCCTGGCCGGCCCTATGCATTCTAATCATAGAGACTTCTGGGTGATGACAGGCATTCTAAGGATAGAAACACCTGGCCAACCTCAGGCATTCTAACGGGAGGAACTCCTGACTGACCACAGGCATTCTCATGATAGAGACTTCTGGCAGACACCAGGCATTGTAACGGGAGGCACCCATAATTGACACCATGCATTGTAATGCTAGAGACATTTGAATTACCTCAGGCATTCTAAAAATATATACACTTGGCCAGCTCCATGCATTCAAAAGGGAGAGACCCTTGGCTGACCCCACGCATTGTAACTGTAGAGACTCCTGGCCAAGTCCAGACATTCCAATGACAGGGCTTCCTGGATTTCCACAGCCATTCTAATGATAGACACAACTGTGCAACCTCGGGCATTCTAAGAACAGAGACACCTGGACGACCCCAGGCATTCTAACAAGAAAGCTCCTGGTCTACCCCAGGCATTCTAATGATAAAGACTCCTGGGTGAACCATGCCATTCTAATCATAAAGATACCTGTGCAACCACAGACATTCTAAAGACACAGACACCTGGAAAAACCCTGGCATTTTAATGGGGGAGACTCCAGGCATTCTAACAGCAGAGAGTTTTGGCCAATTCGTGGCCTTCTAATGGGAGAGACTCCTGGCCAATCACAGGCCTTCTAATGATAGAAACTTCTCACCTTCCTCAGGCATTCTAATGATATAGACACATTTGTGACCACACAGATTCTAATGATAGAGACACCTGGCCGACTCCAGTCATTCTAACAAGAGAGACTCCTGGACGACCCTACACTTTCTAAGGTGAGAGACTCTTGGCCAATCCCAACCATTCTAATGATAGAGACATGTTATTTTCTTCAGGCACTCCAATGATAGAGACTCCTGGCACACTGAAGGCATTCTAAACAAAGAAACTCCTGGGCGACCTCAGGCATTCTAACGATAGAGACACCTGGCCCACCCCAGGCATTCTAACTGGAGGGACTCCTTCCAGACCCCAGGCATTCTCTTAATAGAGACTCCTGGCCTACCGCAGGCATTCTAATGATGAAGACATCTATGCAATCTGTGGAACCTCAATCGTTCTAAAGGTAGAGACACCTGGTCGAGCCTAGTCATTCCAATGGGAGAGACACCTGGTTGAAGCCAGGCATTCTAATGATGGAGAGTCCTGGCTTATCCCAGACATTCTAATGATAGACAAATGTGCGACCTCAGTCCTCACAGAGTTACAGCTTTCCCCTCAAGAAGCCTTTCGCGAAGACAGTTCTTGTGGAATTGGCAAAGTGATATTTAGAAGCCCTTAGAGGGCTATGGTGAAAAAGGAAATATCCTCAGATAAAATCTGGAAAGAAGCTTTCTGAGAAACTGCTTAGTGTTCTCTTAATTCATCTCACAGAGTTACATCTGTATTTCGTGGATCTTTTTGCCTGCCTTATTTGTGGGGAATCTGAGAACAGACATTTCTGATCCCTTTGAAGACTATAGGGCCAAAGGAAATATCCTCCGATAACAAAGATAAAGAAGCTTTCTGAGAAACTTCTTTGTGTTCTGTGAAATCATCTCACAGAGTTACAGGTTTCCCCTCAAGAAGCCTTTCGCTAAGACAGTTCTTGTGGAATTGGCAAAGTGATATTTGGAAGCCCATAGAGGGCTATGGTGAAAAAGGAAATATCCTCAGATGAAATCCGGAAAGAAGCTTTCTGGGAAACTGCTTAGTGTTCTGTTAATTCATCTCACAGAGTTACATCTGTATTTCATGGATCTCTTTGCTAGCCTTATTTCTGTGGAATCTGAGAACAGATATTTCGGATCCCTTTGAAGACTATAGGGCCAAAGGAAATATCCTCCGATTACAAAGAGAAAGAAGCTTTCTGAAAAACGTCTTTGTGCTCTGTGAAATCATCTCACAGAGTTACAGCTTTCCCCTCAAGAAACCTTTCGATAAGACAGTTCTTGTGGAATTGGCAAAGTGATATTTGGAAGCCCATAGAGGGCTATGGTGAAAAAGGAAATATCCTCAGATGAAATCTGGAATGAAGCTTTCTGAGAAACTGCTCTGTGATGTGTGACTTCCACTCACAGAGTTACATCTGTATTTCGTGGAACTCTTTGCTAGCCTTATTTCTGTGGAATCTCAGAACAGATATTTCGGATCCCTTTGAAGACTATAGGGCCAAAGGAAATATCCTCCGATTACAAAGAGAAAGAAGCTTTCTGAAAAACGTCTTTGTGCTCTGTGAAATCATCTCACAGAGTTACAGCTTTCCCCTCAAGAAACCTTTCGATAAGACAGTTCTTGTGGAATTGGCAAAGTGATATTTGGAAGCCCATAGAGGGCTATGGTGAAAAAGGAAATATCCTCAGATGAAATCTGGAATGAAGCTTTCTGAGAAACTGCTCTGTGATGTGTGACTTCCACTCACAGAGTTACATCTGTATTTCGTGGAACTCTTTGCTAGCCTTATTTCTGTGGAATCTCAGAACAGATATTTCGGATCCCTTTGAACACTCTAGGGCCAAAGGAAATATCCTCCGATAACAAAGAGAAAGAAGCTTCCTGAGAAACTTCTTTGTGTTCTGTGAAATCATCTCACAGAGTTACAGCTTTCCCCTCAAGAAGCCTTTGGCTAAGACAGTTCTTGTGGAATTGGCAAAGTGATATTTGGAAGCCCATAGAGGGCTATGGTGAAAAAGGAAATATCTTCAGATGAAATCTGGAAAGAAGCTTTCTGAGAAACTGCTTAGTGTTCTGTTAATTCATCTCACAGAGTTACATCTGTATTTCGTGGATCTCTTTGCTTCCTTTATTTCTGTGGAATCCGAGAACAGATATTTCGAATCCCTTTGAAGACTATAGGGCCAAAGGAAATGCCCTCCGATAACAAAGAGAAAGAAGTTTCCTGAGAAACCTCTTTGTGTTCTGTGAAATCATGTCACAGAGTTACAGCTTTCGCCTCAAGAAACCTTTCGCTAAGACAGTTCTTGTGGAATTGGCAAAGTGATATTTGGAAGCCCCTCAAGGGCTATGGTGAAAAAGGAAATATCCTCAGATGAAATCTTGAAAGAAGCTTTCTGGGAAACTGCTTGGTGTTCTGTTAATTCAACTCACAGAGTTACATCTGTATTTCGTGGATCTCTTTGCTAGCCTTATTTCTGTGAAATCTGAGAACAGATATTTCGGATCCCTTTGAAGAGTAAAGGGCCAAAGGAAATATCCTCCGATAACAAAGAGAA
The DNA here is from genome assembly GCF_043159975.1 of Macaca nemestrina. Lineage (NCBI taxonomy): Eukaryota > Metazoa > Chordata > Mammalia > Primates > Cercopithecidae > Macaca > Macaca nemestrina. Next base: position 102,284,139 of record NC_092145.1, on the reverse strand, counting down.
AGAAGCTTTCTGAGAAACTTCTCTGTGTTCTGTGAAATCATGTCAGAGAGTTACAGCTTTCCCCTCAAGAAGCCTTTCGCTAAGACAGTTCTTGTGGAATTAGCAAAGTGATATTTGGAAGCCCATAGAGGGCTACGGTGAAAAAGGAAATATCCTCAGATGAAATCTGGAAAGAAGCTTTCTGAAAACTGCTTAGTGTTCTGTTAATTCACCTCACGGAGTTACATCTGTATTTCGTGGATCTCTTTGCTTGCCTTATTTCTGTGGAATCTGAGAACAGATATTTCGGATCACTTTTAAGACTATAGGGCCAAAGGAAATACCCTCCGATAACAAAAAGAAAGAAGTTTTCTGAGAAAATTCTTTGTGTTCTGTGAAATCATGTCACAGAGTTGCAGCTTTCCCCTCAAGAATCCTTTCACTAAGACAGTTCTTGTGGAATTGGCAAAGTGATATTTGGAAGCCCATAGAGGGCTATGGTGAAAAAGGAAATATCCTCAGATGAAATCTGGAAAGAAGCTTTCTGAGAAACTGCTCTGTGATGTGTGACTTCCACTCACAGAGTTACATCTGTATTTCGTGGATCTTTTTGCCAGCCTTATTTCTGTGGAATCTGAGAACAGATATTTCGGATCCCTTTGAAGACTCTAGGGCCAAAGGAAATATCCTCCGATAACAAAGAGAAAGAAGCTTTCTGAGAAACTTCTTCGTGTTCTGTGAAATCATCTCACAGAGTTACAGCTTTCCCTCCAAGAAGCCTTTCGCTAAGACAGTTCTTGTGGAATTGGCCAAGTGATATTTGGAAGCCCATAGAGGGCTATGGTGAAAAAGGAAATATCCTCAGATGAAATCTGGAAAGAAGCTTTCTGAGAAACTGCTTAGTGTTCTGTTAATTCATCTCACAGAGTTACGTCTGTATGTCGTAGATCTCTTTGCTTCCTTATTTCTGTGGAATCTGAGAACAGATATTTCGGATCCCTTTGAAGACCATAGGGCCAAAGGAAATACCCACCGATAACAAAGAGAAAGAAGCTTTCTGAGAAACCTCTTTGTGTTCTGTGAAATCATGTCACAGAGTTACAGGATTCCCCTCAAGAAGCCTTTCACTAAGACAGTTGTTGTGGAATTGGCAAAGTGATACTTGGAAGCCCATAGAGGGCTAAGTTGAAAAAGAAAATATACTCAGATGAAATCTGGAAAGAAGCTTTCTGGGAAACTGCTTAGTGTTCTGTTAATTCATCTCACAGAGTTACATCTGTATTTCGCGGATCTCTTTGCTTCCTTTATTTCTGTGGAATCCGAGAACAGATATTTCGAAACCCTTTGAAGACTATAGGGCCAAAGGAAATGCCCTCCGATAACAAAGAGAAAGAAGTTTTCTGAGAAACCTCTTTGTGTTCTGTGAAATCATGTCACAGAATTACAGCTTTCCACTCAAGAAACCTTTCGCTAAGACAGTTCTTGTGGAATTGGCAAAGTGATATTTGGAAGCCAATAGAGGGCTATGGTGAAAAAGGAAATATCCTCAGATGAAATCTTGAAAGAAGTTTTCTGGGAAACTGCTTGGTGTTCTGTTAATTCAACTCACATAGTTACATCTGTATTTCGTGGATCTCTTTGCTAGCCTTATTTCTGTGAAATCTGAGAACAGATATTTCGGATCCCTTTGAAGACTAAAGGGCCAAAGGAAATATCCTCCGATAACAAAGAGAAAGAAGCTTTCTGAGAATCTTCTTTGTGTTCTGTGAAATCATCTCAAAGAGTTACAGCTTTGCCCTCAAGAAACGTTTCGCTCAGACAGTTCTTGTGGTATTGGCAAAGTGATATTTGGAAGCCCATAGAGGGCTATGGTGAAAAAGGAAATATCCTCAGATGAAAGCAGGAAAGAAGCTTTCTGAGAAACTGCTTAGTGTTCTGTTAATTCATCGCACAGAGTTACATCTGTATTTCGTGGATCTCTTTGCTAGCCTTATTTCTGTGGAACCTGAGAACAGATATTTCGGATCCCTTTGAAGACTATAGGGCCAAAGGAAATATCCTCCGATAACAAAGAGAAAGAAGCTTTCTGAGAAACTTTTTTGTGTTCTGTGAAATCATCTCACAGAATTACAAGTTTCCCCTCAAGAAGCCTTTCGCTAAGACAGTTCTTGTGGAATTGGCAAAGTGATATTTGGAAGCCCATAGAGGGCTATGTTGAAAAAGGAAATATCCTCAGATGAAATCTGGAAAGAAGCTTTCTGAGAAACTGCTCTGTGATGTGTGATATCCACTCACAGAGTTACATCTGTATTTCGTGGATCTCTTGCTAGCCTTATTTCTGTGGAATCTCAGAACACATATTTCAGATGCCTTTGAAGACTATAGGGCCAAAGGAAATATCCTCCTATAACAAAGAGAAAGAAGCTCTCTGAGAAACTTCTCTGTGTTCTGTGAAATCATGTCACAGAGTTACAGCTTTCCCCTCAAGAAGCCTTTCGCTAAGACAGTTCTTGTGGAATTGGCAAAGTGATATTTGGAAGCCCACAGAGGGCTATGGTGAAAAAGGAAATATCCTCGGATGAAATCTGGAAAGAAGCTTTCTGAGAAACTGCTTAGTGTTCTGTTAATTCATCTCACAGAGTTACATCTGTATTTCGTGGATCTCTTTGCTAGCCCAATTTCTGTGGAATCTGAGAACAGATATTTCGGATCCCTTTGAAGACTCTAGGGCCAAAGGAAATATCCTCCGATAACAAAGAGAAAGAAGCTTTCTGAGAAACCTCTTTGTGTTCTGTGAAATCATCTCACAGAGTTACAGCTTTCCCCTCAAGAAGCCTTTCGCTAAGACAGTTCTTGTGGAATTGGCAAAGTGATATTTGGCAGCACCTAGAGGGCTATGGTGAAAAAGGAAATATCCTCAGTTGAAACCTGGAAAGAAGCTTTCTGAGATACTGCTTAGTGTTCTGTTAATTCATCTCACAGAGTTACATCTGTATTTCGTGGATCTCTTTGCTATCCTTATTTCTGTGGAATCTGAGAACAGATATTTCGGATCCCTTTGAAGACTGTAGGGCTAAAAGAATTATCCTCCGATAACAAAGAGAAAGAAGCTTTCTGAGAAACCTCTTTGTGTTCTGTGAAATCATGTCACAGAGTTACAGCTTTCCCCTCAAGAAGCCTTTCGCTAAGAGAGTTCTTGTGGAATTGGCAAAACGATATTAGGAAGCCCATAGAGGGCTATGGTGAAAAAGGAAATATCCTCAGATGAAATCTGGAAAGAAGCTTTCTGGGAAACTGCTTAGTGTTCTGTTAATTCATCTCACAGAGTTACATCTGTATTTCGTGGATGTCTTTGTTACCTTATTTCTGTGGAATCTGAGAACAGATATTTCGGATCCCTTTGAAGACTATAGGGCCAAAGTCAATATCCTACGATAACAAAGAGAAAGAAGCTTTCTGAGAAACTTCTTTGTGTTCTGTGAAATCATCTCAAAGAGTTACGGGTTTCCCCTCAAGAAACCTTTCGCTAAGACAGTTCTTGTGGAATTGGCAAAGTGATATTTGGAAGCCCATAGAGGGCTATGGTGAAAAAGGAAATATCCTGAGATGAAAGCAGGAAAGAAGCTTTCTGAGAAACTGCTTAGTATTCTGTTAATTCATCTCACAGACTTACGTCTGTATTTCGTGGATCTCTTTGCTATCCTTCTTTCTGTGGAATCTGAGAACAGATATTTCGGATCCCTTTGAAGACTATAGGGCCAAAGGAAGTATCCTCCAATAACAAAGAGTAAGAAGCTTTCTGAGAAACCTCTTTGTGTTCTGTGAAATCATGTCACAGAGTTACAGCTTCCCCCTCAAGAAGCCTTTCGCTAAGACAGTTCTTGTGGAATTTGCAAAGTGATATTTGGAAGCCCATAGAGGGCTATGGTGAAAAAGGAAATATCCTCAGATGAAAACTGGAAAGAAGCTTTCTGGGAAACTGCTTAGTGTTCTGTTAATTCATCTCACAGAGTTACATCTGTATTTCGTGGATCTCTTTGCTAGCCCAATTTCTGTGGAATCTGAGAACAGATATTTCGGATCCCTTTTAAGACTATAGGGCCAAAGGAAATATCCTCCGATAACAAAGATAAAGAAGCTTTCTGAGAAACTTTTTTGTGTTCTGTGAAATCATCTCACAGAGTTACAGCTTTCCCCTCAAGAAGCCTTTCGCTAAGACAGTTCTTGTGGTATTGGCAAAGTGATATTTGGCAGCCCATAGAGGGCTATGGTGAAAAAGGAAATATCCTCAGTTGAAACCTGGAAAGAAGCTTTCTGAGATACTGCTTAGTGTTCTGTTAATTCATCTCACAGAGTTACATCTGTATTTCGTGGATCTCTTTGCTATCCTTATTTCTGGGGAAACTGAGAACAGATATTTCGGATCCCTTTGAAGACTATAGGGCTAAAAGAATTATCCTCCGATAACAAAGAGAAAGAAGCTTTCTGAGAAACCTCTTTGTGTTCTGTGAAATCATGTCACAGAGTTACAGCTTTCCCCTCAAGAAGCCTTTCGCTAAGAGAGTTCTTGTGGAATTGGAAAAGTGATATTAGGAAGCCCATAGAGGGCTATGGTGAAAAAGGAAATATCCTCAGATGAAATCTGGAAAGAAGCTTTCTGGGAAACTGCTTATTTTTCTGTTAATTCATCTCACAGAGTTACATCTGTATTTCGTGGATGTCTTTGTTACCTTATTTCTGTGGAATCTGAGAACAGATATTTCGGATCCCTTTGAAGACTATAGGGCTAAAGTCAATATCCTCCGATAACAAAGAGAAAGAAGCTTTCTGAGAAACTTCTTTGTGTTCTGTGAAATCATCTCAAAGAGTTACAGGTTTCCCCTCAAGAAACCTTTCGCTAAGACAGTTCTTGTGGAATTGGCAAAGTGATATTTGGAAGCCCATAGAGGGCTATGGTGAAAAAGGAAATATCCTCAGATGAAAGCAGGAAAGAAGCTTTCTGAGAAACTGCTTAGTATTCTGTTAATTCATCTCACAGACTTACATCTGTATTTCGTGGATCTCTTTGCTATCCTTATTTCTGTGGAATCTGAGAACAGATATTTCGGATCCCTTTGAAGACTATAGGGCCAAAGGAAGTATCCTCCAATAACAAAGAGTAAGAAGCTTTCTGAGAAACCTCTTTGTGTTCTGTGAAATCATCTCACAGAGTTACAGCTTTCCCCTCAAGAAGCCTTTCGCTAAGACAGTTCTTGTGGAATTGGCAAAGTGATATTTGGAAGCCCATAGAGGGCTATGGTGAAAAAGGAAATATCCTCAGATGAAATCTGGAAAGAAGCTTTCTGGGAAAATGCTTAGTGTTCTGTTAATTCATCTCACAGAGTGACATCTGTATTTCGTGGATCTCTTTGCTATCTTATTTCTGTGGAATCTGAGAACAGATATTTCGGATCCCTTTGAAGACTATAGGGCCAAAGGAAATATCCTCCGATAACAAAGAGAAAGAAGCTTTCTGAGAAACTACTTTGTGTTCTGTGAAATCATCTGAAAGAGTTACAGCTTTCCCCTCAAGAAACCTTTCGCTGAGACAGTTCTTGTGGTATTGGCAAAGTGATATTTGGAAGCCCATAGAGGGCTATGGTGAAAAAGGAAATATCCTCAGATGACAGCAGGAAAGAAGCTTTCTGAGAAACTGCTTAGTGTTCTGTTAATTCATCTCACAGAGTTACATCTGTATTTTCTGTATCACTTTGCTATCCTTATTTCTGTGGAATCTGAGAACAGATATTTCAGATCCCTTTGAAGACTATAGGGTCAATGGAAATATCCTCCGATAACAAAGAGAAAGAATCTTTCTGAGAAACTTATTTGTGTTCTTTGAAATCATCTCTCAGAGTTACAGCTTTCCCCTCAAGAATCCTTTCGCTAAGACAGTTCTTGTGGAATTCGCAAAGTGATATTTGGAAGCCCATAGAGGGCTATGGTGAAAAATTAAATATCCTCAGATGAAATCTGGAAAGAAGCTTTCTGAGGAACTGCTTAGTGTTCTGTTAATTCATCTCAGAGAGTTACATCTGTATTTCGTGGATCTCTTTGCTAGCCTTATTTCTGTGGAATCTGAGAGCAGATATTTCCGATCCCTTTGAAGACTATAGGGCCAAAGGAAATATACTCCGATAACAAAGAGAAAGAAGCTTTCTGAGAAACTTATTTGTGTTCTCTGAAATCATCTCACAGAGTTACAGGTTTCCCCTCAAGAAGCCTTTCGCTAAGACAGTTCTTGTGGAATTGCAAAGTGATATTTGGAAGCCCATAGAGGGCTATGGTGAAAAAGGAAATATCCTCAGATGAAATCTGGAAAGAAGCTTTCTGAGAAACTGCTCTGTGTTGTGTGACTTCCACTCACAGAGTTACATCTGTATTTCGTGGATCTCTTTGCTAGCCTTATTTCTGTGGAATCTCAGAACAGATATTTCGGATCCCTTTGAAGACTATAGGGCCAAAAGAAATATCCTCCGATAACAAAGAGAAAGAAGCTTTCTGAGAATCTTCTTTGTGTTCTGTGAAATCATGTCAAAGAGTTACAGCTTTGCCCTCAAGAAACCTTTCGCTAAGACAGTTCTTGTGGTATTGGCAAAGTGATATTTGGAAGCCCATAGAGGGCTATGGTGAAAAAGGATATATCCTCAAATGAAAGCAGGAAAGAAGCTTTCTGAGAAACTGCTTAGTGTTCTGTTAATTCATCTCACAGAGTTACATCTGTATTTCGTGGATCTCTTTGCTAGCCCAATTTCTGTGGAATCTGAGAACAGATATTTCGGATCCCTTTTAAGACTATAGGGCCAAAGGAAATATCCTCCGATAACAAAGAGAAAGAAGCTTTCTGAGAAACTTTTTTGTGTTCTGTGAAATCATCTCACAGAGTTACAGCTTTCCCCTCAAGAAGCCTTTCGCTAAGACAGTTCTTGTGGTATTGGCAAAGTGATATTTGGCAGCCCATAGAGGGCTATGGTGAAAAAGGAAATATCCTCAGTTGAAACCTGGAAAGAAGCTTTCTGAGATACTGCTTAGTGTTCTGTTAATTCATCTCACAGAGTTACATCTGTATTTCGTGGATCTCTTTGCTATCCTTATTTCTGGGGAAACTGAGAACAGATATTTCGGATCCCTTTGAAGACTATAGGGCTAAAAGAATTATCCTCCGATAACAAAGAGAAAGAAGATTTCTGAGAAACCTCTTTGTGTTCTGTGAAATCATGTCACAGAGTTACAGCTTTCCCCTCAAGAAGCCTTTCGCTAAGAGAGTTCTTGTGGAATTGGCAAAGTGATATTAGGAAGCCCATAGAGGGCTATGGTGAAAAAGGAAATATCCTCAGATGAAATCTGGAAAGAAGCTTTCTGGGAAACTGCTTATTGTTCTGTTAATTCATCTCACAGAGTTACATCTGTATTTCGTGGATGTCTTTGTTACCTTATTTCTGTGGAATCTGAGAACAGATATTTCGGATCCCTTTGAAGACTATAGGGCCAAAGTCAATATCCTCCGATAACAAAGAGAAAGAAGCTTTCTGAGAAACTTCTTTGTGTTCTGTGAAATCATCTCAAAGAGTTACAGGTTTCCCCTCAAGAAACCTTTCGCTAAGACAGTTCTTGTGGAATTGGCAAAGTGATATTTGGAAGCCCATAGGGGGCTATGGTGAAAAAGGAAATATCCTCAGATGAAAGCAGGAAAGAAGCTTTCTGAGAAACTGCTTAGTATTCTGTTAATTCATCTCACAGACTTACATCTGTATTTCGTGGATCTCTTTGCTATCCTTATTTCTGTGGAATCTGAGAACAGATATTTCGGATCCCTTTGAAGACTATAGGGCCAAAGGAAGTATCCTCCAATAACAAAGAGTAAGAAGCTTTCTGAGAAACCTCTTTGTGATCTGTGAAATCATGTCACAGAGTTACAGCTTTCCCCTCAAGAAGTCTTTCGCTAAGACAGTTCTTGTGGAATTGGCAAAGTGATATTTGGAAGCCCATAGAGGGCTATGGTGAAAAAGGAAATATCCTCAGATGAAATCTGGAAAGAAGCTTTCTGGGAAAATGCTTAGTGTTCTGTTAATTCATCTCACAGAGTGACATCTGTATTTCGTGGATCTCTTTGCTATCTTATTTCTGTGGAATCTGAGAACAGATATTTCGGATCCCTTTGAAGACTATAGGGCCAAAGGAAATATCCTCCGATAACAAAGAGAAAGAAGCTTTCTGAGAAACTACTTTGTGTTCTGTGAAATCATCTGAAAGAGTTACAGCTTTCCCCTCAAGAAACCTTTCGCTGAGACAGTTCTTGTGGTATTGGCAAAGTGATATTTGGAAGCCCATAGAGGGCTATGGTGAAAAAGGAAATATCCTCAGATGACAGCAGGAAAGAAGCTTTCTGAGAAACTGCTTAGTGTTCTGTTAATTCATCTCACAGAGTTACATCTGTATTTTCTGTATCACTTTGCTAGCCCAATTTCTGTGGAATCTGAGAACAGATATTTCAGATCCCTTTGAAGACTATAGGGTCAATGGAAATATCCTCCGATAACAAAGAGAAAGAATCTTTCTGAGAAACTTATTTGTGTTCTTTGAAATCATCTCTCAGAGTTACAGCTTTCCCCTCAAGAATCCTTTCGCTAAGACAGTTCTTGTGGAATTGGCAAAGTGATATTTGGAAGCCCATAGAGGGCTATGGTGAAAAATTAAATATCCTCAGATGAAATCTGGAAAGAAGCTTTCTGAGGAACTGCTTAGTGTTCTGTTAATTCATCTCAGAGAGTTACATCTGTATTTCGTGGATCTCTTTGCTAGCCTTATTTCTGTGGAATCTGAGAACAGATATTTCCGATCCCTTTGAAGACTATAGGGCCAAAGGAAATATACTCCGATAACAAAGAGAAAGAAGCTTTCTGAGAAACTTTTTTGTGTTCTCTGAAATCATCTCACAGAGTTACAGGTTTCCCCTCAAGAAGCCTTTCGCTAAGACAGTTCTTGTGGAATTGCAAAGTGATATTTGGAAGCCCATAGAGGGCTATGGTGAAAAAGGAAATATCCTCAGATGAAATCTGGAAAGAAGCTTTCTGAGAAACTGCTCTGTGTTGTGTGACTTCCACTCACAGAGTTACATCTGTATTTCGTGGATCTCTTTGCTAGCCTTATTTCTGTGGAATCTCAGAACAGATATTTCGGATTCCTTTGAAGACTCTAGGGCCAAAGGAAATATCTTCCGATAACAAAGGGAAAGAAGCCTTCTGAGAAACTTCTTTGAGTTCTGTGAAATCACCTCACAGAGATACAACTTTACCCTCAAGAAGCCTTTTGCTAAGACAGTTCTTGTGGAATTGGCAAAGTGATATTTGGAAGCCCATAAAGGGCTATGGTGAAAAAGGAAATATCCTCAGATGAAATCTGGAAAGAAGCTTTCTGGGAAACTGCTTAGTGTTCTGTTAATTCATCTTACTGAGTTACATCTGTATTTCGTGGATCTCTTTGCTAGCCTTATTTCTGTGGAATCTCAGAACAGATATTTCGGATCCCTTTGAAGACTCTAGGGCCAAAGGAAATATCCTCCGATAACAAAGAGAAAGAGGCTTTCTGAGAAACTTCTTTGTGTTCTGTGAAATCATGTCACAGAGTTACAGCTTTGCCCTCAAGAAGCCTTTCGCTAAGACAGTTCTCGTGGAATTGGCAAAGTGATATTTGGAAGGCCATAGAGCGCTATGGTGAAAAAGGAAATATCCTCAGATGAAATCTGGAAAGAAGCTTTCTGAGAAACTGCTCTGTGATGTGTGACTTCCACTCACAGAGTTACATCTGTATTTCGTGGATCTCTTTGCTAGCCCAATTTCTGTGGAATCTGAGAACAGATATTTCGGATCCCTTTTAAGACTATAGGGCCAAAGGAAATATCCTCCGATAACAAAGATAAAGAAGCTTTCTGAGAAACTTTTTTGTGTTCTGTGAAATCATCTCACAGAGTTACAGCTTTCCCCTCAAGAAGCCTTTCGCTAAGACAGTTCTTGTGGTATTGGCAAAGTGATATTTGGCAGCCCATAGAGGGCTATGGTGAAAAAGGAAATATCCTCAGTTGAAACCTGGAAAGAAGCTTTCTGAGATACTGCTTAGTGTTCTGTTAATTCATCTCACAGAGTTACATCTGTATTTCGTGGATCTCTTTGCTATCCTTATTTCTGGGGAAACTGAGAACAGATATTTCGGATCCCTTTGAAGACTATAGGGCTAAAAGAATTATCCTCCGATAACAAAGAGAAAGAAGCTTTCTGAGAAACCTCTTTGTGTTCTGTGAAATCATGTCACAGAGTTACAGCTTTCCCCTCAAGAAGCCTTTCGCTAAGAGAGTTCTTGTGGAATTGGAAAAGTGATATTAGGAAGTCCATAGAGGGCTATGGTGAAAAAGGAAATATCCTCAGATGAAATCTGGAAAGAAGCTTTCTGGGAAACTGCTTATTTTTCTGTTAATTCATCTCACAGAGTTACATCTGTATTTCGTGGATGTCTTTGTTACCTTATTTCTGTGGAATCTGAGAACAGATATTTCGGATCCCTTTGAAGACTATAGGGCTAAAGTCAATATCCTCCGATAACAAAGAGAAAGAAGCTTTCTGAGAAACTTCTTTGTGTTCTGTGAAATCATCTCAAAGAGTTACAGGTTTCCCCTCAAGAAACCTTTCGCTAAGACAGTTCTTGTGGAATTGGCAAAGTGATATTTGGAAGCCCATAGAGGGCTATGGTGAAAAAGGAAATATCCTCAGATGAAAGCAGGAAAGAAGCTTTCTGAGAAACTGCTTAGTATTCTGTTAATTCATCTCACAGACTTACATCTGTATTTCGTGGATCTCTTTGCTATCCTTATTTCTGTGGAATCTGAGAACAGATATTTCGGATCCCTTTGAAGACTATAGGGCCAAAGGAAGTATCCTCCAATAACAAAGAGTAAGAAGCTTTCTGAGAAACCTCTTTGTGTTCTGTGAAATCATCTCACAGAGTTACAGCTTTCCCCTCAAGAAGCCTTTCGCTAAGAGAGTTCTTGTGGAATTGGCAAAGTGATATTTGGAAGCCCATAGAGGGCTATGGTGAAAAAGGAAATATCCTCAGATGAAATCTGGAAAGAAGCTTTCTGGGAAAATGCTTAGTGTTCTGTTAATTCATCTCACAGAGTGACATCTGTATTTCGTGGATCTCTTTGCTATCTTATTTCTGTGGAATCTGAGAACAGATATTTCGGATCCCTTTGAAGACTATAGGGCCAAAGGAAATATCCTCCGATAACAAAGAGAAAGAAGCTTTCTGAGAAACTACTTTGTGTTCTGTGAAATCATCTGAAAGAGTTACAGCTTTCCCCTCAAGAAACCTTTCGCTGAGACAGTTCTTGTGGTATTGGCAAAGTGATATTTGGAAGCCCATAGAGGGCTATGGTGAAAAAGGAAATATCCTCAGATGACAGCAGGAAAGAAGCTTTCTGAGAAACTGCTTAGTGTTCTGTTAATTCATCTCACAGAGTTACATCTGTATTTTCTGTATCACTTTGCTATCCTTATTTCTGTGGAATCTGAGAACAGATATTTCAGATCCCTTTGAAGACTATAGGGTCAATGGAAATATCCTCCGATAACAAAGGGAAAGAATCTTTCTGAGAAACTTATTTGTGTTCTTTGAAATCATCTCTCAGAGTTACAGCTTTCCCCTCAAGAATCCTTTCGCTAAGACAGTTCTTGTGGAATTCGCAAAGTGATATTTGGAAGCCCATAGAGGGCTATGGTGAAAAATTAAATATCCTCAGATGAAATCTGGAAAGAAGCTTTCTGAGGAACTGCTTAGTGTTCTGTTAATTCATCTCAGAGAGTTACATCTGTATTTCGTGGATCTCTTTGCTAGCCTTATTTCTGTGGAATCTGAGAGCAGATATTTCCGATCCCTTTGAAGACTATAGGGCCAAAGGAAATATACTCCGATAACAAAGAGAAAGAAGCTTTCTGAGAAACTTATTTGTGTTCTCTGAAATCATCTCACAGAGTTACAGGTTTCCCCTCAAGAAGCCTTTCGCTAAGACAGTTCTTGTGGAATTGCAAAGTGATATTTTGAAGCCCATAGAGGGCTATGGTGAAAAAGGAAATATCCTCAGATGAAATCTGGAAAGAAGCTTTCTGAGAAACTGCTCTGTGTTGTGTGACTTCCACTCACAGAGTTACATCTGTATTTCGTGGATCTCTTTGCTAGCCTTATTTCTGTGGAATCTCAGAACAGATATTTCGGATCCCTTTGAAGACTATAGGGCCAAAAGAAATATCCTCCGATAACAAAGAGAAAGAAGCTTTCTGAGAATCTTCTTTGTGTTCTGTGAAATCATGTCAAAGAGTTACAGCTTTGCCCTCAAGAAACCTTTCGCTAAGACAGTTCTTGTGGTATTGGCAAAGTGATATTTGGAAGCCCATAGAGGGCTATGGTGAAAAAGGATATATCCTCAAATGAAAGCAGGAAAGAAGCTTTCTGAGAAACTGCTTAGTGTTCTGTTAATTCATCTCACAGAGTTACATCTGTATTTCGTGGATCTCTTTGCTAGCCCAATTTCTGTGGAATCTGAGAACAGATATTTCGGATCCCTTTTAAGACTATAGGGCCAAAGGAAATATCCTCCGATAACAAAGAGAAAGAAGCTTTCTGAGAAACTTTTTTGTGTTCTGTGAAATCATCTCACAGAGTTACAGCTTTCCCCTCAAGAAGCCTTTCGCTAAGACAGTTCTTGTGGTATTGGCAAAGTGATATTTGGCAGCCCATAGAGGGCTATGGTGAAAAAGGAAATATCCTCAGTTGAAACCTGGAAAGAAGCTTTCTGAGATACTGCTTAGTGTTCTGTTAATTCATCTCACAGAGTTACATCTGTATTTCGTGGATCTCTTTGCTATCCTTATTTCTGGGGAAACTGAGAACAGATATTTCGGATCCCTTTGAAGACTATAGGGCTAAAAGAATTATCCTCCGATAACAAAGAGAAAGAAGATTTCTGAGAAACCTCTTTGTGTTCTGTGAAATCATGTCACAGAGTTACAGCTTTCCCCTCAAGAAGCCTTTCGCTAAGAGAGTTCTTGTGGAATTGGCAAAGTGATATTAGGAAGCCCATAGAGGGCTATGGTGAAAAAGGAAATATCCTCAGATGAAATCTGGAAAGAAGCTTTCTGGGAAACTGCTTATTGTTCTGTTAATTCATCTCACAGAGTTACATCTGTATTTCGTGGATGTCTTTGTTACCTTATTTCTGTGGAATCTGAGAACAGATATTTCGGATCCCTTTGAAGACTATAGGGCCAAAGTCAATATCCTCCGATAACAAAGAGAAAGAAGCTTTCTGAGAAACTTCTTTGTGTTCTGTGAAATCATCTCAAAGAGTTACAGGTTTCCCCTCAAGAAACCTTTCGCTAAGACAGTTCTTGTGGAATTGGCAAAGTGATATTTGGAAGCCCATAGGGGGCTATGGTGAAAAAGGAAATATCCTCAGATGAAAGCAGGAAAGAAGCTTTCTGAGAAACTGCTTAGTATTCTGTTAATTCATCTCACAGACTTACATCTGTATTTCGTGGATCTCTTTGCTATCCTTATTTCTGTGGAATCTGAGAACAGATATTTCGGATCCCTTTGAAGACTATAGGGCCAAAGGAAGTATCCTCCAATAACAAAGAGTAAGAAGCTTTCTGAGAAACCTCTTTGTGATCTGTGAAATCATGTCACAGAGTTACAGCTTTCCCTCAAGAAGTCTTTCGCTAAGACAGTTCTTGTGGAATTGGCAAAGTGATATTTGGAAGCCCATAGAGGGCTATGGTGAAAAAGGAAATATCCTCAGATGAAATCTGGAAAGAAGCTTTCTGGGAAAATGCTTAGTGTTCTGTTAATTCATCTCACAGAGTGACATCTGTATTTCGTGGATCTCTTTGCTATCTTATTTCTGTGGAATCTGAGAACAGATATTTCGGATCCCTTTGAAGACTATAGGGCCAAAGGAAATATCCTCCGATAACAAAGAGAAAGAAGCTTTCTGAGAAACTACTTTGTGTTCTGTGAAATCATCTGAAAGAGTTACAGCTTTCCCCTCAAGAAACCTTTGGCTGAGACAGTTCTTGTGGTATTGGCAAAGTGATATTTGGAAGCCCATAGAGGGCTATGGTGAAAAAGGAAATATCCTCAGATGACAGCAGGAAAGAAGCTTTCTGAGAAACTGCTTAGTGTTCTGTTAATTCATCTCACAGAGTTACATCTGTATTTTCTGTATCACTTTGCTATCCTTATTTCTGTGGAATCTGAGAACAGATATTTCAGATCCCTTTGAAGACTATAGGGTCAATGGAAATATCCTCCGATAACAAAGAGAAAGAATCATTCTGAGAAACTTATTTGTGTTCTTTGAAATCATCTCTCAGAGTTACAGCTTTCCCCTCAAGAATCCTTTCGCTAAGACAGTTCTTGTGGAATTGGCAAAGTGATATTTGGAAGCCCATAGAGGGCTATGGTGAAAAATTAAATATCCTCAGATGAAATCTGGAAAGAAGCTTTCTGAGGAACTGCTTAGTGTTCTGTTAATTCATCTCAGAGAGTTACATCTGTATTTCGTGGATCTCTTTGCTAGCCTTATTTCTGTGGAATCTGAGAACAGATATTTCCGATCCCTTTGAAGACTATAGGGCCAAAGGAAATATACTCCGATAACAAAGAGAAAGAAGCTTTCTGAGAAACTTTTTTGTGTTCTCTGAAATCATCTCACAGAGTTACAGGTTTCCCCTCAAGAAGCCTTTCGTTAAGACAGTTCTTGTGGAATTGCAAAGGGATATTTGGAAGCCCATAGAGGGCTATGGTGAAAAAGGAAATATCCTCAGATGAAATCTGGAAAGAAGCTTTCTGAGAAACTGCTCTGTGTTGTGTGACTTCCACTCACAGAGTTACATCTGTATTTCGTGGATCTCTTTGCTAGCCTTATTTCTGTGGAATCTCAGAACAGATATTTCGGATTCCTTTGAAGACTCTAGGGCCAAAGGAAATATCTTCCGATAACAAAGGGAAAGAAGCCTTCTGAGAAACTTCTTTGAGTTCTGTGAAATCACCTCACAGAGATACAACTTTACCCTCAAGAAGCCTTTTGCTAAGACAGTTCTTGTGGAATTGGCAAAGTGATATTTGGAAGCCCATAAAGGGCTATGGTGAAAAAGGAAATATCCTCAGATGAAATCTGGAAAGAAGCTTTCTGGGAAACTGCTTAGTGTTCTGTTAATTCATCTTACTGAGTTACATCTGTATTTCGTGGATCTCTTTGCTAGCCTTATTTCTGTGGAATCTCAGAACAGATATTTCGGATCCCTTTGAAGACTCTAGGGCCAAAGGAAATATCCTCCGATAACAAAGAGAAAGAGGCTTTCTGAGAAACTTCTTTGTGTTCTGTGAAATCATGTCACAGAGTTACAGCTTTGCC
Source organism: Macaca nemestrina (assembly GCF_043159975.1). Taxonomy (NCBI): domain Eukaryota; kingdom Metazoa; phylum Chordata; class Mammalia; order Primates; family Cercopithecidae; genus Macaca; species Macaca nemestrina. The sequence goes on along the minus strand of NC_092145.1, from coordinate 102,268,658 downwards.
CTCAAGAAGCCTTTCGCTAAGACAGTTCTCGTGGAATTGGCAAAGTGATATTTGGAAGGCCATAGAGCGCTATGGTGAAAAAGGAAATATCCTCAGATGAAATCTGGAAAGAAGCTTTCTGAGAAACTGCTCTGTGATGTGTGACTTCCACTCACAGAGTTACATCTGTATTTCGTGGATCTCTTTGCTACCTTATTTCTGTGGAATCTGAGAACAGATATTTCGGATCCCTTTGAAGACTATAGGGCCAAAAGAAATATCCTCCGATAACAAAGAGAAAGAAGCTTTCTGAGAATCTTCTTTGTGTTCTGTGAAATCATGTCAAAGAGTTACAGCTTTGCCCTCAAGAAACCTTTCGCTAAGACAGTTCTTGTGGTATTGGCAAAGTGATATTTGGAAGCCCATAGAGGGCTATGGTGAAAAAGGATATATCCTCAAATGAAAGCAGGAAAGAAGCTTTCTGAGAAACTGCTTAGTGTTCTGTTAATTCATCTCACACAGTTACATCTGTATTTCGTGGATCTCTTTGCTAGCCTTATTTCTGTGGAATCTGAGAACAGATATTTCGGATCCCTTTGAAGACTATAGGGTCACAGGAAATATTCTCCGATAACAAAGAGAAAGAAGATTTCTGAGAAACTTCTTTGTGTTCTGTGAAATCATCTCATAGAGTTACCGCTTTCCCCTCAAGAAGCCTTTCGCTAAGACAGTTCTTGTGGAATTGGCAAAGTGATATTTGGAAGCCCATTGTGGGCTATGGTGAAAATGGAAATATCCTCAGATGAAACCTGGAAAGAAGCTTTCTGAGAAACTGCTTAGTGTTCTGTTAATTCATCTCACAGAGTTACATCTGTATTTCGTGGATCTCTTTGCTAGCCTTATTTCTGTGGAATCTGAGAACAGATATTTCGGATCCCTTTGAAGACTATAGGGCCAAAGGAAATATCCTCCGATAACAAAGAGAAAGAAGCAGTCTGAGAAACTTTTTTGTGTTCTGTGAAATCATCTCACAGAGTTACAGCTTTCCCGTCAACAAGCCCTTCGCTAAGACAGTTCTTGTGGAATTGGCAAAGTGATATTTGGAAGCCCATAGAGGGCAGTGGTGAAAAAGGAAATATCCTCAGATGAAATCTGGAAAGAAGCTTTCTGAGAAACTATTCTGTGATGTGTGACTTCCACTGACAGAGTTACATCTGTATTTCGTGGATCTCTTTGATAGCCTTATTGATGTGGAATCTGAGAACAGATATTTAGGATCCCTTTGAAGACTATAGGGCCAAAGGAAATATCCTCCGATAACAAAGAGAAAGAAGCTGTCTGAGAAACTTTTTGTGTTCTCTTATATCACCTTATGGAGTTACAGCTTTTCCGTCAACAAGCCTTTCGCTAAGACAGTTCTTGTGGAATTGCCAAAGTGATATTTGGAAGCCCATAGAGGGCAATGGAGAAAAAGGAAATATCCTCAGATGAAATCTGGAAAGAAGCTTTCTGAGAATCTGCTCTGTGATGTGTGACTTCCACTCACAGAGTTACATCTGTATTTCGTGGATCTCTTTGATAGCCTCATTTCTGTGGAATCTGAGAACAGATACTTCGGATCCCTTTGAAGACTATAGGGCCACAGGAAATATCCTCCGATAACAAAGAGAAAGAAGCTTTCTGAGAAACTTCTTTGTGTTCTGTGAAATCATCTTACAGAGTTACAGCTTTCCCCTCAAGAAGCCTTTCGCTAAGACAGTTCTTGTGTAATTGGCAAAGTGATATTTGGAAGCCCATAGAGGGCTATGGTGAAAAAGGAAATATCCTCAGTTGAAACCTGGAAAGAAGCTTTCTGAGAAACTGCTTAGTGTTCTGTTAATTCATCTCACAGAGTTACATGTGTATTTCGAGGATCTCTTTGCTAGCCTTCTTCCTGTGGAATCTGAGAACAGATATTTCGGATCCCTTTGAAGACTATAGGGCCAAAGGAAATATCCTCCGATAACAAAGAGAAAGAAGCTTTCTGAGAAACTTCTTTGTGTTCTGTGAAATCATCTCACAGAGTTACAGCTTTCCCCTCAAGAAGCCTTTCGCTAAGACAGTTCTTGTGGAATTGGCAAAGTGATATTTGGAAGCCCATAGTGGGCTATGGTGAAAAAGGATATATCCTCAGATGAAATCTGGAAAGAAGCTTTCTGAGAAACTGCTTAGTGTTCTGTTAATTCATCTCACAGAGTTACATGTGTATTTCGAGGATCTCTTTGCTAGCCTTCTTTCTGTGGAATCTGAGAACAGATATTTCGGATCCCTTTGAAGACTATATTGCCAAAGAAATATCCTCCAATAACAAAGAGAAAGAAGCTTTTTGAGAAACTTCTTTGTGTTCTGTGAAATCATCTCACAGAGTTACAGCTTTCCCCTCAAGAAGCCTTTCGCTAAGACAGTTCTTGTGGAATTGGCAAAGTGATATTTGGAAGCCCATAGAGGGCTATGGTGAAAAAAGAAATATCCTCAGATGAAATCTGGAAAGAAGCTTTCTGGGAAACTGCTTAGTGTTCTGTTAATTCATCTCACAGAGTTACATCTGTATTTCGTGGATCTCTTTGCTATCTTATTTCTGTGGAATCTGAGAACAGATATTTCGGATCCCTTTGAAGACTATAGGGCCAAAGTAAATATCCTCCGATAACAAAGAGAAAGAAGCTTTCTGAGAAACTACTTTGTGTTCTGTGAAATCATCTGAAAGAGTTACAGCTTTCCCCTCAAGAAACCTTTCGCTAAGACAGTTCTTGTGGAATTGGCAAAGTGATATTTGGAAGCCAATAGAGGGCTATGGTGAAAAAGGAAATATCATCAGATGAAAGCAGGAAAGAAGCTTTCTGAAAAACTGCTTAGTGTTCTGTTAATTCATCTCACAGAGTTACATCTGTATTTTGTGTATCTCTTTGCTAGACTTATTTCTGTGTAATCTGAGAACAAATGTTTCAGATCCCTTTGAAGACTATAGGGTCAATGGAAATATCCTCCTATAACAAAGAGAAAGAAGCTTTATGAGAAACTTATTTGTGTTCCTTGAAATCATCTCTCAGAGTTACAGCTTTCCCCTCAAGAATCCTTTAGCTAAGACAGTTCTTGTGGAATTGGCAAAGTGATATTTGGAAGCCCATAGAGGGCTATGGTGAAAAATAAAATATCTTCAGATGAAATCTGGAAAGAAGCTTTCTGAGAAACTGCTTAGTGTTCTGTTCATTCATCTCAGAGAGTTACATCTGTATTTCGTGGATCTCTTTGCTAGCCTTATTTCTGTGGAATCTGAGAACAGATATTTCGGATCCCTTTGAAGACTATAGGGCCAAAGGAAATATCCTCCGATAACAAAGAGAAAGAAGCTTCTGAGAAACTTCGTTGTCTTCTCTGAAATCATCTCACAGAGTTACAGGTTTCCCCTCAAGAAGCCTTTCGCTAAGACAGTTCTTGTGGAATTGGCAAAGTGATATTTGGAAGCCCATAGAGGGCTATGGCGAAAAAGGAAATATCCTCAGATGAAATCTGGAAAGAAGCTTTCTGAGAAATTGCTCTGTGATGTGTGACTTCCACTCACAGAGTTACATCTGTAATTCGTGGATCCCTTTGCTAGCCTTATTTCTGTGGAATCTCAAAACAGATATTTCGGATCCCTTTGAAGACTCTAGGACCAAAGGAAATATCCTCCGATAACAAAGGGAAAGAAGCTTTCTGAGAAACTTCTTTGAGTTCTGTGAAATCACCGCACAGAGTTACAACTTTCCCCTCAAGAAGCCTTTTGCTAAGACAGTTCTTGTGGAATGGGCAGAGTGATATTTGGAAGCCCATAGAGGGCTATGGTGAAAAAGGAAATATCCTCAGATGAAATCTGGAAAGAAGCTTTCTGGGAAACTGCTTAGTGTTCTCTTAATTCATCTCACAGAGTTACATCTGTATGTCGTGGATCCCTTTGCTAGCCTTATTTCTGTGGAATCTGAGAACAGATATTTCGGATCCCTTTGAAGACTATAGGGCCAAAGGAAGTATCCTCCGATAACAAAGAGTAAGAAGCTTTCTGATAAACCTCTTTGTGTTCTGTGAAATCATGTCACAGAGTTACAGCTTTCCCCTCAAGAAGCCTTTCGCTAAGACACTTCTTGTGGAATTGGCAAAGTGATATTTGGAAGCCCATAGACAGCTATGGTGAAAAAGGAAATATCCTCAGATGAAATCTGGAAAGAAGCTTTCTGGGAAACTGCTTAGTGTTCTGTTAATTCATCTCACAGAGTTACATCTGTATGTCGTGGATCTCTTTGCTAGCCTTATTTCTGTGGAATCTGAGAACAGATATTTCGGATCCCTTTGAAGACTCTAGGGCCAAAGGAAATATCCTCCGATAACAAAGAGAAAGAAGCAGTCTGAGAATTTTCTTTGTGTTCTCTGAAATCATCTCATAGAGTTACAGCTTTCCCGTCAACAACCCTTTCGCTAAGACAGTTCTTGTGGAATTCGCTAAGTGATATTTGGAAGCCCAAAGAGGGCAATGGTGAAAAAGGAAATATCCTCAGATGAAATCTGGAAAGAAGCTTTCTGAGAAATTGCTCTGTGATGTGTGAATTCCACTCACAGAGTTACATCTGTATTTCTTGGATCTCTTTGCTAGCCTTATTTATGTGGAATCAGAGAACAGATATTTTGGATCCCTTCGAAGACTATAGGGCCAAAGGAAATATCCTCCGATAACAAAGAGAAAGAAGCTTTCTGAGAAACTTCTTTGTTTTCTCTGAAATCATGTCACAGAGTTACAGCTTTCCCTTGAAGAAGCCTTTCGCTAAGACAGTTCTTGTGGAATTGACAAAGTGATATTTGGAAGCCCCTAGAGGGCTATGGTGAAAAGGAAATATCCTCAGATAAAATCGGGAAAGAAGCTTTCTGAGAAACTGCTCTGTGATGTGTGACTTCCACTCACAGAGTTACATCTGTGTTTCGTGGATCTCTTTGCTAGCCTTATTTCTGTGGAATCTGAGAACAGATATTTCGGATCCCTTTGAAGACTATAGGGCCAAAGGAAATATCCTCCGATAACAAAGAGAAAGAAGTGTTCTGAGAAACCTCTTTGTGTTCTGTGAAATCATGTCACAGAGTTACAGCTTTCCCCTCAAGAAGCCTTTCGCTAAGAGAGTTCTTGTGGAATTTGCAAAGTGATATTAGGAAGCCCATAGAGGGCTATGGTGAAAAAGGAAATATTTCAGATGAAATCTGGAAGGAAGGTTTCTGGGAAACTGCTTAGTGTTCTGTTAATTCATCTCACAGTGTTACATCTGTATTTCGTGGATGTCTTTGTTACCTTATTTCTGTGGAATCTGAGAACAGATATTTCGGATCCCTTTGAAGACTATAAGGCCAAAGTCAATATCCTCCGATAACCAAGAGAAAGAAGCTTTCTGAGAAACTTCTTTGTGTTCTGTGAAATCATCTCAAAGAGTTACAGGTTTCACCTCAAGAAACTTTTCGCTAAGACAGTTCTTGTGGAATTGGCAAAGTGATATTTGGAAGCCCATAGAGTGCTATGGTGAAAAAGCAAATATCCTCAGATGAAAGCAGGAAAGAAGCTTTCTGAGAAACTGCTTAGAGTTCTGTTAATTCATCTCACAGAGTAACATCTGTATTTCGTGGATCTCTTTGCTATCCTTATTTCTTTGTAATCTGAGAGCAGATATTTAGGATTCCTTTGAAGACTATAGGGTCAAAGGAAGTATCCTCCGATAACAAAGAGAAAGAAGCTTTCTGAGAAACTACTTTGCGTTCTGTGAAATCATCTGAAAGAGTTACAGCTTTCCCCTCAAGAAACCTTTCGCTAAGACAGTTCTTGTGGAATTGGCAAAGTGATATTTGGAAGCCCATAGAGGGCTACGGTGAAAAAGGAAATATCCTCAGATGAAAGCAGGAAAGAAGCTTTCTGAGAAACTGTTTAGTGTTCTGTTAATTCATCTCACAGAGTTACATCTGTATTTTGTGTATCTCCTTGCTAGCCTTATTTCTGTGGAATCTGAGAACAGATATTTCAGATCCCTTTGAAGACTATAGGGTCAATGGAAATATCCTCCGATAACAAAGAGAAAGAAGCTTTCTGAGAACCGTATTTGTGTTCTTTGAAATCATCTCTCAGAGTTACAGCTTTCCCCTCAAGAATCCTTTCGCTAAGAGAGTTCTTGTGGAATTGGCAAAGTGATATTTGGAAGCCCATAGAGGGCTATGGTGAAAAATTAAATATCCTCAGATCAAATCTGGAAAGAAGCTTTCTGAGAAACTGCTTAGTGTTCTGTTAATTCAGCTCACAGAGTTACATCTGTATATCGTGGATCTCTTTGCTAGCCTTATTTCTGTGGAATCTGAGAACAGATATTTCGGATCCCTTTGAAGATTATAGGGCCAAAGGAAATATCCTCCGATAACAAAGAGAAAGAAGCTTTCTGAGAAACTTCTTTGTGTTCTGTGAAATCATGTCACAGAGTTACAGCTTTCACCTCAAGAAGCCTTTCGCTAAGAGAGTTCTTGTGGAAATGGCAAAGTGATATTAGGAAGCCCATAGAGGGCTATGGCGAAAAAGGAAATATCCTCAGATGAAATCTGGAAGGAAGCTTTCTGGGAAACTGCTTAGTGTTCTGTTAATTCATCTCACAGAGTTACATCTGTATTTCGTGGATGTCTTTGTTACCTTATTTCTGTGGAATCTGAGAACAGATATTTCGGATCCCTTTGAAGACTATAGGGCCAAAGTCAATATCCTCCGATAACCAAGAGAAAGAAGCTTTCTGAGAAACTTCTTTGTGTTCTGTGAAATCATCTCAAAGAGTTACGGGTTTCACCTCAAGAAACTTTTCGCTAAGACAGTTCTTGTGGAATTGGCCAAGTGATATTAGGAAGCCCATAGAGGGCTATGGTGAAAAAGGAAATATCCTCAGATGAAATCTAGAAAGAAGATTTCTGAGAAACTGCTCTGTGATGTGTTACTTCCACTCACAGAGTTACATCTGTATTTCATGGATCTCTTTGCTAGCCTTATTTCTGTGGAATCTGAGAACGGATATTTCGGATCCCTTTGAAGACTATAGGGCCAAAGGAAATATCCTCCGATAACAAAGATAAAGAAGCTTTCTGAGAAACTTCTTTGTGTTCTGTGAAATCATCACACAGAGTTACAGGTTTCCTCTCAAGAAGCCTTTCGCTATGACAGATCTTGTGGAATTGGCAAAGTGATATTTGGAAGCCCATAGAGGGCTATGGTGAAAAAGGAAATATCCTCAGATGAAAGCAGGAAAGAAGCTTTCTGGGAAACTGCTTAGTGTTCTGTTAATTCATCTCACAGAGTTACATCTGTATTTTGTGTATCTCTTTGCTAGCCTTATTTCTGTGGAATCTGAGAACAGATATTTCAGATCCCTTTGAAGACTATTGGGTCAATGGAAATATCCTCCGATAACAAAGAGAAAGAAGCTTTCTGAGAAACGTATTTGTGTTCTTTGAAATCATCTCTCAGAGTTACAGCTTTCCCCTCAAGAATCCTTTCCTAAGAGAGTTCTTGTGGAATTGGCAAAGTGATATTTGGAAGCCCATAGAGGGCTATGGTGAAAAATTAAATATCCTCAGATCAAATCTGGAAAGAAGCTTTCCGAGAAACTGCTTAGTGTTTTGTTAATTCAGCTCACAGAGTTACATCTGTATATCGTGGATCTCTTTGCTAGCCTTATTTCTGTGGAATCTGAGAACAGATATTTCGGATCCCTTTGAAGATTATAGGGCCAAAGGAAATATCCTCCGATAACAAAGAGAAAGAAGCTTTCTGAGAAACTTCTTTGTGTTCTGTGAAATCATGTCACAGAGTTACAGCTTTCCCCTCAAGAAGCCTTTCGCTAAGACAGTTCTTGTGGAATTGGCAAAGTGATACTTGGAAGCCCATAGAGGGCTATGGTGAAAAAGGAAATATCCTCAGTTGAAACCTGGAAAGAAGCTTTCTGAGAAACTGCTTAGTGTTCTGTTATTTCATCTCACAGAGTTACATCTGTATTTCGTGGATCTCTTTGCTATCCTTATTTCTGTGGAATCTGAGAACAGATATTTCGGATCCCTTTGAAGACTATAGGGCTAATAGAAGTATCCTCCGATAACAAAGAGAAAGAAGCTTTCTGAGAAACCTCTTTGTGTTCTGTGAAATCATGTCACAGAGTTACAGCTTTCCCCTCAAGAAGCCTTTCGCTTAGAGAGTTCTTGTGGAATTGGCAAAGTGATATTAGGGAGCCCATAGAGGGCTATGGTGAAAAAGGAAATATCCTCAGATGAAATCTGGAAGAAAGCTTTCTGGGAAACTGCTTAGAGTTCTGTTAATTCATCTCACAGAGTTACATCTGTATTTCGTGCATGTCTTTGTTACCTTATTTCTGTGGAATCTGAGAACAGATATTTCGGATCCCTTTGAAGACTATAGGGCCAAAGTCAATATCCTCCGATAACCAAGAGAAAGAAGCTTTCTGAGAAACTTCTTTGTGTTCTGTGAAATCATCTCAAAGAGTTACAGCTTTCCCCTCAAGAAACTTTTCGCTAAGACAGTTCTTGTGGAATTGGCAAAGTGATATTAGGAAGCCCATAGAGGGCTATGGTGAAAAAGGAAATATCTTCAGATGAAATCTGGAAAGAAGATTTCTGAGAAACTGCTCTGTGATGTGTGACTTCCACTCACAGAGTTACATCTGTATTTCATGGATCTCTTTGCTAGCCTTATTTCTGTGGAATCTGAGAACGGATATTTCAGATCCCTTTGAAGACTATAGGGCCAAAGGAAATATCCTCCGATAACAAAGATAAAGAAGCTTTCTGAGAAACTTCTTTGTGTTCTGTGAAATCGTCACACAGAGTTACAGGTTTCTTTTCAAGAAGCCTTTCGCTAAGACAGTTCTTGTGGAATTGGCAAAGTGATATTTGGAAGCCCATAGAGGGCTATGGTGAAAAAGGAAATATCCTCAGATGAAAGCAGGAAAGAAGCTTTCTAAGAAACTGCTCTGTGATGTGTGACTTCCACTCACAGAGTTACATCTGTATTTGGTGGATCTCTTTTCTACCTTATATCTGTGGAATCTGATAACAGATATTTCGGATCCCTTTGAAGACTATAGGGCCAAAGGAAATATGCTCCGATAACAAAGAGAAAGAAGCTTTCTGAGAAACTACTTTGTGTTCTGTGAAATCATCTGAAAGAGTAACAGCTTTCCCCTCAGGGAACCTTTCGCTAAGACAGTTCTTGTGGAATTGGCAAAGTGATATTTGGAAGCCCATAGAGGGCTACGGTGAAAAAGGATATATCCTCAGGTGAAAGCAGGAAAGAAGCTTTCTGAGAAACTGCTTAGTGTTCTGTTAATTCATCTCACAGAGTTACATCTGTATTTTGTGTATCTCTTTGCTAGCTTTATTTCTGTGGAATCTGAGAACAGATATTCAGATCCCTTTGAAGACTATAGGGTCAATGGAAATATCCTCCGATAACAAAGAGAAAGAAGCTTTCTGAGAAACGTATTTGTGTTCTTTGAAATCATCTCTCAGAGTTACAGCTTTCCCCTCAAAAATCCTTTCCCTAAGAGAGTTCTTGTGGAATTGGCAAAGTGATATTTGGAAGCCCATAGAGGGCTATGGTGAAAAACTAAATATCCTCAGATCAAATCTGGAAAGAAGCTTTCTGAGAAACTGCTTAGTGTTCTGTTAATTCAGCTCACAGAGTTACATCTGTATATCGTGGATCTCTTTGCTATCCTTTCTTCTGTGGAATCTGAGAACAGATATTTCGGATCCCTTTGAAGATTATAGGGCCAAAGGATATATCCTCCGATAACAAAGAGAAAGAAGCTTTCTGAGAAACTCCTTTGTGTTCTGTGAAATCATGTCACAGAGTTACAGCTTTCCCCTCAAGAAGCCTTTCGCTAAGACAGTTCTTGTGGAATTGGCAAAGTGATACTTGGAAGCCCATAGAGGGCTATGGTGAAAAAGGAAATATCCTCAGTTGAAACCTGGAAAGAAGCTTTCTGAGAAACTGCTTAGTGTTCTGTTAATTCATCTCACAGAGTTACATGTGTATTTCGAGGATCTCTTTGCTAGCCTTCTTCCTGTGGAATCTGAGAACAGATATTTCGGATCCCTTTGAAGACTATAGGGCCAAAGGAAATATCCTCCGATAACAAAGAGAAAGAAGCTTTCTGAGAAACTTCTTTGTGTTCTGTGAAATCATCTCACAGAGTTACAGCTTTCCCCTCAAGAAGCCTTTCGCTAAGACAGTTCTTGTGGAATTGGCAAAGTGATATTTGGAAGCCCATAGTGGGCTATGGTGAAAAAGGATATATCCTCAGATGAAATCTGGAAAGAAGCTTTCTGAGAAACTGCTTAGTGTTCTGTTAATTCATCTCACAGAGTTACATGTGTATTTCGAGGATCTCTTTGCTAGCCTTCTTTCTGTGGAATCTGAGAACAGATATTTCGGATCCCTTTGAAGACTATATTGCCAAAGAAATATCCTCCAATAACAAAGAGAAAGAAGCTTTTTGAGAAACTTCTTTGTGTTCTGTGAAATCATCTCACAGAGTTACAGCTTTCCCCTCAAGAAGCCTTTCGCTAAGACAGTTCTTGTGGAATTGGCAAAGTGATATTTGGAAGCCCATAGAGGGCTATGGTGAAAAAAGAAATATCCTCAGATGAAATCTGGAAAGAAGCTTTCTGGGAAACTGCTTAGTGTTCTGTTAATTCATCTCACAGAGTTACATCTGTATTTCGTGGATCTCTTTGCTATCTTATTTCTGTGGAATCTGAGAACAGATATTTCGGATCCCTTTGAAGACTATAGGGCCAAAGTAAATATCCTCCGATAACAAAGAGAAAGAAGCTTTCTGAGAAACTACTTTGTGTTCTGTGAAATCATCTGAAAGAGTTACAGCTTTCCCCTCAAGAAACCTTTCGCTAAGACAGTTCTTGTGGAATTGGCAAAGTGATATTTGGAAGCCAATAGAGGGCTATGGTGAAAAAGGAAATATCATCAGATGAAAGCAGGAAAGAAGCTTTCTGAAAAACTGCTTAGTGTTCTGTTAATTCATCTCACAGAGTTACATCTGTATTTTGTGTATCTCTTTGCTAGACTTATTTCTGTGTAATCTGAGAACAAATGTTTCAGATCCCTTTGAAGACTATAGGGTCAATGGAAATATCCTCCTATAACAAAGAGAAAGAAGCTTTATGAGAAACTTATTTGTGTTCCTTGAAATCATCTCTCAGAGTTACAGCTTTCCCCTCAAGAATCCTTTAGCTAAGACAGTTCTTGTGGAATTGGCAAAGTGATATTTGGAAGCCCATAGAGGGCTATGGTGAAAAATAAAATATCTTCAGATGAAATCTGGAAAGAAGCTTTCTGAGAAACTGCTTAGTGTTCTGTTCATTCATCTCAGAGAGTTACATCTGTATTTCGTGGATCTCTTTGCTAGCCTTATTTCTGTGGAATCTGAGAACAGATATTTCGGATCCCTTTGAAGATTATAGGGCCAAAGGAAATATCCTCCGATAACAAAGAGAAAGAAGCTTCTGAGAAACTTCGTTGTCTTCTCTGAAATCATCTCACAGAGTTACAGGTTTCCCCTCAAGAAGCCTTTCGCTAAGACAGTTCTTGTGGAATTGGCAAAGTGATATTTGGAAGCCCATAGAGGGCTATGGCGAAAAAGGAAATATCCTCAGATGAAATCTGGAAAGAAGCTTTCTGAGAAATTGCTCTGTGATGTGTGACTTCCACTCACAGAGTTACATCTGTAATTCGTGGATCCCTTTGCTAGCCTTATTTCTGTGGAATCTCAAAACAGATATTTCGGATCCCTTTGAAGACTCTAGGACCAAAGGAAATATCCTCCGATAACAAAGGGAAAGAAGCTTTCTGAGAAACTTCTTTGAGTTCTGTGAAATCACCGCACAGAGTTACAACTTTCCCCTCAAGAAGCCTTTTGCTAAGACAGTTCTTGTGGAATGGGCAGAGTGATATTTGGAAGCCCATAGAGGGCTATGGTGAAAAAGGAAATATCCTCAGATGAAATCTGGAAAGAAGCTTTCTGGGAAACTGCTTAGTGTTCTCTTAATTCATCTCACAGAGTTACATCTGTATGTCGTGGATCCCTTTGCTAGCCTTATTTCTGTGGAATCTGAGAACAGATATTTCGGATCCCTTTGAAGACTATAGGGCCAAAGGAAGTATCCTCCGATAACAAAGAGTAAGAAGCTTTCTGATAAACCTCTTTGTGTTCTGTGAAATCATGTCACAGAGTTACAGCTTTCCCCTCAAGAAGCCTTTCGCTAAGACACTTCTTGTGGAATTGGCAAAGTGATATTTGGAAGCCCATAGAGGGCTATGGTGAAAAAGGAAATATCTTCAGATGAAATCTGGAAAGAAGATTTCTGAGAAACTGCTCTGTGATGTGTGACTTCCACTCACAGAGTTACATCTGTATTTCATGGATCTCTTTGCTAGCCTTATTTCTGTGGAATCTGAGAACGGATATTTCAGATCCCTTTGAAGACTATAGGGCCAAAGGAAATATCCTCCGATAACAAAGATAAAGAAGCTTTCTGAGAAACTTCTTTGTGTTCTGTGAAATCGTCACACAGAGTTACAGGTTTCTTTTCAAGAAGCCTTTCGCTAAGACAGTTCTTGTGGAATTGGCAAAGTGATATTTGGAAGCCCATAGAGGGCTATGGTGAAAAAGGAAATATCCTCAGATGAAAGCAGGAAAGAAGCTTTCTAAGAAACTGCTCTGTGATGTGTGACTTCCACTCACAGAGTTACATCTGTATTTGGTGGATCTCTTTTCTACCTTATATCTGTGGAATCTGATAACAGATATTTCGGATCCCTTTGAAGACTATAGGGCCAAAGGAAATATGCTCCGATAACAAAGAGAAAGAAGCTTTCTGAGAAACTACTTTGTGTTCTGTGAAATCATCTGAAAGAGTAACAGCTTTCCCCTCAGGGAACCTTTCGCTAAGACAGTTCTTGTGGAATTGGCAAAGTGATATTTGGAAGCCCATAGAGGGCTACGGTGAAAAAGGATATATCCTCAGGTGAAAGCAGGAAAGAAGCTTTCTGAGAAACTGCTTAGTGTTCTGTTAATTCATCTCACAGAGTTACATCTGTATTTTGTGTATCTCTTTGCTAGCTTTATTTCTGTGGAATCTGAGAACAGATATTCAGATCCCTTTGAAGACTATAGGGTCAATGGAAATATCCTCCGATAACAAAGAGAAAGAAGCTTTCTGAGAAACGTATTTGTGTTCTTTGAAATCATCTCTCAGAGTTACAGCTTTCCCCTCAAAAATCCTTTCCCTAAGAGAGTTCTTGTGGAATTGGCAAAGTGATATTTGGAAGCCCATAGAGGGCTATGGTGAAAAACTAAATATCCTCAGATCAAATCTGGAAAGAAGCTTTCTGAGAAACTGCTTAGTGTTCTGTTAATTCAGCTCACAGAGTTACATCTGTATATCGTGGATCTCTTTGCTATCCTTTCTTCTGTGGAATCTGAGAACAGATATTTCGGATCCCTTTGAAGATTATAGGGCCAAAGGATATATCCTCCGATAACAAAGAGAAAGAAGCTTTCTGAGAAACTCCTTTGTGTTCTGTGAAATCATGTCACAGAGTTACAGCTTTCCCCTCAAGAAGCCTTTCGCTAAGACAGTTCTTGTGGAATTGGCAAAGTGATACTTGGAAGCCCATAGAGGGCTATGGTGAAAAAGGAAATATCCTCAGTTGAAACCTGGAAAGAAGCTTTCTGAGAAACTGCTTAGTGTTCTGTTAATTCATCTCACAGAGTTACATGTGTATTTCGAGGATCTCTTTGCTAGCCTTCTTCCTGTGGAATCTGAGAACAGATATTTCGGATCCCTTTGAAGACTATAGGGCCAAAGGAAATATCCTCCGATAACAAAGAGAAAGAAGCTTTCTGAGAAACTTCTTTGTGTTCTGTGAAATCATCTCACAGAGTTACAGCTTTCCCCTCAAGAAGCCTTTCGCTAAGACAGTTCTTGTGGAATTGGCAAAGTGATATTTGGAAGCCCATAGTGGGCTATGGTGAAAAAGGATATATCCTCAGATGAAATCTGGAAAGAAGCTTTCTGAGAAACTGCTTAGTGTTCTGTTAATTCATCTCACAGAGTTACATGTGTATTTCGAGGATCTCTTTGCTAGCCTTCTTTCTGTGGAATCTGAGAACAGATATTTCGGATCCCTTTGAAGACTATATTGCCAAAGAAATATCCTCCAATAACAAAGAGCAAGAAGCTTTTTGAGAAACTTCTTTGTGTTCTGTGAAATCATCTCACAGAGTTACAGCTTTCCCCTCAAGAAGCCTTTCGCTAAGACAGTTCTTGTGGAATTGGCAAAGTGATATTTGGAAGCCCATAGAGGGCTATGGTGAAAAAAGAAATATCCTCAGATGAAATCTGGAAAGAAGCTTTCTGGGAAACTGCTTAGTGTTCTGTTAATTCATCTCACAGAGTTACATCTGTATTTCGTGGATCTCTTTGCTATCTTATTTCTGTGGAATCTGAGAACAGATATTTCGGATCCCTTTGAAGACTATAGGGCCAAAGTAAATATCCTCCGATAACAAAGAGAAAGAAGCTTTCTGAGAAACTACTTTGTGTTCTGTGAAATCATCTGAAAGAGTTACAGCTTTCCCCTCAAGAAACCTTTCGCTAAGACAGTTCTTGTGGAATTGGCAAAGTGATATTTGGAAGCCAATAGAGGGCTATGGTGAAAAAGGAAATATCATCAGATGAAAGCAGGAAAGAAGCTTTCTGAAAAACTGCTTAGTGTTCTGTTAATTCATCTCACAGAGTTACATCTGTATTTTGTGTATCTCTTTGCTAGACTTATTTCTGTGTAATCTGAGAACAAATGTTTCAGATCCCTTTGAAGACTATAGGGTCAATGGAAATATCCTCCTATAACAAAGAGAAAGAAGCTTTATGAGAAACTTATTTGTGTTCCTTGAAATCATCTCTCAGAGTTACAGCTTTCCCCTCAAGAATCCTTTAGCTAAGACAGTTCTTGTGGAATTGGCAAAGTGATATTTGGAAGCCCATAGAGGGCTATGGTGAAAAATAAAATATCTTCAGATGAAATCTGGAAAGAAGCTTTCTGAGAAACTGCTTAGTGTTCTGTTCATTCATCTCAGAGAGTTACATCTGTATTTCGTGGATCTCTTTGCTAGCCTTATTTCTGTGGAATCTGAGAACAGATATTTCGGATCCCTTTGAAGATTATAGGGCCAAAGGAAATATCCTCCGATAACAAAGAGAAAGAAGCTTCTGAGAAACTTCGTTGTCTTCTCTGAAATCATCTCACAGAGTTACAGGTTTCCCCTCAAGAAGCCTTTCGCTAAGACAGTTCTTGTGGAATTGGCAAAGTGATATTTGGAAGCCCATAGAGGGCTATGGCGAAAAAGGAAATATCCTCAGATGAAATCTGGAAAGAAGCTTTCTGAGAAATTGCTCTGTGATGTGTGACTTCCACTCACAGAGTTACATCTGTAATTCGTGGATCCCTTTGCTAGCCTTATTTCTGTGGAATCTCAAAACAGATATTTCGGATCCCTTTGAAGACTCTAGGACCAAAGGAAATATCCTCCGATAACAAAGGGAAAGAAGCTTTCTGAGAAACTTCTTTGAGTTCTGTGAAATCACCGCACAGAGTTACAACTTTCCCCTCAAGAAGCCTTTTGCTAAGACAGTTCTTGTGGAATGGGCAGAGTGATATTTGGAAGCCCATAGAGGGCTATGGTGAAAAAGGAAATATCCTCAGATGAAATCTGGAAAGAAGCTTTCTGGGAAACTGCTTAGTGTTCTCTTAATTCATCTCACAGAGTTACATCTGTATGTCGTGGATCCCTTTGCTAGCCTTATTTCTGTGGAATCTGAGAACAGATATTTCGGATCCCTTTGAAGACTATAGGGCCAAAGGAAGTATCCTCCGATAACAAAGAGTAAGAAGCTTTCTGATAAACCTCTTTGTGTTCTGTGAAATCATGTCACAGAGTTACAGCTTTCCCCTCAAGAAGCCTTTCGCTAAGACACTTCTTGTGGAATTGGCAAAGTGATATTTGGAAGCCCATAGACAGCTATGGTGAAAAAGGAAATATCCTCAGATGAAATCTGGAAAGAAGCTTTCTGGGAAACTGCTTAGTGTTCTGTTAATTCATCTCACAGAGTTACATCTGTATGTCGTGGATCTCTTTGCTAGCCTTATTTCTGTGGAATCTGAGAACAGATATTTCGGATCCCTTTGAAGACTCTAGGGCCAAAGGAAATATCCTCCGATAACAAAGAGAAAGAAGCAGTCTGAGAATTTTCTTTGTGTTCTCTGAAATCATCTCATAGAGTTACAGCTTTCCCGTCAACAACCCTTTCGCTAAGACAGTTCTTGTGGAATTCGCTAAGTGATATTTGGAAGCCCAAAGAGGGCAATGGTGAAAAAGGAAATATCCTCAGATGAAATCTGGAAAGAAGCTTTCTGAGAAATTGCTCTGTGATGTGTGAATTCCACTCACAGAGTTACATCTGTATTTCTTGGATCTCTTTGCTAGCCTTATTTATGTGGAATCAGAGAACAGATATTTTGGATCCCTTCGAAGACTATAGGGCCAAAGGAAATATCCTCCGATAACAAAGAGAAAGAAGCTTTCTGAGAAACTTCTTTGTTTTCTCTGAAATCATGTCACAGAGTTACAGCTTTCCCTTGAAGAAGCCTTTCGCTAAGACAGTTCTTGTGGAATTGACAAAGTGATATTTGGAAGCCCCTAGAGGGCTATGGTGAAAAGGAAATATCCTCAGATAAAATCGGGAAAGAAGCTTTCTGAGAAACTGCTCTGTGATGTGTGACTTCCACTCACAGAGTTACATCTGTGTTTCGTGGATCTCTTTGCTAGCCTTATTTCTGTGGAATCTGAGAACAGATATTTCGGATCCCTTTGAAGACTATAGGGCCAAAGGAAATATCCTCCGATAACAAAGAGAAAGAAGTGTTCTGAGAAACCTCTTTGTGTTCTGTGAAATCATGTCACAGAGTTACAGCTTTCCCCTCAAGAAGCCTTTCGCTAAGAGAGTTCTTGTGGAATTTGCAAAGTGATATTAGGAAGCCCATAGAGGGCTATGGTGAAAAAGGAAATATTTCAGATGAAATCTGGAAGGAAGGTTTCTGGGAAACTGCTTAGTGTTCTGTTAATTCATCTCACAGTGTTACATCTGTATTTCGTGGATGTCTTTGTTACCTTATTTCTGTGGAATCTGAGAACAGATATTTCGGATCCCTTTGAAGACTATAAGGCCAAAGTCAATATCCTCCGATAACCAAGAGAAAGAAGCTTTCTGAGAAACTTCTTTGTGTTCTGTGAAATCATCTCAAAGAGTTACAGGTTTCACCTCAAGAAACTTTTCGCTAAGACAGTTCTTGTGGAATTGGCAAAGTGATATTTGGAAGCCCATAGAGTGCTATGGTGAAAAAGCAAATATCCTCAGATGAAAGCAGGAAAGAAGCTTTCTGAGAAACTGCTTAGAGTTCTGTTAATTCATCTCACAGAGTAACATCTGTATTTCGTGGATCTCTTTGCTATCCTTATTTCTTTGTAATCTGAGAGCAGATATTTAGGATTCCTTTGAAGACTATAGGGTCAAAGGAAGTATCCTCCGATAACAAAGAGAAAGAAGCTTTCTGAGAAACTACTTTGCGTTCTGTGAAATCATCTGAAAGAGTTACAGCTTTCCCCTCAAGAAACCTTTCGCTAAGACAGTTCTTGTGGAATTGGCAAAGTGATATTTGGAAGCCCATAGAGGGCTACGGTGAAAAAGGAAATATCCTCAGATGAAAGCAGGAAAGAAGCTTTCTGAGAAACTGTTTAGTGTTCTGTTAATTCATCTCACAGAGTTACATCTGTATTTTGTGTATCTCCTTGCTAGCCTTATTTCTGTGGAATCTGAGAACAGATATTTCAGATCCCTTTGAAGACTATAGGGTCAATGGAAATATCCTCCGATAACAAAGAGAAAGAAGCTTTCTGAGAACCGTATTTGTGTTCTTTGAAATCATCTCTCAGAGTTACAGCTTTCCCCTCAAGAATCCTTTCGCTAAGAGAGTTCTTGTGGAATTGGCAAAGTGATATTTGGAAGCCCATAGAGGGCTATGGTGAAAAATTAAATATCCTCAGATCAAATCTGGAAAGAAGCTTTCTGAGAAACTGCTTAGTGTTCTGTTAATTCAGCTCACAGAGTTACATCTGTATATCGTGGATCTCTTTGCTAGCCTTATTTCTGTGGAATCTGAGAACAGATATTTCGGATCCCTTTGAAGATTATAGGGCCAAAGGAAATATCCTCCGATAACAAAGAGAAAGAAGCTTTCTGAGAAACTTCTTTGTGTTCTGTGAAATCATGTCACAGAGTTACAGCTTTCACCTCAAGAAGCCTTTCGCTAAGAGAGTTCTTGTGGAAATGGCAAAGTGATATTAGGAAGCCCATAGAGGGCTATGGCGAAAAAGGAAATATCCTCAGATGAAATCTGGAAGGAAGCTTTCTGGGAAACTGCTTAGTGTTCTGTTAATTCATCTCACAGAGTTACATCTGTATTTCGTGGATGTCTTTGTTACCTTATTTCTGTGGAATCTGAGAACAGATATTTCGGATCCCTTTGAAGACTATAGGGCCAAAGTCAATATCCTCCGATAACCAAGAGAAAGAAGCTTTCTGAGAAACTTCTTTGTGTTCTGTGAAATCATCTCAAAGAGTTACAGGTTTCACCTCAAGAAACTTTTCGCTAAGACAGTTCTTGTGGAATTGGCCAAGTGATATTAGGAAGCCCATAGAGGGCTATGGTGAAAAAGGAAATATCCTCAGATGAAATCTGGAAAGAAGATTTCTGAGAAACTGCTCTGTGATGTGTTACTTCCACTCACAGAGTTACATCTGTATTTCATGGATCTCTTTGCTAGCCTTATTTCTGTGGAATCTGAGAACGGATATTTCGGATCCCTTTGAAGACTATAGGGCCAAAGGAAATATCCTCCGATAACAAAGATAAAGAAGCTTTCTGAGAAACTTCTTTGTGTTCTGTGAAATCATCACACAGAGTTACAGGTTTCCTCTCAAGAAGCCTTTCGCTATGACAGATCTTGTGGAATTGGCAAAGTGATATTTGGAAGCCCATAGAGGGCTATGGTGAAAAAGGAAATATCCTCAGATGAAAGCAGGAAAGAAGCTTTCTGGGAAACTGCTTAGTGTTCTGTTAATTCATCTCACAGAGTTACATCTGTATTTTGTGTATCTCTTTGCTAGCCTTATTTCTGTGGAATCTGAGAACAGATATTTCAGATCCCTTTGAAGACTATTGGGTCAATGGAAATATCCTCCGATAACAAAGAGAAAGAAGCTTTCTGAGAAACGTATTTGTGTTCTTTGAAATCATCTCTCAGAGTTACAGCTTTCCCCTCAAGAATCCTTTCCTAAGAGAGTTCTTGTGGAATTGGCAAAGTGATATTTGGAAGCCCATAGAGGGCTATGATGAAAAATTAAATATCCTCAGATCAAATCTGGAAAGAAGCTTTCCGAGAAACTGCTTAGTGTTTTGTTAATTCAGCTCACAGAGTTACATCTGTATATCGTGGATCTCTTTGCTAGCCTTATTTCTGTGGAATCTGAGAACAGATATTTCGGATCCCTTTGAAGATTATAGGGCCAAAGGAAATATCCTCCGATAACAAAGAGAAAGAAGCTTTC
The DNA here is from genome assembly GCF_043159975.1 of Macaca nemestrina. Lineage (NCBI taxonomy): Eukaryota > Metazoa > Chordata > Mammalia > Primates > Cercopithecidae > Macaca > Macaca nemestrina. The sequence goes on along the minus strand of NC_092145.1, from coordinate 102,248,843 downwards.
TGAGAAACTTCTTTGTGTTCTGTGAAATCATGTCACAGAGTTACAGCTTTCCCCTCAAGAAGCCTTTCGCTAAGACAGTTCTTGTGGAATTGGCAAAGTGATACTTGGAAGCCCATAGAGGGCTATGGTGAAAAAGGAAATATCCTCAGTTGAAACCTGGAAAGAAGCTTTCTGAGAAACTGCTTAGTGTTCTGTTATTTCATCTCACAGAGTTACATCTGTATTTCGTGGATCTCTTTGCTATCCTTATTTCTGTGGAATCTGAGAACAGATATTTCGGATCCCTTTGAAGACTATAGGGCTAATAGAAGTATCCTCCGATAACAAAGAGAAAGAAGCTTTCTGAGAAACCTCTTTGTGTTCTGTGAAATCATGTCACAGAGTTACAGCTTTCCCCTCAAGAAGCCTTTCGCTTAGAGAGTTCTTGTGGAATTGGCAAAGTGATATTAGGGAGCCCATAGAGGGCTATGGTGAAAAAGGAAATATCCTCAGATGAAATCTGGAAGAAAGCTTTCTGGGAAACTGCTTAGAGTACTGTTAATTCATCTCACAGAGTTACATCTGTATTTCGTGCATGTATTTGTTACCTTATTTCTGTGGAATCTGAGAACAGATATTTCGGATCCCTTTGAAGACTATAGGGCCAAAGTCAATATCCTCCGATAACCAAGAGAAAGAAGCTTTCTGAGAAACTTCTTTGTGTTCTGTGAAATCATCTCAAAGAGTTACAGCTTTCCCCTCAAGAAACTTTTCGCTAAGACAGTTCTTGTGGAATTGGCAAAGTGATATTAGGAAGCCCATAGAGGGCTATGGTGAAAAAGGAAATATCTTCAGATGAAATCTGGAAAGAAGATTTCTGAGAAACTGCTCTGTGATGTGTGACTTCCACTCACAGAGTTACATCTGTATTTCATGGATCTCTTTGCTAGCCTTATTTCTGTGGAATCTGAGAACGGATATTTCAGATCCCTTTGAAGACTATAGGGCCAAAGGAAATATCCTCCGATAACAAAGATAAAGAAGCTTTCTGAGAAACTTCTTTGTGTTCTGTGAAATCGTCACACAGAGTTACAGGTTTCTTTTCAAGAAGCCTTTCGCTAAGACAGTTCTTGTGGAATGGCAAAGTGATATTTGGAAGCCCATAGAGGGCTATGGTGAAAAAGGAAATATCCTCAGATGAAAGCAGGAAAGAAGCTTTCTAAGAAACTGCTCTGTGATGTGTGACTTCCACTCACAGAGTTACATCTGTATTTGGTGGATCTCTTTTCTACCTTATATCTGTGGAATCTGAGAACAGATATTTCGGATCCCTTTGAAGATATAGGGCCAAAGGAAATATGCTCCGATAACAAAGAGAAAGAAGCTTTCTGAGAAACTACTTTGTGTTCTGTGAAATCATCTGAAAGAGTAACAGCTTTCCCCTCAGGGAACCTTTCGCTAAGACAGTTCTTGTGGAATTGGCAAAGTGATATTTGGAAGCCCATAGAGGGCTACGGTGAAAAAGGATATATCCTCAGGTGAAAGCAGGAAAGAAGCTTTCTGAGAAACTGCTTAGTGTTCTGTTAATTCATCGTACAGAGTTACATCTGTATTTTGTGTATCTCTTTGCTAGCTTTATTTCTGTGGAATCTGAGAACAGATATTCAGATCCCTTTGAAGACTATAGGGTCAATGGAAATATCCTCCGATAACAAAGAGAAAGAAGCTTTCTGAGAAACGTATTTGTGTTCTTTGAAATCATCTCTCAGAGTTACAGCTTTCCCCTCAAAAATCCTTTCCCTAAGAGAGTTCTTGTGGAATTGGCAAAGTGATATTTGGAAGCCCATAGAGGGCTATGGTGAAAAACTAAATATCCTCAGATCAAATCTGGAAAGAAGCTTTCTGGGAAACTGCTTAGTGTTCTGTTAATTCATCTCACAGAGTTACATCTGTATTTCGTGGATGTCTTTGTTACCTTATTTCTGTGGAATCTGAGAACAGATATTTCGGATCCCTTTGAAGACTATAGGGCCAAAGTCAATATCCTCCTATAACCAAGAGAAAGAAGCTTTCTGAGAAACTTCTTTGTGTTCTGTGAAATCATCTCAAAGAGTTACAGGTTTCACCTCAAGAAACTTTTCGCTAAGACAGTTCTTGTGGAATTGGCAAAGTGATATTAGGAAGCCCATAGAGGGCTATGGTGAAAAAGGAAATATCCTCAGATGAAATCTTGAAAGAAGGTTTCTGAGAAACTGCTGTGTGATGTGTGACTTCCACTCACAGAGTTACATCTGTATTTCATGGATCTCTTTGCTAGGCTTATTTCTGTGGAATCTGAGAACGGATATTTCGGATCCCTTAGAAGACTATAGGGCCAAAGGAAATATCCTCCGATAACAAAGATAAAGAAGCTTTCTGAGAAACTTCTTTGTGTTCTGTGAAATCATCACACAGAGTTACAGGTTTCCTCTCAAGAAGCCTTTCGCTAAGACAGTTCTTGTGGAATTGGCAAAGTGATATATGGAAGCCCATAGAGGGCTATGGTGAAAAAGGAAATATCCTCAGATGAAAGCAGGAAAGAAGCTTTCTAAGAAACTGCTCTGTGATGTGTGACTTCCACTCACAGAGTTACATCTGTATTTCGTGGATCTCTTTGCTACCTTATTTCTGTGGAATCTGAGAACAGATATTTCGGATCCCTTTGAAGACTATAGGGCCAATGTAAATATCCTCCAATAACAAAGAGAAAGAAGCTTTCTGAGAAACTAATTTGTGTTCTTTGAAATCATCTCTCAGAGTTACAGCTTTCCCCTCAGGAATCCTTTCGCTAAGACAGTTCTTGTGGAATTGGCAAAGTGATATTTGGAAGCCCATAGAGGGCTAAGGTGAAAAATAAAATATTCTCAGATGAAATCTGGAAAGAAGCTTTCTGAGAAACTGCTTAGTGTTCTGTTAATTCATCTCAGAGAGTTACATCTGTATTTCGTGGATCTCTTTGCTAGCCTTATTTCTGTGGAATCTCAGAACAGATATTTCGGATCCCTTTGAAGACTCTAGGGCCAAAGGAAATATCCTCCGATAACAAAGGGAAAGAAGCTTTCTGAGAAACTTCTTTGAGTTCTGTGAAATCACCTCACAGAGTTACAACTTTCCCCTCAAGAAGCCTTTTGCTAAGACAGTTCTTGTGGAATTGGCAGAGTGATATTTGGAAGCCCATAGAGGGCTATGGTGAAAAAGGAAATATCCTCAGATGAAATCTGGAAAGAAGCTTTCTGGGAAACTGCTTAGTGTTCTGTTAATTCATCTCAAAGAGTTACATCTGTATGTCGTGGATCTCTTTGCTAGCCTTATTTCTGTGGAATCTGAGAACAGATATTTCGCATCCCATTGAAGACTCAAGGGCCAAAGGAAATATCCTCCGATCACAAAGAGAAAGAAGCAGTCTGAGAAACTTCTTTGTGTTCTCTGAAATCATCTCATAGAGTTACAGCTTTCCCGTCAACAACCCTTTCGCTAAGACAGTTCTTGTGGAATTCACTAAGTGATATTTGGAAGCCCATAGAGGGCTATGGTGAAAAAGGAAATATCCTCAGATGAAATCTGGAAAGAAGCTTTCTGAGAAACCGCTCTGTGCTGTGTGACTTCCACTCACAGAGTTACACCTGTATTTCGTAGATCTCTTTGCTATCCTTATTTCTGTGGAATCTGGGAACAGATATTTCGGATCCCTTTGAAGACTATAGGGCTAAAAGAAGTATCCTCCGATAACAAAGAGAAAGAAGCTTTCTGAGAAACCTCTTTGTGTTCTGTGAAATCATGTCACAGAGTTACAGCTTTCCCCTCAAGAATCCTTTCCTAAGAGAGTTCTTGTGGAATTGGCAAAGTGATATTTGGAAGCCCATAGAGGGCTATGGTGAAAAATTAAATATCCTCAGATCAAATCTGGAAAGAAGCTTTCCGAGAAACTGCTTAGTGTTTTGTTAATTCAGCTCACAGAGTTACATCTGTATATCGTGGATCTCTTTGCTAGCCTTATTTCTGTGGAATCTGAGAACAGATATTTCGGATCCCTTTGAAGATTATAGGGCCAAAGGAAATATCCTCCGATAACAAAGAGAAAGAAGCTTTCTGAGAAACTTCTTTGTGTTCTGTGAAATCATGTCACAGAGTTACAGCTTTCCCCTCAAGAAGCCTTTCGCTAAGACAGTTCTTGTGGAATTGGCAAAGTGATACTTGGAAGCCCATAGAGGGCTATGGTGAAAAAGGAAATATCCTCAGTTGAAACCTGGAAAGAAGCTTTCTGAGAAACTGCTTAGTGTTCTGTTATTTCATCTCACAGAGTTACATCTGTATTTCGTGGATCTCTTTGCTATCCTTATTTCTGTGGAATCTGAGAACAGATATTTCGGATCCCTTTGAAGACTATAGGGCTAATAGAAGTATCCTCCGATAACAAAGAGAAAGAAGCTTTCTGAGAAACCTCTTTGTGTTCTGTGAAATCATGTCACAGAGTTACAGCTTTCCCCTCATGAAGCCTTTCGCTTAGAGAGTTCTTGTGGAATTGGCAAAGTGATATTAGGGAGCCCATAGAGGGCTATGGTGAAAAAGGAAATATCCTCAGATGAAATCTGGAAGAAAGCTTTCTGGGAAACTGCTTAGAGTTCTGTTAATTCATCTCACAGAGTTACATCTGTATTTCGTGCATGTATTTGTTACCTTATTTCTGTGGAATCTGAGAACAGATATTTCGGATCCCTTTGAAGACTATAGGGCCAAAGTCAATATCCTCCGATAACCAAGAGAAAGAAGCTTTCTGAGAAACTTCTTTGTGTTCTGTGAAATCATCTCAAAGAGTTACAGCTTTCCCCTCAAGAAACTTTTCGCTAAGACAGTTCTTGTGGAATTGGCAAAGTGATATTAGGAAGCCCATAGAGGGCTATGGTGAAAATGGAAATATCTTCAGATGAAATCTGGAAAGAAGATTTCTGAGAAACTGCTCTGTGATGTGTGACTTCCACTCACAGAGTTACATCTGTATTTCATGGATCTCTTTGCTAGCCTTATTTCTGTGGAATCTGAGAACGGATATTTCAGATCCCTTTGAAGACTATAGGGCCAAAGGAAATATCCTCCGATAACAAAGATAAAGAAGCTTTCTGAGAAACTTCTTTGTGTTCTGTGAAATCGTCACACAGAGTTACAGGTTTCTTTTCAAGAAGCCTTTCGCTAAGACAGTTCTTGTGGAATTGGCAAAGTGATATTTGGAAGCCCATAGAGGGCTATGGTGAAAAAGGAAATATCCTCAGATGAAAGCAGGAAAGAAGCTTTCTAAGAAACTGCTCTGTGATGTGTGACTTCCACTCACAGAGTTACATCTGTATTTGGTGGATCTCTTTTCTACCTTATATCTGTGGAATCTGATAACAGATATTTCGGATCCCTTTGAAGACTATAGGGCCAAAGGAAATATGCTCCGATAACAAAGAGAAAGAAGCTTTCTGAGAAACTACTTTGTGTTCTGTGAAATCATCTGAAAGAGTAACAGCTTTCCCCTCAGGGAACCTTTCGCTAAGACAGTTCTTGTGGAATTGGCAAAGTGATATTTGGAAGCCCATAGAGGGCTACGGTGAAAAAGGATATATCCTCAGGTGAAAGCAGGAAAGAAGCTTTCTGAGAAACTGCTTAGTGTTCTGTTAATTCATCTCACAGAGTTACATCTGTATTTTGTGTATCTCTTTGCTAGCTTTATTTCTGTGGAATCTGAGAACAGATATTCAGATCCCTTTGAAGACTATAGGGTCAATGGAAATATCCTCCGATAACAAAGAGAAAGAAGCTTTCTGAGAAACGTATTTGTGTTCTTTGAAATCATCTCTCAGAGTTACAGCTTTCCCCTCAAAAATCCTTTCCCTAAGAGAGTTCTTGTGGAATTGGCAAAGTGATATTTGGAAGCCCATAGAGGGCTATGGTGAAAAACTAAATATCCTCAGATCAAATCTGGAAAGAAGCTTTCTGAGAAACTGCTTAGTGTTCTGTTAATTCAGCTCACAGAGTTACATCTGTATATCGTGGATCTCTTTGCTATCCTTTCTTCTGTGGAATCTGAGAACAGATATTTCGGATCCCTTTGAAGATTATAGGGCCAAAGGATATATCCTCCGATAACAAAGAGAAAGAAGCTTTCTGAGAAACTCCTTTGTGTTCTGTGAAATCATGTCACAGAGTTACAGCTTTCCCCTCAAGAAGCCTTTCGCTAAGACAGTTCTTGTGGAATTGGCAAAGTGATACTTGGAAGCCCATAGAGGGCTATGGTGAAAAAGGAAATATCCTCAGTTGAAACCTGGAAAGAAGCTTTCTGAGAAACTGCTTAGTGTTCTGTTAATTCATCTCACAGAGTTACATGTGTATTTCGAGGATCTCTTTGCTAGCCTTCTTCCTGTGGAATCTGAGAACAGATATTTCGGATCCCTTTGAAGACTATAGGGCCAAAGGAAATATCCTCCGATAACAAAGAGAAAGAAGCTTTCTGAGAAACTTCTTTGTGTTCTGTGAAATCATCTCACAGAGTTACAGCTTTCCCCTCAAGAAGCCTTTCGCTAAGACAGTTCTTGTGGAATTGGCAAAGTGATATTTGGAAGCCCATAGTGGGCTATGGTGAAAAAGGATATATCCTCAGATGAAATCTGGAAAGAAGCTTTCTGAGAAACTGCTTAGTGTTCTGTTAATTCATCTCACAGAGTTACATGTGTATTTCGAGGATCTCTTTGCTAGCCTTCTTTCTGTGGAATCTGAGAACAGATATTTCGGATCCCTTTGAAGACTATATTGCCAAAGAAATATCCTCCAATAACAAAGAGAAAGAAGCTTTTTGAGAAACTTCTTTGTGTTCTGTGAAATCATCTCACAGAGTTACAGCTTTCCCCTCAAGAAGCCTTTCGCTAAGACAGTTCTTGTGGAATTGGCAAAGTGATATTTGGAAGCCCATAGAGGGCTATGGTGAAAAAAGAAATATCCTCAGATGAAATCTGGAAAGAAGCTTTCTGGGAAACTGCTTAGTGTTCTGTTAATTCATCTCACAGAGTTACATCTGTATTTCGTGGATCTCTTTGCTATCTTATTTCTGTGGAATCTGAGAACAGATATTTCGGATCCCTTTGAAGACTATAGGGCCAAAGTAAATATCCTCCGATAACAAAGAGAAAGAAGCTTTCTGAGAAACTACTTTGTGTTCTGTGAAATCATCTGAAAGAGTTACAGCTTTCCCCTCAAGAAACCTTTCGCTAAGACAGTTCTTGTGGAATTGGCAAAGTGATATTTGGAAGCCAATAGAGGGCTATGGTGAAAAAGGAAATATCATCAGATGAAAGCAGGAAAGAAGCTTTCTGAAAAACTGCTTAGTGTTCTGTTAATTCATCTCACAGAGTTACATCTGTATTTTGTGTATCTCTTTGCTAGACTTATTTCTGTGTAATCTGAGAACAAATGTTTCAGATCCCTTTGAAGACTATAGGGTCAATGGAAATATCCTCCTATAACAAAGAGAAAGAAGCTTTATGAGAAACTTATTTGTGTTCCTTGAAATCATCTCTCAGAGTTACAGCTTTCCCCTCAAGAATCCTTTAGCTAAGACAGTTCTTGTGGAATTGGCAAAGTGATATTTGGAAGCCCATAGAGGGCTATGGTGAAAAATAAAATATCTTCAGATGAAATCTGGAAAGAAGCTTTCTGAGAAACTGCTTAGTGTTCTGTTCATTCATCTCAGAGAGTTACATCTGTATTTCGTGGATCTCTTTGCTAGCCTTATTTCTGTGGAATCTGAGAACAGATATTTCGGATCCCTTTGAAGATTATAGGGCCAAAGGAAATATCCTCCGATAACAAAGAGAAAGAAGCTTCTGAGAAACTTCGTTGTCTTCTCTGAAATCATCTCACAGAGTTACAGGTTTCCCCTCAAGAAGCCTTTCGCTAAGACAGTTCTTGTGGAATTGGCAAAGTGATATTTGGAAGCCCATAGAGGGCTATGGCGAAAAAGGAAATATCCTCAGATGAAATCTGGAAAGAAGCTTTCTGAGAAATTGCTCTGTGATGTGTGACTTCCACTCACAGAGTTACATCTGTAATTCGTGGATCCCTTTGCTAGCCTTATTTCTGTGGAATCTCAAAACAGATATTTCGGATCCCTTTGAAGACTCTAGGACCAAAGGAAATATCCTCCGATAACAAAGGGAAAGAAGCTTTCTGAGAAACTACTTTGAGTTCTGTGAAATCACCGCACAGAGTTACAACTTTCCCCTCAAGAAGCCTTTTGCTAAGACAGTTCTTGTGGAATGGGCAGAGTGATATTTGGAAGCCCATAGAGGGCTATGGTGAAAAAGGAAATATCCTCAGATGAAATCTGGAAAGAAGCTTTCTGGGAAACTGCTTAGTGTTCTCTTAATTCATCTCACAGAGTTACATCTGTATGTCGTGGATCCCTTTGCTAGCCTTATTTCTGTGGAATCTGAGAACAGATATTTCGGATCCCTTTGAAGACTATAGGGCCAAAGGAAGTATCCTCCGATAACAAAGAGTAAGAAGCTTTCTGATAAACCTCTTTGTGTTCTGTGAAATCATGTCACAGAGTTACAGCTTTCCCCTCAAGAAGCCTTTCGCTAAGACACTTCTTGTGGAATTGGCAAAGTGATATTTGGAAGCCCATAGAGGGCTATGGTGAAAAAGGAAATATCTTCAGATGAAATCTGGAAAGAAGATTTCTGAGAAACTGCTCTGTGATGTGTGACTTCCACTCACAGAGTTACATCTGTATTTCATGGATCTCTTTGCTAGCCTTATTTCTGTGGAATCTGAGAACGGATATTTCAGATCCCTTTGAAGACTATAGGGCCAAAGGAAATATCCTCCGATAACAAAGATAAAGAAGCTTTCTGAGAAACTTCTTTGTGTTCTGTGAAATCGTCACACAGAGTTACAGGTTTCTTTTCAAGAAGCCTTTCGCTAAGACAGTTCTTGTGGAATTGGCAAAGTGATATTTGGAAGCCCATAGAGGGCTATGGTGAAAAAGGAAATATCCTCAGATGAAAGCAGGAAAGAAGCTTTCTAAGAAACTGCTCTGTGATGTGTGACTTCCACTCACAGAGTTACATCTGTATTTGGTGGATCTCTTTTCTACCTTATATCTGTGGAATCTGATAACAGATATTTCGGATCCCTTTGAAGACTATAGGGCCAAAGGAAATATGCTCCGATAACAAAGAGAAAGAAGCTTTCTGAGAAACTACTTTGTGTTCTGTGAAATCATCTGAAAGAGTAACAGCTTTCCCCTCAGGGAACCTTTCGCTAAGACAGTTCTTGTGGAATTGGCAAAGTGATATTTGGAAGCCCATAGAGGGCTACGGTGAAAAAGGATATATCCTCAGGTGAAAGCAGGAAAGAAGCTTTCTGAGAAACTGCTTAGTGTTCTGTTAATTCATCTCACAGAGTTACATCTGTATTTTGTGTATCTCTTTGCTAGCTTTATTTCTGTGGAATCTGAGAACAGATATTCAGATCCCTTTGAAGACTATAGGGTCAATGGAAATATCCTCCGATAACAAAGAGAAAGAAGCTTTCTGAGAAACGTATTTGTGTTCTTTGAAATCATCTCTCAGAGTTACAGCTTTCCCCTCAAAAATCCTTTCCCTAAGAGAGTTCTTGTGGAATTGGCAAAGTGATATTTGGAAGCCCATAGAGGGCTATGGTGAAAAACTAAATATCCTCAGATCAAATCTGGAAAGAAGCTTTCTGAGAAACTGCTTAGTGTTCTGTTAATTCAGCTCACAGAGTTACATCTGTATATCGTGGATCTCTTTGCTATCCTTTCTTCTGTGGAATCTGAGAACAGATATTTCGGATCCCTTTGAAGATTATAGGGCCAAAGGATATATCCTCCGATAACAAAGAGAAAGAAGCTTTCTGAGAAACTCCTTTGTGTTCTGTGAAATCATGTCACAGAGTTACAGCTTTCCCCTCAAGAAGCCTTTCGCTAAGACAGTTCTTGTGGAATTGGCAAAGTGATACTTGGAAGCCCATAGAGGGCTATGGTGAAAAAGGAAATATCCTCAGTTGAAACCTGGAAAGAAGCTTTCTGAGAAACTGCTTAGTGTTCTGTTAATTCATCTCACAGAGTTACATGTGTATTTCGAGGATCTCTTTGCTAGCCTTCTTCCTGTGGAATCTGAGAACAGATATTTCGGATCCCTTTGAAGACTATAGGGCCAAAGGAAATATCCTCCGATAACAAAGAGAAAGAAGCTTTCTGAGAAACTTCTTTGTGTTCTGTGAAATCATCTCACAGAGTTACAGCTTTCCCCTCAAGAAGCCTTTCGCTAAGACAGTTCTTGTGGAATTGGCAAAGTGATATTTGGAAGCCCATAGTGGGCTATGGTGAAAAAGGATATATCCTCAGATGAAATCTGGAAAGAAGCTTTCTGAGAAACTGCTTAGTGTTCTGTTAATTCATCTCACAGAGTTACATGTGTATTTCGAGGATCTCTTTGCTAGCCTTCTTTCTGTGGAATCTGAGAACAGATATTTCGGATCCCTTTGAAGACTATATTGCCAAAGAAATATCCTCCAATAACAAAGAGAAAGAAGCTTTTTGAGAAACTTCTTTGTGTTCTGTGAAATCATCTCACAGAGTTACAGCTTTCCCCTCAAGAAGCCTTTCGCTAAGACAGTTCTTGTGGAATTGGCAAAGTGATATTTGGAAGCCCATAGAGGGCTATGGTGAAAAAAGAAATATCCTCAGATGAAATCTGGAAAGAAGCTTTCTGGGAAACTGCTTAGTGTTCTGTTAATTCATCTCACAGAGTTACATCTGTATTTCGTGGATCTCTTTGCTATCTTATTTCTGTGGAATCTGAGAACAGATATTTCGGATCCCTTTGAAGACTATAGGGCCAAAGTAAATATCCTCCGATAACAAAGAGAAAGAAGCTTTCTGAGAAACTACTTTGTGTTCTGTGAAATCATCTGAAAGAGTTACAGCTTTCCCCTCAAGAAACCTTTCGCTAAGACAGTTCTTGTGGAATTGGCAAAGTGATATTTGGAAGCCAATAGAGGGCTATGGTGAAAAAGGAAATATCATCAGATGAAAGCAGGAAAGAAGCTTTCTGAAAAACTGCTTAGTGTTCTGTTAATTCATCTCACAGAGTTACATCTGTATTTTGTGTATCTCTTTGCTAGACTTATTTCTGTGTAATCTGAGAACAAATGTTTCAGATCCCTTTGAAGACTATAGGGTCAATGGAAATATCCTCCTATAACAAAGAGAAAGAAGCTTTATGAGAAACTTATTTGTGTTCCTTGAAATCATCTCTCAGAGTTACAGCTTTCCCCTCAAGAATCCTTTAGCTAAGACAGTTCTTGTGGAATTGGCAAAGTGATATTTGGAAGCCCATAGAGGGCTATGGTGAAAAATAAAATATCTTCAGATGAAATCTGGAAAGAAGCTTTCTGAGAAACTGCTTAGTGTTCTGTTCATTCATCTCAGAGAGTTACATCTGTATTTCGTGGATCTCTTTGCTAGCCTTATTTCTGTGGAATCTGAGAACAGATATTTCGGATCCCTTTGAAGATTATAGGGCCAAAGGAAATATCCTCCGATAACAAAGAGAAAGAAGCTTCTGAGAAACTTCGTTGTCTTCTCTGAAATCATCTCACAGAGTTACAGGTTTCCCCTCAAGAAGCCTTTCGCTAAGACAGTTCTTGTGGAATTGGCAAAGTGATATTTGGAAGCCCATAGAGGGCTATGGCGAAAAAGGAAATATCCTCAGATGAAATCTGGAAAGAAGCTTTCTGAGAAATTGCTCTGTGATGTGTGACTTCCACTCACAGAGTTACATCTGTAATTCGTGGATCCCTTTGCTAGCCTTATTTCTGTGGAATCTCAAAACAGATATTTCGGATCCCTTTGAAGACTCTAGGACCAAAGGAAATATCCTCCGATAACAAAGGGAAAGAAGCTTTCTGAGAAACTTCTTTGAGTTCTGTGAAATCACCGCACAGAGTTACAACTTTCCCCTCAAGAAGCCTTTTGCTAAGACAGTTCTTGTGGAATGGGCAGAGTGATATTTGGAAGCCCATAGAGGGCTATGGTGAAAAAGGAAATATCCTCAGATGAAATCTGGAAAGAAGCTTTCTGGGAAACTGCTTAGTGTTCTCTTAATTCATCTCACAGAGTTACATCTGTATGTCGTGGATCCCTTTGCTAGCCTTATTTCTGTGGAATCTGAGAACAGATATTTCGGATCCCTTTGAAGACTATAGGGCCAAAGGAAGTATCCTCCGATAACAAAGAGTAAGAAGCTTTCTGATAAACCTCTTTGTGTTCTGTGAAATCATGTCACAGAGTTACAGCTTTCCCCTCAAGAAGCCTTTCGCTAAGACACTTCTTGTGGAATTGGCAAAGTGATATTTGGAAGCCCATAGACAGCTATGGTGAAAAAGGAAATATCCTCAGATGAAATCTGGAAAGAAGCTTTCTGGGAAACTGCTTAGTGTTCTGTTAATTCATCTCACAGAGTTACATCTGTATGTCGTGGATCTCTTTGCTAGCCTTATTTCTGTGGAATCTGAGAACAGATATTTCGGATCCCTTTGAAGACTCTAGGGCCAAAGGAAATATCCTCCGATAACAAAGAGAAAGAAGCAGTCTGAGAATTTTCTTTGTGTTCTCTGAAATCATCTCATAGAGTTACAGCTTTCCCGTCAACAACCCTTTCGCTAAGACAGTTCTTGTGGAATTCGCTAAGTGATATTTGGAAGCCCAAAGAGGGCAATGGTGAAAAAGGAAATATCCTCAGATGAAATCTGGAAAGAAGCTTTCTGAGAAATTGCTCTGTGATGTGTGAATTCCACTCACAGAGTTACATCTGTATTTCTTGGATCTCTTTGCTAGCCTTATTTATGTGGAATCAGAGAACAGATATTTTGGATCCCTTCGAAGACTATAGGGCCAAAGGAAATATCCTCCGATAACAAAGAGAAAGAAGCTTTCTGAGAAACTTCTTTGTTTTCTCTGAAATCATGTCACAGAGTTACAGCTTTCCCTTGAAGAAGCCTTTCGCTAAGACAGTTCTTGTGGAATTGACAAAGTGATATTTGGAAGCCCCTAGAGGGCTATGGTGAAAAGGAAATATCCTCAGATAAAATCGGGAAAGAAGCTTTCTGAGAAACTGCTCTGTGATGTGTGACTTCCACTCACAGAGTTACATCTGTGTTTCGTGGATCTCTTTGCTAGCCTTATTTCTGTGGAATCTGAGAACAGATATTTCGGATCCCTTTGAAGACTATAGGGCCAAAGGAAATATCCTCCGATAACAAAGAGAAAGAAGTGTTCTGAGAAACCTCTTTGTGTTCTGTGAAATCATGTCACAGAGTTACAGCTTTCCCCTCAAGAAGCCTTTCGCTAAGAGAGTTCTTGTGGAATTTGCAAAGTGATATTAGGAAGCCCATAGAGGGCTATGGTGAAAAAGGAAATATTTCAGATGAAATCTGGAAGGAAGGTTTCTGGGAAACTGCTTAGTGTTCTGTTAATTCATCTCACAGTGTTACATCTGTATTTCGTGGATGTCTTTGTTACCTTATTTCTGTGGAATCTGAGAACAGATATTTCGGATCCCTTTGAAGACTATAAGGCCAAAGTCAATATCCTCCGATAACCAAGAGAAAGAAGCTTTCTGAGAAACTTCTTTGTGTTCTGTGAAATCATCTCAAAGAGTTACAGGTTTCACCTCAAGAAACTTTTCGCTAAGACAGTTCTTGTGGAATTGGCAAAGTGATATTTGGAAGCCCATAGAGTGCTATGGTGAAAAAGCAAATATCCTCAGATGAAAGCAGGAAAGAAGCTTTCTGAGAAACTGCTTAGAGTTCTGTTAATTCATCTCACAGAGTAACATCTGTATTTCGTGGATCTCTTTGCTATCCTTATTTCTTTGTAATCTGAGAGCAGATATTTAGGATTCCTTTGAAGACTATAGGGTCAAAGGAAGTATCCTCCGATAACAAAGAGAAAGAAGCTTTCTGAGAAACTACTTTGCGTTCTGTGAAATCATCTGAAAGAGTTACAGCTTTCCCCTCAAGAAACCTTTCGCTAAGACAGTTCTTGTGGAATTGGCAAAGTGATATTTGGAAGCCCATAGAGGGCTACGGTGAAAAAGGAAATATCCTCAGATGAAAGCAGGAAAGAAGCTTTCTGAGAAACTGTTTAGTGTTCTGTTAATTCATCTCACAGAGTTACATCTGTATTTTGTGTATCTCCTTGCTAGCCTTATTTCTGTGGAATCTGAGAACAGATATTTCAGATCCCTTTGAAGACTATAGGGTCAATGGAAATATCCTCCGATAACAAAGAGAAAGAAGCTTTCTGAGAACCGTATTTGTGTTCTTTGAAATCATCTCTCAGAGTTACAGCTTTCCCCTCAAGAATCCTTTCGCTAAGAGAGTTCTTGTGGAATTGGCAAAGTGATATTTGGAAGCCCATAGAGGGCTATGGTGAAAAATTAAATATCCTCAGATCAAATCTGGAAAGAAGCTTTCTGAGAAACTGCTTAGTGTTCTGTTAATTCAGCTCACAGAGTTACATCTGTATATCGTGGATCTCTTTGCTAGCCTTATTTCTGTGGAATCTGAGAACAGATATTTCGGATCCCTTTGAAGATTATAGGGCCAAAGGAAATATCCTCCGATAACAAAGAGAAAGAAGCTTTCTGAGAAACTTCTTTGTGTTCTGTGAAATCATGTCACAGAGTTACAGCTTTCACCTCAAGAAGCCTTTCGCTAAGAGAGTTCTTGTGGAAATGGCAAAGTGATATTAGGAAGCCCATAGAGGGCTATGGCGAAAAAGGAAATATCCTCAGATGAAATCTGGAAGGAAGCTTTCTGGGAAACTGCTTAGTGTTCTGTTAATTCATCTCACAGAGTTACATCTGTATTTCGTGGATGTCTTTGTTACCTTATTTCTGTGGAATCTGAGAACAGATATTTCGGATCCCTTTGAAGACTATAGGGCCAAAGTCAATATCCTCCGATAACCAAGAGAAAGAAGCTTTCTGAGAAACTTCTTTGTGTTCTGTGAAATCATCTCAAAGAGTTACAGGTTTCACCTCAAGAAACTTTTCGCTAAGACAGTTCTTGTGGAATTGGCCAAGTGATATTAGGAAGCCCATAGAGGGCTATGGTGAAAAAGGAAATATCCTCAGATGAAATCTGGAAAGAAGATTTCTGAGAAACTGCTCTGTGATGTGTTACTTCCACTCACAGAGTTACATCTGTATTTCATGGATCTCTTTGCTAGCCTTATTTCTGTGGAATCTGAGAACGGATATTTCGGATCCCTTTGAAGACTATAGGGCCAAAGGAAATATCCTCCGATAACAAAGATAAAGAAGCTTTCTGAGAAACTTCTTTGTGTTCTGTGAAATCATCACACAGAGTTACAGGTTTCCTCTCAAGAAGCCTTTCGCTATGACAGATCTTGTGGAATTGGCAAAGTGATATTTGGAAGCCCATAGAGGGCTATGGTGAAAAATTAAATATCCTCAGATCAAATCTGGAAAGAAGCTTTCCGAGAAACTGCTTAGTGTTTTGTTAATTCAGCTCACAGAGTTACATCTGTATATCGTGGATCTCTTTGCTAGCCTTATTTCTGTGGAATCTGAGAACAGATATTTCGGATCCCTTTGAAGATTATAGGGCCAAAGGAAATATCCTCCGATAACAAAGAGAAAGAAGCTTTCTGAGAAACTTCTTTGTGTTCTGTGAAATCATGTCACAGAGTTACAGCTTTCCCCTCAAGAAGCCTTTCGCTAAGACAGTTCTTGTGGAATTGGCAAAGTGATACTTGGAAGCCCATAGAGGGCTATGGTGAAAAAGGAAATATCCTCAGTTGAAACCTGGAAAGAAGCTTTCTGAGAAACTGCTTAGTGTTCTGTTATTTCATCTCACAGAGTTACATCTGTATTTCGTGGATCTCTTTGCTATCCTTATTTCTGTGGAATCTGAGAACAGATATTTCGGATCCCTTTGAAGACTATAGGGCTAATAGAAGTATCCTCCGATAACAAAGAGAAAGAAGCTTTCTGAGAAACCTCTTTGTGTTCTGTGAAATCATGTCACAGAGTTACAGCTTTCCCCTCAAGAAGCCTTTCGCTTAGAGAGTTCTTGTGGAATTGGCAAAGTGATATTAGGGAGCCCATAGAGGGCTATGGTGAAAAAGGAAATATCCTCAGATGAAATCTGGAAGAAAGCTTTCTGGGAAACTGCTTAGAGTACTGTTAATTCATCTCACAGAGTTACATCTGTATTTCGTGCATGTATTTGTTACCTTATTTCTGTGGAATCTGAGAACAGATATTTCGGATCCCTTTGAAGACTATAGGGCCAAAGTCAATATCCTCCGATAACCAAGAGAAAGAAGCTTTCTGAGAAACTTCTTTGTGTTCTGTGAAATCATCTCAAAGAGTTACAGCTTTCCCCTCAAGAAACTTTTCGCTAAGACAGTTCTTGTGGAATTGGCAAAGTGATATTAGGAAGCCCATAGAGGGCTATGGTGAAAAAGGAAATATCTTCAGATGAAATCTGGAAAGAAGATTTCTGAGAAACTGCTCTGTGATGTGTGACTTCCACTCACAGAGTTACATCTGTATTTCATGGATCTCTTTGCTAGCCTTATTTCTGTGGAATCTGAGAACGGATATTTCAGATCCCTTTGAAGACTATAGGGCCAAAGGAAATATCCTCCGATAACAAAGATAAAGAAGCTTTCTGAGAAACTTCTTTGTGTTCTGTGAAATCGTCACACAGAGTTACAGGTTTCTTTTCAAGAAGCCTTTCGCTAAGACAGTTCTTGTGGAATGGCAAAGTGATATTTGGAAGCCCATAGAGGGCTATGGTGAAAAAGGAAATATCCTCAGATGAAAGCAGGAAAGAAGCTTTCTAAGAAACTGCTCTGTGATGTGTGACTTCCACTCACAGAGTTACATCTGTATTTGGTGGATCTCTTTTCTACCTTATATCTGTGGAATCTGAGAACAGATATTTCGGATCCCTTTGAAGATATAGGGCCAAAGGAAATATGCTCCGATAACAAAGAGAAAGAAGCTTTCTGAGAAACTACTTTGTGTTCTGTGAAATCATCTGAAAGAGTAACAGCTTTCCCCTCAGGGAACCTTTCGCTAAGACAGTTCTTGTGGAATTGGCAAAGTGATATTTGGAAGCCCATAGAGGGCTACGGTGAAAAAGGATATATCCTCAGGTGAAAGCAGGAAAGAAGCTTTCTGAGAAACTGCTTAGTGTTCTGTTAATTCATCGTACAGAGTTACATCTGTATTTTGTGTATCTCTTTGCTAGCTTTATTTCTGTGGAATCTGAGAACAGATATTCAGATCCCTTTGAAGACTATAGGGTCAATGGAAATATCCTCCGATAACAAAGAGAAAGAAGCTTTCTGAGAAACGTATTTGTGTTCTTTGAAATCATCTCTCAGAGTTACAGCTTTCCCCTCAAAAATCCTTTCCCTAAGAGAGTTCTTGTGGAATTGGCAAAGTGATATTTGGAAGCCCATAGAGGGCTATGGTGAAAAACTAAATATCCTCAGATCAAATCTGGAAAGAAGCTTTCTGGGAAACTGCTTAGTGTTCTGTTAATTCATCTCACAGAGTTACATCTGTATTTCGTGGATGTCTTTGTTACCTTATTTCTGTGGAATCTGAGAACAGATATTTCGGATCCCTTTGAAGACTATAGGGCCAAAGTCAATATCCTCCTATAACCAAGAGAAAGAAGCTTTCTGAGAAACTTCTTTGTGTTCTGTGAAATCATCTCAAAGAGTTACAGGTTTCACCTCAAGAAACTTTTCGCTAAGACAGTTCTTGTGGAATTGGCAAAGTGATATTAGGAAGCCCATAGAGGGCTATGGTGAAAAAGGAAATATCCTCAGATGAAATCTTGAAAGAAGGTTTCTGAGAAACTGCTGTGTGATGTGTGACTTCCACTCACAGAGTTACATCTGTATTTCATGGATCTCTTTGCTAGGCTTATTTCTGTGGAATCTGAGAACGGATATTTCGGATCCCTTAGAAGACTATAGGGCCAAAGGAAATATCCTCCGATAACAAAGATAAAGAAGCTTTCTGAGAAACTTCTTTGTGTTCTGTGAAATCATCACACAGAGTTACAGGTTTCCTCTCAAGAAGCCTTTCGCTAAGACAGTTCTTGTGGAATTGGCAAAGTGATATATGGAAGCCCATAGAGGGCTATGGTGAAAAAGGAAATATCCTCAGATGAAAGCAGGAAAGAAGCTTTCTAAGAAACTGCTCTGTGATGTGTGACTTCCACTCACAGAGTTACATCTGTATTTCGTGGATCTCTTTGCTACCTTATTTCTGTGGAATCTGAGAACAGATATTTCGGATCCCTTTGAAGACTATAGGGCCAATGTAAATATCCTCCAATAACAAAGAGAAAGAAGCTTTCTGAGAAACTAATTTGTGTTCTTTGAAATCATCTCTCAGAGTTACAGCTTTCCCCTCAGGAATCCTTTCGCTAAGACAGTTCTTGTGGAATTGGCAAAGTGATATTTGGAAGCCCATAGAGGGCTAAGGTGAAAAATAAAATATTCTCAGATGAAATCTGGAAAGAAGCTTTCTGAGAAACTGCTTAGTGTTCTGTTAATTCATCTCAGAGAGTTACATCTGTATTTCGTGGATCTCTTTGCTAGCCTTATTTCTGTGGAATCTCAGAACAGATATTTCGGATCCCTTTGAAGACTCTAGGGCCAAAGGAAATATCCTCCGATAACAAAGGGAAAGAAGCTTTCTGAGAAACTTCTTTGAGTTCTGTGAAATCACCTCACAGAGTTACAACTTTCCCCTCAAGAAGCCTTTTGCTAAGACAGTTCTTGTGGAATTGGCAGAGTGATATTTGGAAGCCCATAGAGGGCTATGGTGAAAAAGGAAATATCCTCAGATGAAATCTGGAAAGAAGCTTTCTGGGAAACTGCTTAGTGTTCTGTTAATTCATCTCAAAGAGTTACATCTGTATGTCGTGGATCTCTTTGCTAGCCTTATTTCTGTGGAATCTGAGAACAGATATTTCGCATCCCATTGAAGACTCAAGGGCCAAAGGAAATATCCTCCGATCACAAAGAGAAAGAAGCAGTCTGAGAAACTTCTTTGTGTTCTCTGAAATCATCTCATAGAGTTACAGCTTTCCCGTCAACAACCCTTTCGCTAAGACAGTTCTTGTGGAATTCACTAAGTGATATTTGGAAGCCCATAGAGGGCTATGGTGAAAAAGGAAATATCCTCAGATGAAATCTGGAAAGAAGCTTTCTGAGAAACCGCTCTGTGCTGTGTGACTTCCACTCACAGAGTTACACCTGTATTTCGTAGATCTCTTTGCTATCCTTATTTCTGTGGAATCTGGGAACAGATATTTCGGATCCCTTTGAAGACTATAGGGCTAAAAGAAGTATCCTCCGATAACAAAGAGAAAGAAGCTTTCTGAGAAACCTCTTTGTGTTCTGTGAAATCATGTCACAGAGTTACAGCTTTCCCCTCAAGAAGCCTTTCGCTAAGAGAGTTCTTGTGGAATTGGCAAAGTGATATTTGGAAGCCCATAGAGGGCTATGGTGAAAAATTAAATATCCTCAGATCAAATCTGGAAAGAAGCTTTCTGAGAAACTGCTTAGTGTTCTGTTAATTCAGCTCACAGAGTTACATCTGTATATCGTGGATCTCTTTGCTAGCCTTATTTCTGTGTAATATCAGAACAGATATTTCGGATCCCTTTGAAGATTATAGGGCCAAAGGAAATATCCTCCGATAACAAAGAGAAAGAAGCTTTCTGAGAAACTTCTTTGTGTTCTGTGAAATCATCTCACAGAGTTACAGGTTTCCCCTCAAGAAGCCTTTCGCTAAGACAGTTCTTGTGGAATTGGCAAAGTGATATTAGGAAGCCCTTAGAGAGCTATGGTGAAAAAGGAAATATCCTCAGATGAAATCTGGAAAGAAGCTTTCTGAGAAACTGCTCTGTGATGTGTGACTTCCACTCACAGAGTTACATCTGTATTTCATGGATCTCTTTGCTAGCCTTATTTCTGTGGAATCTGAGAACAGATATTTCGGATCCCTTTGAAGACTATAGGGCCAAAAGAAATATCCTCCGGTAACAAAGAGAAAGAAGCTTTCTGAGGAACTTCTTTGTGTTCTGTGAAATCATCTGAAAGAGTTACAGCTTTCCCCTCAAGAAAACTTTCGCTAAGATAGTTCTTGTGGAATTGGCAAAGTGATATTTGGAAGCCCATAGAGGGCTATGGTGAAAAAGGAAATATCCTCAGATGAAAGCAGGAAAGAAGCTTTCTGAGAAACTGCTTAGTGTTCTGCTAATTCATCTCACAGAGTTACATCTGTATTTCGTGGATCTCTTTGCTAGCCTTATTTCTGTGGAATCTGAGAACAGATATTTCAGATCCCTTTGAAGACTCTAGGGCCAAAGGAAATATCCTCCGATAACCAAGAGAAAGAAGCTTTCTTAGAAACTTCTTTGTGTTCTGTGAAATCATCTCAATGAGTTACAGGTTTCACCTCAAGAAACTTTTCGCTAAGACAGTTCTGGTGGAATTGGCAAAGTGATATTAGGAAGCCCATAGAGGGCTATGGTGAAAAAGGAAATATCCTCAGATGAAATCTGGAAATAAGATTTCTGAGAAACTGCTCTGTGATGTGTGACTTCACTCACAGAGTTACATCTGTATTTCATGGATCTCTTTGCTAGCCTTATTTCTGTGGAATCTGAGAACGGATATTTCGGATCCCTTTGAAGACTATAGGGCGAAAGGAAATATCCTCCGATAACAAAGATAAAGAAGCTTTCTGAGAAACTTCTTTGTGTTCTGTGAAATCATCACACAGAGTTACAGGTTTCCTCTCAAGAAGCCTTTCGCTAAGACAGTTCTTGTGGAATTGGCAAAGTGATATTTGGAAGCCCATAGAGGGCTATGGTGAAAAAGGAAATATCCTCAGATGAAAGCAGGAAAGAAGCTTTCTAAGAAACTTCTCTGTGATGTGTGACTTCCACTCACAGAGTTACATCTGTATTTCGTGGATCTCTTTGCTACCTTATTTCTGTGGAATCTGAGAACAGATATTTCGGATCCCTTTGAAGACTATAGGGCCAAAGTCAATATCCTCCGATAACAAAGAGAAAGAAGCTTTCTGAGTAACTACTTTGTGTTCTGTGAAATCATCTGAAAGAGTTACAGCTTTCCCCTCAAGAAACCTTTCGCTAAGACAGTTCTTGTGGAATTGGCAAAGTGATATTTGGAAGCCCATAGAGGGCTACGGTGAAAAAGGAAATATCCTCAGATGAAAGCAGGAAAGAAGCTTTCTGAGAAACTGCTTAGTGTTCTGATAATTCATCTCACAGAGTTACATCTGTATTTTGTGTATCTCTTTGCTAGCCTTATTTCTGTGGAATCTGAGAACAGATATTTCAGATCCCTTTGAAGACTATAGGGTCAATGGAAATATCCTCCGATAACAAAGAGAAAGAAGCTTTCTGAGAAACGTATTTGTGTTCTTTGAAATCATCTCTCAGAGTTACAGCTTTCCCCTCACGAATCCTTTCGCTAAGAGAGTTCTTGTGGAATTGGTAAAGTGATATTTGGAAGCCCATAGAGGGCTATGGTGAAAAATTAAATATCCTCAGATCAAATCTGGAAAGAAGCTTTCTGAGAAACTGCTTAGTGTTCTCTTAATTCATCTCACAGAGTTACATCTGTATTTCGTGGATCTCTTTGCTATCCTTTTTTCTGTGGAATCTGAGAAGAGATATTTCGGATCGCTTTCAAGACTCTAGGGATAAAAGAAGTATCCTCCGATAACAAAGAGAAAGAAGCTTTCTGAGAAACCTCTTTGTGTTCTGTGAAATCATCTCAAAGAGTTACAGGTTTCACCTTAAGAAACTTTTCGCTAAGACAGTTCTTGTGGAATTGGCAAAGTGATATTTGGAAGCCCATAGAGGGCTACGGTGAAAAAGGAAATATCCTCAGATGAAATCTGGAAAGAAGCTTTCTGAGAAACTGCTTAGTGTTCTGTTAATTCATCTCACAGAGTTACATCTGTATTTCGTGGATCTCTTTGCTATCCTTATTTCTGTGGAATCTCAGAACAGATATTTCGGATCCCGTTGAAGAATCTAGGGCCAAAGGAAATATCCTCCGATAACAAAGAGAAAGAAGCTTTCTGAAAACTTCGTTGTGTTCTGTGAAATCATCACACAGAGTTACAGCTTTCCCGTCAAGAAGCCTTTCGCTAAGACAGTTCTTGTGGAATTGGCAAAGTGATATTTGGAAGCCCCAGAGGACTATGGTGAAAAAGGAAATATCCTCAGATGAAATCTGGAAAGAAGCTTTCTGAGAAACCGCTCTGTGCTGAGTGACTTCCACTCACAGAGTTACACCTGTATTTCGTGGATCTCTTTTCTAGCCTTATTTCTGTGGAATCTGAGAACAGATATTTCGGATCCCTTTGAAGACTATAGGGCCAAAGGAAATATCCTCCGATAACAAAGAGAAAGAAGCTTTCTGAGAAACTTCTTTGTGTTCTGTGAAATCATCTCACAGAGTTACAGCTTTCCCCTCAAGAAGCCTTTCGCTAAGACAGTCCTTGTGGAATTGGCAAAGTGATATTTGGAAGCCCATAGAGGGCTATGGTGAAAAAGGAAATATCCTCAGTTGAAACCTGGAAAGAAGCTTTCTGAGAAACTGCTTAGTGTTCTCTTAATTCATCTCACAGAGTTACATCTGTATTTCGTGTATCTCTTTGCTATCCTTATTTCTGTGGAATCTGATAACAGATATTTCGGATCCCTTTGAAGACTATAGGGCTAAAAGAAGTATCCTCCGATAACAAAGAGAAAGAAGCTTTCTGAGAAACCTCTTTGTGTTCTGTGAAATCATGTCACAGAGTTACAGCTTTCCCCTCAAGAAGCCTTTCGCTAAGAGAGTTCTTGTGGAATTGGAAAAGTGATATTAGGAAGCCCATAGAGGGCTATGGTGAAAAAGGAAATATCCTCAGATGAAATCTGGAAAGAAGCTTTCTGGGAAACTGCTTAGTGTTCTGTTAATTCATCTCACAGAGTTACATCTGTATTTCGTGGATGTCTTTGTTACCTTATTTCTGTGGAATCTGAGAACAGATATTTCGGATCCCTTTGAAGACTATAGGGCCAAAGTCAATATCCTCCGATAACAAAGAGAAAGAAGCTTTCTGAGAAACTTCTTTGTTTTCTGTGAAATCATCTCAAAGAGTTACAGGTTTCACCTCAAGAAACTTTTCGCTAAGACAGTTCTTGTGGAATTGTCAAAGTGATATTTGGAAGCCCATAGGGAGCTATGGTGAAAAAGGAAATATCCTCAGATGAAAGCAGTAAAGAAGCTTTCTGAGAAACTGCTTAGTATTCTCTTAATTCATCTCACAGAGTTACATCTGTATTTCGTAGATCTCTTTGCTATCCTTATTTCTGTGGAATCTGAGAACAGATATTTCGGATCCCTTTGAAGACTATAGGGCCAAAGGAAGTATCCTCCGATAACAAAGACTAAGAAGCTTTCTGATAAACCTCTTTGTGTTCTGTGAAATCATGTCACAGAGTTACAGCTTTCCCCTCAAGAAGCCTTTCGCTAAAACAGTTCTTGTGGAATTGGCAAAGTGATATTTGGAAGCCCATAGAGGGCTATGGTGAAAAAGGAAATATCCTCAGATGAAATCTGGAAAGAAGCTTTCTGGGAAACTGCTTAGTGTTCTGTTAATTCATCTCACTGAGTTACATCTGTATTTCGTGGATCTCTTTGCTATCTTATTTCTGTGGAATCTGAGAGCAGATATTTCGGATCCCTTTGAAGACTATAGGGCCAAAGGAAATATCCTTCGATAACAAAGAGAAAGAAGCTTTCTGAGAAACTTCGTTGTGTTCTGTGAAATCATCTCACAGAGTTACAGCTTTCCCGTCAAGAAGCCTTTCGCTAAGACAGTTCTTGTGGAATTGGCAAAGTGATATTTGGAAGCCCCTAGAGGGCTATGGTGAAAAAGGAAATATCCTCAGATGAAATCTGGAAACAAGCTTTCTGAGAAACTGCTCTGTGCTGTGTGACTTCCACTCACAGAGTTACACCTGTATTTCGTGGATCTCTTTTCTAGCCTTATTTCTGTGGAATCTGAGAACAGATATTTCGGATCCCTTTGAAGACTATAGGGCCAAAGGAAATATCCTCCGATAACAAAGAGAAAGAAGCTTTCTGAGAAACTTCTTTGTGTTCTGTGAAATCATCTCACAGAGTTACAGCTTTCCCCTCAAGAAACTTTTCGCTAAGACAGTTCTTGTGGAATTGGCAAAGTGATATTAGGAAGCCCATAGAGGGCTATGGTGAAAAAGGAAATATCTTCAGATGAAATCTGGAAAGAAGATTTCTGAGAAACTGCTCTGTGATGTGTGACTTCCACTCACAGAGTTACATCTGTATTTCATGGATCTCTTTGCTAGCCTTATTTCTGTGGAATCTGAGAACGGATATTTCAGATCCCTTTGAAGACTATAGGGCCAAAGGAAATATCCTCCGATAACCAAGAGAAAGAAGCTTTCTGAGAAACTTCTTTGTGTTCTGTGAAATCGTCACACAGAGTTACAGGTTTCTTTTCAAGAAACCTTTCGCTAAGACAGTTCTTGTGGAATTGGCAAAGTGATATTTGGAAGCCCATAGAGGGCTACGGTGAAAAAGGATATATCCTCAGATGAAAGCAGGAAAGAAGCTTTCTGAGAAACTGCTTAGTGTTCTGTTAATTCATCTCACAGAGTTACATCTGTATTTTGTGTATCTCTTTGCTAGCTTTATTTCTGTGGAATCTGAGAACAGATATTCAGATCCCTTTGAAGACTATAGGGCCAAAGGAAATATCCTCCGATAACAAAGAGAAAGAAGCTTTCTGAGAAACGTATTTGTGTTCTTTGAAATCATCTCTCAGAGTTACAGCTTTCCCCTCAAAAATCCTTTCCCTAAGAGAGTTCTTGTGGAATTGGCAAAGTGATATTTGGAAGCCCATAGAGGGCTATGGTGAAAAATTAAATATCCTCAGATCAAATCTGGAAAGAAGCTTTCTGAGAAGCTGCTTAGTGTTCTGTTAATTCAGCTCACAGAGTTACATCTGTATATCGTGGATCTCTTTGCTATCCTTACTTCTGTGGAATCTGAGAACAGATATTTCGGATCCCTTTGAAGATTATAGGGCCAAAGGAAATATCCTCCGATAACAAAGAGAAAGAAGCTTTCTGAGAAACTCCTTTGTGTTCTGTGAAATCATGTCACAGAGTTACAGCTTTCCCCTCAAGAAGCCTTTCGCTACGACAGTTCTTGTGGAATTGGCAAAGTGATACTTGGAAGCCCATAGAGGGCTATGGTGAAAAAGGAAATATCCTCAGTTGAAACCTGGAAAGAAGCTTTCTGAGAAACTGCTTAGTGTTCTGTTAATTCATCTCACAGAGTTACATCTGTATTTCGTGGATCTCTTTGCTATCCTTATTTCTGTGGAATCTGAGAACAGATATTTCGGATCCCTTTGAAGACTATAGGGCTAAAAGAAGTATCCTCCGATAACAAAGAGAAAGAAGCTTTCTGAGAAACCTCTTTGTGTTCTGTGAAATCATGTCACAGAGTTACAGCTTTCCCCTCAAGAAGCCTTTCGCTTAGAGAGTTCTTGTTGAATTGGCAAAGTGATATTAGGAAGCCCATAGAGGGCTATGGTGAAAAAGGAAATATCCTCAGATGAAATCTGGAAGGAAGCTTTCTGGGAAACTGCTTAGTGTTCTGTTAATTCATCTCACAGAGTTACATCTGTATTTCGTGCATGTCTTTGTTACCTTATTTCTGTGGAATCTGAGAACAGATATTTCGGATCCCTTTGAAGACTATAGGGCCAAAGTCAATATCCTCCGATAACCAAGAGAAAGAAGCTTTCTGAGAAACTTCTTTGTGTTCTGTGAAATCATCTCAAAGAGTTACAGGTTTCACCTCAAGAAACTTTTCGCTAAGATAGTTCTTGTGGAATTGGCAAAGTGATATTAGGAAGCCCATAGAGGGCTATGGTGAAAAAGGAAATATCCTCAGATGAAATCTGGAAAGAAGGTTTCTGAGAAACTGCTGTGTGATGTGTGACTTCCACTCACAGAGTTACATCTGTATTTCATGGATCTCTTTGCTAGGCTTATTTCTGTGGAATCTGAGAACGGATATTTCGGATCCCTTAGAAGACTATAGGGCCAAAGGAAATATCCTCCGATAACAAAGATAAAGAAGCTTTCTGAGAAACTTCTTTGTGTTCTGTGAAATCATCACACAGAGTTACAGGTTTCCTCTCAAGAAGCCTTTCGCTAAGACAGTTCTTGTGGAATTGGCAAAGTGATATTTGGAAGCCCATAGAGGGCTAAGGTGAAAAATAAAATATTCTCAGATGAAATCTGGAAAGAAGCTTTCTGAGAAACTGCTTAGTGTTCTGTTAATTCATCTCAGAGAGTTACATCTGTATTTCGTGGATCTCTTTGCTAGCCTTATTTCTGTGGAATCTCAGAACAGATATTTCGGATCCCTTTGAAGACTCTAGGGCCAAAGGAAATATCCTCCGATAACAAAGGGAAAGAAGCTTTCTGAGAAACTTCTTTGAGTTCTGTGAAATCACCTCACAGAGTTACAACTTTCCCCTCAAGAAGCCTTTTGCTAAGACAGTTCTTGTGGAATTGGCAGAGTGATATTTGGAAGCCCATAGAGGGCTATGGTGAAAAAGGAAATATCCTCAGATGAAATCTGGAAAGAAGCTTTCTGGGAAACTGCTTAGTGTTCTGTTAATTCATCTCAAAGATTTACATCTGTATGTCGTGGATCTCTTTGCTAGCCTTATTTCTGTGGAATCTGAGAACAGATATTTCGCATCCCATTGAAGACTCAAGGGCCAAAGGAAATATCCTCCGATCACAAAGAGAAAGAAGCAGTCTGAGAAACTTCTTTGTGTTCTCTGAAATCATCTCATAGAGTTACAGCTTTCCCGTCAGCAACCCTTTCGCTAAGACAGTTCTTGTGGAATTCACTAAGTGATATTTGGAAGCCCATAGAGGGCTATGGTGAAAAAGGAAATATCCTCAGATGAAATCTGGAAAGAAGCTTTCTGAGAAACCGCTCTGTGCTGTGTGACTTCCACTCACAGAGTTACACCTGTATTTCGTAGATCTCTTTGCTATCCTTATTTCTGTGGAATCTGGGAACAGATATTTCGGATCCCTTTGAAGACTATAGGGCTAAAAGAAGTATCCTCCGATAACAAAGAGAAAGAAGCTTTCTGAGAAACCTCTTTGTGTTCTGTGAAATCATGTCACAGAGTTACAGCTTTCCCCTCAAGAAGCCTTTCGCTAAGAGAGTTCTTGTGGAATTGGCAAAGTGATATTTGGAAGCCCATAGAGGGCTATGGTGAAAAATTAAATATCCTCAGATCAAATCTGGAAAGAAGCTTTCTGAGAAACTGCTTAGTGTTCTGTTAATTCAGCTCACAGAGTTACATCTGTATATCGTGGATCTCTTTGCTAGCCTTATTTCTGTGTAATATCAGAACAGATATTTCGGATCCCTTTGAAGATTATAGGGCCAAAGGAAATATCCTCCGATAACAAAGAGAAAGAAGCTTTCTGAGAAACTTCTTTGTGTTCTGTGAAATCATCTCACAGAGTTACAGGTTTCCCCTCAAGAAGCCTTTCGCTAAGACAGTTCTTGTGGAATTGGCAAAGTGATATTAGGAAGCCCTTAGAGAGCTATGGTGAAAAAGGAAATATCCTCAGATGAAATCTGGAAAGAAGCTTTCTGAGAAACTGCTCTGTGATGTGTGACTTCCACTTACAGAGTTACATCTGTATTTCATGGATCTCTTTGCTAGCCTTATTTCTGTGGAATCTGAGAACAGATATTTCGGATCCCTTTGAAGACTATAGGGCCAAAAGAAATATCCTCCGGTAACAAAGAGAAAGAAGCTTTCTGAGGAACTTCTTTGTGTTCTGTGAAATCATCTGAAAGAGTTACAGCTTTCCCCTCAAGAAAACTTTCGCTAAGATAGTTCTTGTGGAATTGGCAAAGTGATATTTGGAAGCCCATAGAGGGCTATGGTGAAAAAGGAAATATCCTCAGATGAAAGCAGGAAAGAAGCTTTCTGAGAAACTGCTTAGTGTTCTGCTAATTCATCTCACAGAGTTACATCTG
The DNA here is from genome assembly GCF_043159975.1 of Macaca nemestrina. Lineage (NCBI taxonomy): Eukaryota > Metazoa > Chordata > Mammalia > Primates > Cercopithecidae > Macaca > Macaca nemestrina. The sequence goes on along the minus strand of NC_092145.1, from coordinate 102,220,534 downwards.
TATTTCGTGGATCTCTTTGCTAGCCTTATTTCTGTGGAATCTGAGAACAGATATTTCAGATCCCTTTGAAGACTCTAGGGCCAAAGGAAATATCCTCCGATAACCAAGAGAAAGAAGCTTTCTTAGAAACTTCTTTGTGTTCTGTGAAATCATCTCATTGAGTTACAGGTTTCACCTCAAGAAACTTTTCGCTAAGACAGTTCTGGTGGAATTGGCAAAGTGATATTAGGAAGCCCATAGAGGGCTATGGTGAAAAAGGAAATATCCTCAGATGAAATCTGGAAATAAGATTTCTGAGAAACTGCTCTGTGATGTGTGACTTCACTCACAGAGTTACGTCTGTATTTCATGGATCTCTTTGCTAGCCTTATTTCTGTGGAATCTGAGAACGGATATTTCGGATCCCTTTGAAGACTATAGGGCGAAAGGAAATATCCTCCGATAACAAAGATAAAGAAGCTTTCTGAGAAACTTCTTTGTGTTCTGTGAAATCATCACACAGAGTTACAGGTTTCCTCTCAAGAAGCCTTTCGCTAAGACAGTTCTTGTGGAATTGGCAAAGTGATATTTGGAAGCCCATAGAGGGCTATGGTGAAAAAGGAAATATCCTCAGATGAAAGCAGGAAAGAAGCTTTCTAAGAAACTTCTCTGTGATGTGTGACTTCCACTCACAGAGTTACATCTGTATTTCGTGGATCTCTTTGCTACCTTATTTCTGTGGAATCTGAGAACAGATATTTCGGATCCCTTTGAAGACTATAGGGCCAAAGTCAATATCCTCCGATAACAAAGAGAAAGAAGCTTTCTGAGAAACTACTTTGTGTTCTGTGAAATCATCTGAAAGAGTTACAGCTTTCCCCTCAAGAAACCTTTCGCTAAGACAGTTCTTGTGGAATTGGCAAAGTGATATTTGGAAGCCCATAGAGGGCTACGGTGAAAAAGGAAATATCCTCAGATGAAAGCAGGAAAGAAGCTTTCTGAGAAACTGCTTAGTGTTCTGTTAATTCATCTCACAGAGTTACATCTGTATTTTGTGTATCTCTTTGCTAGCCTTATTTCTGTGGAATCTGAGAACAGATATTTCAGATCCCTTTGAAGACTATAGGGTCAATGGAAATATCCTCCGATAACAAAGAGAAAGAAGCTTTCTGAGAAACGTATTTGTGTTCTTTGAAATCATCTCTCAGAGTTACAGCTTTCCCCTCACGAATCCTTTCGCTAAGAGAGTTCTTGTGGAATTGGTAAAGTGATATTTGGAAGCCCATAGAGGGCTATGGTGAAAAATTAAATATCCTCAGATCAAATCTGGAAAGAAGCTTTCTGAGAAACTGCTTAGTGTTCTCTTAATTCATCTCACAGAGTTACATCTGTATTTCGTGGATCTCTTTGCTATCCTTTTTTCTGTGGAATCTGAGAAGAGATATTTCGGATCGCTTTGAAGACTCTAGGGATAAAAGAAGTATCCTCCGATAACAAAGAGAAAGAAGCTTTCTGAGAAACCTCTTTGTGTTCTGTGAAATCATCTCAAAGAGTTACAGGTTTCACCTTAAGAAACTTTTCGCTAAGACAGTTCTTGTGGAATTGGCAAAGTGATATTTGGAAGCCCATAGAGGGCTACGGTGAAAAAGGAAATATCCTCAGATGAAAGCAGGAAAGAAACTTTCTGAGAAACTGCTTAGTGTTCTGTTAATTCATCTTACAGAGTTACATCTGTATTTCGTGGATCTCTTTGCTATCCTTATTTCTGTGGAATCTGAGAACAGATATTTCGGATCCCTTTGAAGACTATAGGGCCAAAGGAAGTAACCTCCGATAACAAAGAGTAAGAAGCTTTCTGAGAAACCTCTTTGGTTTTGTGAAATCAAGTCACAGAGTTACAGCATTCCCCTCAAGAAGCCTTTCCCTAAGACAGTTGTTGAGGAATTGGCAAAGTGATATTTGGAAGCCCATAGAGGGCTATGGTGAATAAAGAAATATCCTCAGATGAAATCTGGAAAGAACATTTCTAGGAAACTGCTGAGTGTTCTGTTAATTCATCTCACAGAGTTACATCTGTATTTCGTGTATCTCTTTGCTAGCCTTATTTCTGTGGAATCTGAGAACAGATATTTCGGATCCCTTTGAAGACTATAGGGCCAAAGGATATATCCTCCGATAACAAAGAGAAAGAAGCTGTCTGAGAAACTTCTTTGTATTCTCTGAAATTATCTCACAGAGTTACAGATTTCCCCTCAAGAAGCCTTTCGCTAAGACAGTTCTTGTGGAATTGGCAAAGTGATATTTGGAAGCCCATAGAGGGCTATGGTGAAAAAGGAAATATCCACAGATGAAATCTGGAAAGAAGCTTTCTGTGAAACTGCTCTGTGATGTGTGACTTCCACTCACAGAGTTACATCTGTATTTCTTGGATCTCTTTGCTATCCTTATTTCTGTGGAATCTCAGAACAGATATTTCGGATCCCGTTGAAGAATCTAGGGCCAAAGGAAATATCCTCCGATAACAAAGAGAAAGAAGCTTTCTGAAAACTTCGTTGTGTTCTGTGAAATCATCACACAGAGTTACAGCTTTCCCGTCAAGAAGCCTTTCGCTAAGACAGTTCTTGTGGAATTGGCAAAGTGATATTTGGAAGCCCCAGAGGACTATGGTGAAAAAGGAAATATCCTCAGATGAAATCTGGAAAGAAGCTTTCTGAGAAACCGCTCTGTGCTGAGTGACTTCCACTCACAGAGTTACACCTGTATTTCGTGGATCTCTTTTCTAGCCTTATTTCTGTGGAATCTGAGAACAGATATTTCGGATCCCTTTGAAGACTATAGGGCCAAAGGAAATATCCTCCGATAACAAAGAGAAAGAAGCTTTCTGAGAAACTTCTTTGTGTTCTGTGAAATCATCTCACAGAGTTACAGCTTTCCCCTCAAGAAGCCTTTCGCTAAGACAGTCCTTGTGGAATTGGCAAAGTGATATTTGGAAGCCCATAGAGGGCTATGGTGAAAAAGGAAATATCCTCAGTTGAAACCTGGAAAGAAGCTTTCTGAGAAACTGCTTAGTGTTCTCTTAATTCATCTCACAGAGTTACATCTGTATTTCGTGTATCTCTTTGCTATCCTTATTTCTGTGGAATCTGATAACAGATATTTCGGATCCCTTTGAAGACTATAGGGCTAAAAGAAGTATCCTCCGAGAACAAAGAGAAAGAAGCTTTCTGAGAAACCTCTTTGTGTTCTGTGAAATCATGTCACAGAGTTACAGCTTTCCCCTCAAGAAGCCTTTCGCTAAGAGAGTTCTTGTGGAATTGGAAAAGTGATATTAGGAAGCCCATAGAGGGCTATGGTGAAAAAGGAAATATCCTCAGATGAAATCTGGAAAGAAGCTTTCTGGGAAACTGCTTAGTGTTCTGTTAATTCATCTCACAGAGTTACATCTGTATTTCGTGGATGTCTTTGTTACCTTATTTCTGTGGAATCTGAGAACAGATATTTCGGATCCCTTTGAAGACTATAGGGCCAAAGTCAATATCCTCCGATAACAAAGAGAAAGAAGCTTTCTGAGAAACTTCTTTGTTTTCTGTGAAATCATCTCAAAGAGTTACAGGTTTCACCTCAAGAAACTTTTCGCTAAGACAGTTCTTGTGGAATTGGCAAAGTGATATTTGGAAGCCCATAGGGGGCTATGGTGAAAAAGGAAATATCCTCAGATGAAAGCAGGAAAGAAGCTTTCTGAGAAACTGCTTAGTATTCTCTTAATTCATCTCACAGAGTTACATCTGTATTTCGTAGATCTCTTTGCTATCCTTATTTCTGTGGAATCTGAGAACAGATATTTCGGATCCCTTTGAAGACTATAGGGCCAAAGGAAGTATCCTCCGATAACAAAGACTAAGAAGCTTTCTGATAAACCTCTTTGTGTTCTGTGAAATCATGTCACAGAGTTACAGCTTTCCCCTCAAGAAGCCTTTCGCTAAAACAGTTCTTGTGGAATTGGCAAAGTGATATTTGGAAGCCCATAGAGGGCTATGGTGAAAAAGGAAATATCCTCAGATGAAATCTGGAAAGAAGCTTTCTGAGAAATTGCTCTGTGATGTGTGACTTCCACTCACAGAGTTACATCTGTATTTCGTGGATCTCTTTGCTAGCCTTATTTCTGTAGAATCTCAGAACAGATATTTCGGATCCCTTTGAAGTCTCTAGGGCCAAAGGAAATATCCTCCGATAAAAAAGGGAAAGAAGCCTTCAGAGAAACTTCTTTGAGTTCTTTGAAATCACCTCACAGAGTTACAGCTTTCCCTTCAAGAAGCCTTTCGCTAAGACAGTTTTTGTAGAATTGGCAAAGTGATATTTGGAAGCCCCTAGAGGGCTATGGTGAAAAGGAAATATCCTCAGATAAAATCGGGAAAGAAGCTTTCTGAGAAACTGCTCTGTGATGTGTGACTTCAATTCACAGAGTTACATCTGTATTTCTTGGATCTCTTTGCTATCCTTATTTCTGTGGAATCTCAGAACAGATATTTCGGATCCCTTTGAAGAATCTAGGGCCAAAGGAAATATCCTTCGATAAGAAAGAGAAAGAAGCTTTCTGAGAAACTTCGTTGTGTTCTGTGAAATCATCTCACAGAGTTACAGCTTTCCCGTCAAGAAGCCTTTCGCTAAGACAGTTCTTGTGGAATTGGCAAAGTGATATTTGGAAGCCCCTAGAGGTCTATGGTGAAAAAGGAAATATCCTCAGATGAAATCTGGAAACAAGCTTTCTGAGAAACTGCTCTGTGCTGTGTGACTTCCACTCACAGAGTTACACCTGTATTTCGTGGATCTCTTTTCTAGCCTTATTTCTGTGGAATCTGAGAACAGATATTTCGGATCCCTTTGAAGACTATAGGGCCAAAGGAAATAACCTCCGATAACAAAGAGAAAGAAGCTTTCTGAGAAACTTCTTTGTGTTCTGTGAAATCATCTCACAGAGTTACAGCTTTCCCCTCAAGAAGCCTTTCGCTAAGACAGTCCTTGTGGAATTGGCAAAGTGATATTTGGAAGCCCATAGAGGGCTATGGTGAAAAAGGAAATATCCTCAGTTGAAACCTGGATAGAAGGTTTCTGAGAAACTGCTTAGTGTTCTGTTAATTCATCTCACAGAGTTACATCTGTATTTCGTGGATCTCTTTGCTATCTTATTTCTGTGGAATCTGAGAACAGATATTTCGGATCCCTTTGAAGACTATAGGGCTAAAAGAAGTATGCTCCGAAAACAAAGAGAAAGAAGCTTTCTGAGAAACCTCTTTGTGTTCTGTGAAATCATGTCACAGAGTTACAGCTTTCCCCTCAAGAAGCCTTTCGCTAAGAGAGTTCTTGTGGAATTGGCAAAATGATATTAGGAAGCCCATAGAGGGCTATGGTGAAAAAGGAAATATCCTCAGATGAAATCTGGAAAGAAGCTTTCTGGGAAACTGCTTAGTGTTCTGTTAATTCATCTCACAGAGTTACATCTGTATTTCGTGGATGTCTTTGTTACCTTATTTCTGTGGAATCTGAGAACAGATACTTCGGATACCGTTGAAGACTATAGGGCCAAAGTCAATATCGCCAGTAACAAAGGGAAAGAATCTTTCTGAGAAACTTCTTTGTGTTCTGTGAAATCATCTCAAAGAGTTACAGGTTTCACCTCAGGAATCTTTTCGCTAAGACAGTTCTTGTGGAATTGGCAAAGTGATATTTGGAATCCCATAGAGGGCTACGGTGAAAAAGGAAATATCCTCAGATGAAAGCAGGAAAGAAGCTTTCTGAGAAACTGCTTAGTGTTCTGTTAATTCATCTCACAGAGTTACATCTGTATTTCGTGGATCTCTTTGCTATCCTTTTTTCTGTGGAATCTGAGAACAGATATTTCCGATCCCTTTGAAGACTATAGGGCCAAAGGAAGTATCCTCCGATAACAAAGAGTAAGAATCTTTCTGAGAAACCTCGTTGTGTTCTGTGAAATCATGTCGCAGAGTTACAGCTTTCCCTTCAAGAAGCCTTTCGCTAAGAGAGTTCTTGTGGAATTGGCAAAGTGATATTAGGAAGCCCATAGAGGGCTATGGTGAAAAAGGAAATATTCTCAGATGAAATCTGGAAAGAAGCTTTCTGAGAAACTGCTCTGTGATGTGTGACTTCCACTCACAGAGTTACATCTGTATTTCATGGATCTCTTTGCTAGCCTTATTTCTGTGGAATCTGAGAACGGATATTTCGGATCCCTTTGAAGACTATAGAGTCAAAGGAAATATCCTCCGATAACAAAGATAAAGAAGCTTTCTGAGAAACTTCTTTGTGTTCTGTGAAATCATCTCACAGAGTTACCGCTTTGTCCTCAAGAAGCCTTTCGCTAACACAGTTCTTGTGGAATTGTCAAAGTGATATTTGGAAGCCAGTAGAGGGCTATGGTGAAAATGGAAATATCCTCAGATGAAACCTGGAAAGAAGCTTTCTGAGAAACTGCTTATTGTTCTGTTAATTCATCTCACAGAGTTGCATCTGTCTTTCGTGGATCTCTTTGTTAGCCTTATTTCTGTGGAATCTGAGAACAGATATTTCGGATCCCTTTGAAGACTACAGGGCCAAAGGAAATATCCTCCGATAACAAAGAGAAAGAAGCTTTCTGAGAAACTTCTTTGTGTTCTGTGAAATCATCTCACAGAGTTACAGGTTTCCCCTCAAGAAGCCTTTCGCTAAGACAGTTCTTGTGGAATTGGCAAAGTGATATTTGGAAGCCCATAGAGGGCTATGTTGAAAAAGGAAATATCCTCAGATGAAATCTGGAAAGAAGCTTTCTGAGAAACTGCTCTGTGATGTGTGATATCCACTCACAGAGTTACATCTGCATTTCGTGGATCTCTTGCTATCCTTATTTCTGTGGAATCTCAGAACACATATTTCCGATCCCTTTGAAGACTATAGGGCCAAAGGAAATATCCTCCTATAACAAAGAGAGAAGCTCTCTGAGAAACTTCTCTGTGTTCTGTGGAATCATCTCACAGAGGTAGAGCTTTCCCCTCAAGAAGCCTTTCGCTAAGACAGTTCTTGTGGAATTGGCAAAGTGATATTTGGAAGCCCATAGAGGGCTATGGTGAAAAAGGAAATATCCTCGGATGAAATCTGTAAAGAAGCTTTCTGAGAAACTGCTTAGTGTTCTGTTAATTCATCTCACAGAGTTACATCTGTATTTCGTGGGTCTCTTTGCTAGCCTAATTTCTGTGGAATCTGAGAACAGATATTTCGGATCCCTTTGAAGACTCTAGGGTCAAAGGAAATATCCTCCGATAACAAAGAGAAAGAAGCTTTCTGAGAAACTCCTTTGTGTTCTGTGAAATCATGTCACAGAGTTACAGCTTTCCCCTCAAGAAGCCTTTCACTAAGACAGCTCTTGTGGAGTTGGCAAAGTGATATTTGGAAGCCCACAGAGGGCTATGGTGAAAAAGGAAATATCATCAGATGAAAGTAGGAAAGAAGATTTCGGAGAAACTGCTTAGTGTTCTCTTAATTCACCTCACCGAGTTACATCTGTATTTCGTGGATCTCTTTGCTAGCCTTATTTCTGTGGAATCTGAGAACAGATATTTCGGATCCCTTTGAAGACTCTAGGGCCAAAGGAAATATCCTCCGATATGAAAGAGAAAGAAGCTTTCTGAGAAACTTCTTTGTGTTCTGTGAAATCATCTCACAGAGTTACAGGTGTCCACTCAAGAAGCCTTTCGCTAAGACAGTTCTTGTGGAATTTTCAAAGTGATATTTGGAAGCCCATAGAGGGCTATGGTGAGAAAGGAAATATCCTCAGATGAAATCTGGAAAGAAGCTTTCTGAGAAACTGCTCTGTGATGTGTGATATCCACTCACAGAGTTACATCTGTATTTCGTAGATCTCTTGCTAGCCTTATTTCTGTGGAATCTCAGAACACATATTTCGGATCCCTTTGAAGACTATAGGGTCAAAGGAAATATCCTCCTATAACAAGGAGAAAGAAGCTTTCTGAGAAACTACTCTGTGTTCTGTGAAATCAACTCACAGAGTTACAGCTTTCCCCTCAAGAAGGCTTTCGCTAAGACAGTTCTGGTGGAATTGGCAAAGTGATATTTGGAAACCCATAGAGGGATATGGTGAAAAAGGAAATATCCTCGGATGAAATCTTGAAAGAAACTGTCTGAGAAACTGCTTAATGTTCTGTTAATTCATCTCACAGTGTTACATCTGTATTTCGTGGATCTCATTGCTAGCCTTATTTCTGTGGAATCTGAGAACAGATATTTCGGATCCCTTTGAAGACTCTAGGGCCAAAGGAAATATCCTCGGATAACAAAGAGAAAGAAGCTGTCTGAGAAACTTCTTTGTGTTGTGTGAAATCATGTCACAGAGTTACAGCTTTCCCTTCAAGAAGCCTTTCGCTAAGACCGTTCTTGTGGAATTGGCAAAGTGATATTTGGAAGCCCATAGAGGGCTATGGTGAAAAAGGAAATATCCTCAGATGAAATCTGGAAACAAGCTTTCTGAGAAACTGCTCTGTGATGTGTGATTTCCACTCACAGAGTTACATATGTATTTCGTGGATGTCTTTGCTACCTTATTTCTGTGGAATCTGAGAACAGATATTTCGGATCCCTTTGAAGACTATGGGGTCAAAGGAAATATCCAACGATAACAAAGAGAAAGAAGCTTTCTGAGAAACTTCTTTGTGTTCTGTGAAATCATCTCACAGAGTTACATCTTTCACCTCAAGAAGCCTTTCGCTAAGACAGTTCTTGTGGAATTGGCAAAGTGATATTTGGAAGCCCATAGAGGGCTGTGGTGAAAAAGGAAATATCCTCAGATGAAATCTGGAAAGAAGCTTTCTGAGAAACTGCTTAGTGTTCTGTTAATTCATCTCACAGAGTTACATCTGTATTTCGTGGATCTCTTTGCTAGCCTTATTTCTGTGGAATCTGAGAACAGATATTTCGGATCCCTTTGAAGACTCTAGGGCCAAAGGAAATATCCTCTGATAAAAAAGAGAAAGAAGCTTTCTGAGAAACTTCTCTGTGTTCTGTGAAATCATCTCACAGAGTTACAGCTTTCCCCTCAAGAAGCCTTTCGCTAAGACAGTTCTTGTGGAATTGGCAAAGTGATATTTGGAAGTCAATAGAGGGCTATGGTGAAAGGAAAAATCCTCAGATGAAATCTGGAAAGAAGCTTTCTGAGAAACTGCTTAGTGTTCTGTTAATTCATCTCAGGGAGTTACATCTGTATTTCGTGGATCTCTTTGCTAGCCTTATTTCTGTGGAATCGGAGAACAGATATTTCGGATCCCTTCGAATTCTATAGGGCCAAAGGAAATATCCTCCGATAACAAAGTGAAAGAAGGTTTCTGAGAAACTTCTTTGTGTTCTGTGAAATCATGTCACAGAGTTACATGTTTCCCCACAAGAAGCCTTTCGCTAAGACAGTTCTTGTGGAATTGGCAAAGTGATATTTGGAAGCCCATAGTGGGCTATGGTGAAAAAGGTAATATCCTCAGATGAAATCTGGAAAGAAGCTTTCTGAGAAACTGCTCTGTGATGTGTGACTTCCACTCACAGACTTACATCTGTTTTTCGTGGATCTCTTTGCTAGCCTTATTTCTGTGGAATCTCAAAACAGATATTTCGGATCCCTTTGCAGACTCTAGGGCCAAAGGAAATATCCTCCGATAACAAAGAGGATGAAGCTTTCTGAGAAAATTCTTTGAGTTCTGTGAAATCCTCTCAAAGAGTTACAGCTTTCCCCTCAAGAAAACTTTCGCTAAGACAGTTTTTGTGGAATTGGCAAAGTGATATTTGGAAGCCCATAGAGGGCTATGGTGAAAAAGGAAATATCCTCAGATGAAAGCAGGAAAGAAGCTTTCTGAGAAACTGCTTAGTGTTCTGTTAATTCATCTCACAGAGTTACATCTGTATTTCGTGGATCTCTTTGCCTGCCTTATTTCCGTGGAATCTGAGAACAGATATTTCGGATCCCTTTGAAGAATATAGGGTCAAAGGAAATATCCTCCGATAACAAAGAGAAAGAAGCTTTCTGAGAAACTTCTTTGTGTTCAGTGAAATCATGTCACAGAGTTACAGCTTTGACCTCAAGACGCCTTTCGCTAAGACAGTTCTTCTGGAATTGGCAAAGTGATATTTGGAAGCCCATAGAGGGCTATGGTGAAATAGGAAATATCCTCAGATGAAATCTGGAAAGAAGCTTTCTGAGAAACTGCTCTGTGATGTGTGACTTCCACTCACAGAGTTACATCTGTATTTCGTGGATCTCTTGGCTACCTTCTTTCTGTGGATTCTGAGAACAGATATTTCGGATCCCTTTGAAGACTATAGGGTCAAAGGAAATATCCTCTGAAAACAAAGAGAAAGAAGCTTTCTGAGAAACTTCTTTGTGTTCTGTGAAATCATGTCACAGAGTTACAGCTTTCCCCTGAAGAAGCCTTTCGCTAAGACAGTTCTTGTGGAATTGGCAAAGAGATATTTGGAAGCCCATAGAGGGCAATGGTGAAAAAGGAAATATCCTCAGATGAAACCTGGAAAGAAGCTTTCGGGGAAACTGCTCAGTGTTCTGTTAATTCATCTCACAGAGTTACATCTGTCTTTCGTGGATCTCTTTGCTAGCCTTATTTCTGTGGAATATGAGAACATATATTTCGGATCCCTTTGAAGACTATAGGGCCAAAGGAAATATCCTCCGATAACAAAGAGAAAGAAGCTTTCTGAGAAACTTCTTTGTGTTCTGTGAAATCATCTCACAGAATTACAGGTTTCCCCTCAAGAAGCCTTTCGCTAAGACAGTTCTTGTGGAATTGGCAAAGTGATATTTGGAAGCCCGTAGAGGGCTATGGTGAAAAAGGAAATATCCTCAGATGAAATCTGGAAAGAAGCTTTCTGAGAAACTACTCTGTGATGTGTGATATCCACTCACAGAGTTACATCTGTATTTCGTAGATCTCTTTGCTAGCCTTATTTCTGTGGAATCACAGAACACATATTTCGGATCCCTTTGAATACTATAGGGCCATAGGAAATATCCTCTGATAACAAAGAGAAAGAAGCTTTCTGAGAAACATCTTTGTGTTCTGTGAAATCATGTCACAGAGTTACAGCTTTGCCCTCAAGAAGCCTTTCGCTAAGACAGTTCTTGTGGAATTGGCAAAGTGATATTTGGAAGCCCATAGAGTGCTATGGTGAAAAAGGAAATATCCTCGGATGAAATCTGGAATAAGCTTTGTGAGGAACTGCTCTGTGATGTGTAACCTCCACTCACAGAGTTACATCAGTATTTCGTGGATGTCTTTGCTACCTTATTTCTGTGGAATCTGAGAACAGATATTTCGGATCCCTTTGAAGACTATAGGGTCAAAGGAAATATCCAACGAAAACAAAGAGAAAGAAGCTTTCTGAGAAACTTCTTTGTGTTCTGTGAAATCATCTCACAGAGTTACAGCTTTCCCCTCAAGAAGCCTTTCGCTAAGAGAGTTCTAGTGGAATTGGCAAAGTGATATTTGGAAGCCCATAGAGGGCTATGGTGAAAAAGGAAATATCCTGAGATGAAACCTGGAAAGAAGCTTTCTGAGAAACTGCTTAGTGTTCTGTTAATTCATCTCACAGAGTTACATCTGTATTTCGTGGATCTCTTTGCTAGCCTTATTTCTGTGGAATCTGAGAACAGATATTTCGGATCCCTTTGAAGACTCTAGGGCCAAAGGAAACATCCTCCGATAAGAAAGAGAAAGAAGCTTTCTGAGAAACTTCTTTGTGTTCTGTGAAATCATGTCAGAGAGTTACAGCTTTCCCCTCAAGAAGCGTTTCGCTAAGACAGTTGTTGTGGAATTGGCAAAGTGATATTTGGAAGCCCATAGAGGGCTATGGTGAAAAAGGAAATATCCTCAGATGAAATCTGGAAAGAAGCTTTCCGGGAAACTGCTTAATGTTCTGTTAATTCATCTCACAGAGTTACATCTGTATTTCTTGGGTCTCTTTGCTACCTTACTTCTGTGGAATCTGAGAACACATATTTCGGATCCCTTTGAAGACTATAGGGCCAAAAGAAATATCCTCCGAAAACAAAGAGAAAGAGGCTTTCTGAGAAAATTCTTTGAGTTCTGTGAAATCCTCTCAAAGAGTTACAGCTTTCCCCTCAAGAAAACTTTCGCTAAGACAGTTTTTGTGGAATTGGCAAAGTGATATTTGGAAGCCCATAGAGGGCTATGGTGAAAAAGGAAATATCCTCAGATGAAAGCAGGAAAGAAGCTTTCTGAGAAACTGCTTAGTGTTCTGTTAATTCATCTCACAGAGTTACATCTGTATTTCGTGGATCTCTTTGCCTGCCTTATTTCCGTGGAATCTGAGAACAGATATTTCGGATCCCTTTGAAGAATATAGGGTCAAAGGAAATATCCTCCGATAACAAAGAGAAAGAAGCTTTCTGAGAAACTTCTTTGTGTTCAGTGAAATCATGTCACAGAGTTACAGCTTTGACCTCAAGACGCCTTTCGCTAAGACAGTTCTTCTGGAATTGGCAAAGTGATATTTGGAAGCCCATAGAGGGCTATGGTGAAATAGGAAATATCCTCAGATGAAATCTGGAAAGAAGCTTTCTGAGAAACTGCTCTGTGATGTGTGACTTCCACTCACAGAGTTACATCTGTATTTCGTGGATCTCTTGGCTACCTTCTTTCTGTGGATTCTGAGAACAGATATTTCGGATCCCTTTGAAGACTATAGGGTCAAAGGAAATATCCTCTGAAAACAAAGAGAAAGAAGCTTTCTGAGAAACTTCTTTGTGTTCTGTGAAATCATGTCACAGAGTTACAGCTTTCCCCTGAAGAAGCCTTTCGCTAAGACAGTTCTTGTGGAATTGGCAAAGAGATATTTGGAAGCCCATAGAGGGCAATGGTGAAAAAGGAAATATCCTCAGATGAAACCTGGAAAGAAGCTTTCGGGGAAACTGCTCAGTGTTCTGTTAATTCATCTCACAGAGTTACATCTGTCTTTCGTGGATCTCTTTGCTAGCCTTATTTCTGTGGAATATGAGAACATATATTTCGGATCCCTTTGAAGACTATAGGGCCAAAGGAAATATCCTCCGATAACAAAGAGAAAGAAGCTTTCTGAGAAACTTCTTTGTGTTCTGTGAAATCATCTCACAGAATTACAGGTTTCCCCTCAAGAAGCCTTTCGCTAAGACAGTTCTTGTGGAATTGGCAAAGTGATATTTGGAAGCCCGTAGAGGGCTATGGTGAAAAAGGAAATATCCTCAGATGAAATCTGGAAAGAAGCTTTCTGAGAAACTACTCTGTGATGTGTGATATCCACTCACAGAGTTACATCTGTATTTCGTAGATCTCTTTGCTAGCCTTATTTCTGTGGAATCACAGAACACATATTTCGGATCCCTTTGAAGACTATAGGGCCATAGGAAATATCCTCTGATAACAAAGAGAAAGAAGCTTTCTGAGAAACATCTTTGTGTTCTGTGAAATCATGTCACAGAGTTACAGCTTTGCCCTCAAGAAGCCTTTCGCTAAGACAGTTCTTGTGGAATTGGCAAAGTGATATTTGGAAGCCCATAGAGGGCTATGGTGAAAAAGAAAATATCCTCAGTTGAAAACTGGAAAGAAGGTTTCTGAGAAACTGCTCTGTGATGTGTGACTTCCACTCACAGAGTTACATCTCTATTTCGTGGATCACTTTGCTAGCCTTATTTCTGTGGAATCTGAGAACAGATATTTCGGATCCCTTTGAAGACTATAGGGCCAAAAGAAATATCCTCCGGTAACAAAGAGAAAGAAGCTTTCTGAGAAACTTCTCTGTGTTCTGTGAAATCATCTCCGAGAGTTACAGCTTTCCCCTCAAGAAGCCTTTCGCTAAGACAGTTCTTGTGGAATTGGCAAAGTGATATTTGGAAGCCCATATAGTGCTATGGTGAAAAAGGAAATATCCTCGGATGAAATCTGGAAAGAAGCTTTGTGAGAAACTGCTCTGTGATGTGTAACCTCCACTCACAGAGTTACATCAGTATTTCGTGGATGTCTTTGCTACCTTATTTCTGTGGAATCTGAGAACAGATATTTCGGATCCCTTTGAAGACTATAGGGTCAAAGGAAATATCCAACGAAAACAAAGAGAAAGAAGCTTTCTGAGAAACTTCTTTGTGTTCTGTGAAATCATCTCACAGAGTTACAGCTTTCCCCTCAAGAAGCCTTTCGCTAAGAGAGTTCTAGTGGAATTGGCAAAGTGATATTTGGAAGCCCATAGAGGGCTATGGTGAAAAAGGAAATATCCTGAGATGAAACCTGGAAAGAAGCTTTCTGAGAAACTGCTTAGTGTTCTGTTAATTCATCTCACAGAGTTACATCTGCATTTCGTGGATCTCTTTGCTAGCCTTATTTCTGTGGAATCTGAGAACAGATATTTCGGATCCCTTTGAAGACTCTAGGGCCAAAGGAAACATCCTCCGATAAGAAAGAGAAAGAAGCTTTCTGAGAAACTTCTTTGTGTTCTGTGAAATCATGTCAGAGAGTTACAGCTTTCCCCTCAAGAAGCGTTTCGCTAAGACAGTTGTTGTGGAATTGGCAAAGTGATATTTGGAAGCCCATAGAGGGCTATGGTGAAAAAGGAAATATCCTCAGATGAAATCTGGAAAGAAGCTTTCCGGGAAACTGCTTAATGTTCTGTTAATTCATCTCACAGAGTTACATCTGTATTTCTTGGGTCTCTTTGCTACCTTACTTCTGTGGAATCTGAGAACACATATTTCGGATCCCTTTGAAGACTATAGGGCCAAAAGAAATATCCTCCGAAAACAAAGAGAAAGAGGCTTTCTGAGAAAATTCTTTGAGTTCTGTGAAATCCTCTCAAAGAGTTACAGCTTTCCCCTCAAGAAAACTTTCGCTAAGACAGTTTTTGTGGAATTGGCAAAGTGATATTTGGAAGCCCATAGAGGGCTATGGTGAAAAAGGAAATATCCTCAGATGAAAGCAGGAAAGAAGCTTTCTGAGAAACTGCTTAGTGTTCTGTTAATTCATCTCACAGAGTTACATCTGTATTTCGTGGATCTCTTTGCCTGCCTTATTTCCGTGGAATCTGAGAACAGATATTTCGGATCCCTTTGAAGAATATAGGGTCAAAGGAAATATCCTCCGATAACAAAGAGAAAGAAGCTTTCTGAGAAACTTCTTTGTGTTCAGTGAAATCATGTCACGGAGTTACAGCTTTGACCTCAAGACGCCTTTCGCTAAGACAGTTCTTCTGGAATTGGCAAAGTGATATTTGGAAGCCCATAGAGGGCTATGGTGAAATAGGAAATATCCTCAGATGAAATCTGGAAAGAAGCTTTCTGAGAAACTGCTCTGTGATGTGTGACTTCCACTCACAGAGTTACATCTGTATTTCGTGGATCTCTTGGCTACCTTCTTTCTGTGGATTCTGAGAACAGATATTTCGGATCCCTTTGAAGACTATAGGGTCAAAGGAAATATCCTCTGAAAACAAAGAGAAAGAAGCTTTCTGAGAAACTTCTTTGTGTTCTGTGAAATCATGTCACAGAGTTACAGCTTTCCCCTGAAGAAGCCTTTCGCTAAGACAGTTCTTGTGGAATTGGCAAAGAGATATTTGGAAGCCCATAGAGGGCAATGGTGAAAAAGGAAATATCCTCAGATGAAACCTGGAAAGAAGCTTTCGGGGAAACTGCTCAGTGTTCTGTTAATTCATCTCACAGAGTTACATCTGTCTTTCGTGGATCTCTTTGCTAGCCTTATTTCTGTGGAATATGAGAACATATATTTCGGATCCCTTTGAAGACTATAGGGCCAAAGGAAATATCCTCCGATAACAAAGAGAAAGAAGCTTTCTGAGAAACTTCTTTGTGTTCTGTGAAATCATCTCACAGAATTACAGGTTTCCCCTCAAGAAGCCTTTCGCTAAGACAGTTCTTGTGGAATTGGCAAAGTGATATTTGGAAGCCCGTAGAGGGCTATGGTGAAAAAGGAAATATCCTCAGATGAAATCTGGAAAGAAGCTTTCTGAGAAACTACTCTGTGATGTGTGATATCCACTCACAGAGTTACATCTGTATTTCGTAGATCTCTTTGCTAGCCTTATTTCTGTGGAATCACAGAACACATATTTCGGATCCCTTTGAAGACTATAGGGCCATAGGAAATATCCTCTGATAACAAAGAGAAAGAAGCTTTCTGAGAAACATCTTTGTGTTCTGTGAAATCATGTCACAGAGTTACAGCTTTGCCCTCAAGAAGCCTTTCGCTAAGACAGTTCTTGTGGAATTGGCAAAGTGATATTTGGAAGCCCATAGAGGGCTATGGTGAAAAAGAAAATATCCTCAGTTGAAAACTGGAAAGAAGGTTTCTGAGAAACTGCTCTGTGATGTGTGACTTCCACTCACAGAGTTACATCTCTATTTCGTGGATCACTTTGCTAGCCTTATTTCTGTGGAATCTGAGAACAGATATTTCGGATCCCTTTGAAGACTATAGGGCCAAAAGAAATATCCTCCGGTAACAAAGAGAAAGAAGCTTTCTGAGAAACTTCTCTGTGTTCTGTGAAATCATCTCCGAGAGTTACAGCTTTCCCCTCAAGAAGCCTTTCGCTAAGACAGTTCTTGTGGAATTGGCAAAGTGATATTTGGAAGCCCATAGAGTGCTATGGTGAAAAAGGAAATATCCTCGGATGAAATCTGGAAAGAAGCTTTGTGAGAAACTGCTCTGTGATGTGTAACCTCCACTCACAGAGTTACATCAGTATTTCGTGGATGTCTTTGCTACCTTATTTCTGTGGAATCTGAGAACAGATATTTCGGATCCCTTTGAAGACTATAGGGTCAAAGGAAATATCCAACGAAAACAAAGAGAAAGAAGCTTTCTGAGAAACTTCTTTGTGTTCTGTGAAATCATCTCACAGAGTTACAGCTTTCCCCTCAAGAAGCCTTTCGCTAAGAGAGTTCTAGTGGAATTGGCAAAGTGATATTTGGAAGCCCATAGAGGGCTATGGTGAAAAAGGAAATATCCTGAGATGAAACCTGGAAAGAAGCTTTCTGAGAAACTGCTTAGTGTTCTGTTAATTCATCTCACAGAGTTACATCTGTATTTCGTGGATCTCTTTGCTAGCCTTATTTCTGTGGAATCTGAGAACAGATATTTCGGATCCCTTTGAAGACTCTAGGGCCAAAGGAAACATCCTCCGATAAGAAAGAGAAAGAAGCTTTCTGAGAAACTTCTTTGTGTTCTGTGAAATCATGTCAGAGAGTTACAGCTTTCCCCTCAAGAAGCGTTTCGCTAAGACAGTTGTTGTGGAATTGGCAAAGTGATATTTGGAAGCCCATAGAGGGCTATGGTGAAAAAGGAAATATCCTCAGATGAAATCTGGAAAGAAGCTTTCCGGGAAACTGCTTAATGTTCTGTTAATTCATCTCACAGAGTTACATCTGTATTTCTTGGGTCTCTTTGCTACCTTACTTCTGTGGAATCTGAGAACACATATTTCGGATCCCTTTGAAGACTATAGGGCCAAAAGAAATATCCTCCGAAAACAAAGAGAAAGAGGCTTTCTGAGAAAATTCTTTGAGTTCTGTGAAATCCTCTCAAAGAGTTACAGCTTTCCCCTCAAGAAAACTTTCGCTAAGACAGTTTTTGTGGAATTGGCAAAGTGATATTTGGAAGCCCATAGAGGGCTATGGTGAAAAAGGAAATATCCTCAGATGAAAGCAGGAAAGAAGCTTTCTGAGAAACTGCTTAGTGTTCTGTTAATTCATCTCACAGAGTTACATCTGTATTTCGTGGATCTCTTTGCCTGCCTTATTTCCGTGGAATCTGAGAACAGATATTTCGGATCCCTTTGAAGAATATAGGGTCAAAGGAAATATCCTCCGATAACAAAGAGAAAGAAGCTTTCTGAGAAACTTCTTTGTGTTCAGTGAAATCATGTCACAGAGTTACAGCTTTGACCTCAAGACGCCTTTCGCTAAGACAGTTCTTCTGGAATTGGCAA
Organism: Macaca nemestrina; assembly: GCF_043159975.1. Taxonomy (NCBI): domain Eukaryota; kingdom Metazoa; phylum Chordata; class Mammalia; order Primates; family Cercopithecidae; genus Macaca; species Macaca nemestrina. Next base: position 102,202,507 of record NC_092145.1, on the reverse strand, counting down.
AGTGATATTTGGAAGTCCATAGAGGGCTATGGTGAAATAGGAAATATCCGCAGATGAAATCTGGAAAGAAGCTTTCTCAGAAACTGCTCTGTGATGTGTGACTTCCACTCACAGAGTTACATCTGTATTTCGTGGATCTCTTGGCTACCTTCTTTCTGTGGATTCTGAGAACAGATATTTCGGATCCCTTTGAAGACTATAGGGTCAAAGGAAATATCCTCTGAAAACAAAGGGAAAGAAGCTTTCTGAGAAACTTCTTTGTGTTCTGTGAAATCATGTCACAGAGTTACAGCTTTCCCCTGAAGAAGCCTTTCGCTAAGACAGTTCTTGTGGAATTGGCAAAGAGATATTTGGAAGCCCATAGAGGGCAATGGTGAAAAAGGAAATATCCTCAGATGAAACCTGGAAAGAAGCTTTCGGGGAAACTGCTCAGTGTTCTGTTAATTCATCTCACAGAGTTACATCTGTCTTTCGTGGATCTCTTTGCTAGCCTTATTTCTGTGGAATATGAGAACATATATTTCGGATCCCTTTGAAGACTATAGGGCCAAAGGAAATATCCTCCGATAACAAAGAGAAAGAAGCTTTCTGAGAAACTTCTTTGTGTTCTGTGAAATCATCTCACAGAATTACAGGTTTCCCCTCAAGAAGCCTTTCGCTAAGACAGTTCTTGTGGAATTGGCAAAGTGATATTTGGAAGCCCGTAGAGGGCTATGGTGAAAAAGGAAATATCCTCAGATGAAATCTGGAAAGAAGCTTTCTGAGAAACTACTCTGTGATGTGTGATATCCACTCACAGAGTTACATCTGTATTTCGTAGATCTCTTTGCTAGCCTTATTTCTGTGGAATCACAGAACACATATTTCGGATCCCTTTGAAGACTATAGGGCCATAGGAAATATCCTCTGATAACAAAGAGAAAGAAGCTTTCTGAGAAACATCTTTGTGTTCTGTGAAATCATGTCACAGAGTTACAGCTTTGCCCTCAAGAAGCCTTTCGCTAAGACAGTTCTTGTGGAATTGGCAAAGTGATATTTGGAAGCCCATAGAGGGCTATGGTGAAAAAGAAAATATCCTCAGTTGAAAACTGGAAAGAAGGTTTCTGAGAAACTGCTCTGTGATGTGTGACTTCCACTCACAGAGTTACATCTCTATTTCGTGGATCACTTTGCTAGCCTTATTTCTGTGGAATCTGAGAACAGATATTTCGGATCCCTTTGAAGACTATAGGGCCAAAAGAAATATCCTCCGGTAACAAAGAGAAAGAAGCTTTCTGAGAAACTTCTCTGTGTTCTGTGAAATCATCTCCGAGAGTTACAGCTTTCCCCTCAAGAAGCCTTTCGCTAAGACAGTTCTTGTGGAATTGGCAAAGTGATATTTGGAAGCCCATAGAGTGCTATGGTGAAAAAGGAAATATCCTCGGATGAAATCTGGAAAGAAGCTTTGTGAGAAACTGCTCTGTGATGTGTAACCTCCACTCACAGAGTTACATCAGTATTTCGTGGATGTCTTTGCTACCTTATTTCTGTGGAATCTGAGAACAGATATTTCGGATCCCTTTGAAGACTATAGGGTCAAAGGAAATATCCAACGAAAACAAAGAGAAAGAAGCTTTCTGAGAAACTTCTTTGTGTTCTGTGAAATCATCTCACAGAGTTACAGCTTTCCCCTCAAGAAGCCTTTCGCTAAGAGAGTTCTAGTGGAATTGGCAAAGTGATATTTGGAAGCCCATAGAGGGCTATGGTGAAAAAGGAAATATCCTGAGATGAAACCTGGAAAGAAGCTTTCTGAGAAACTGCTTAGTGTTCTGTTAATTCATCTCACAGAGTTACATCTGTATTTCGTGGATCTCTTTGCTAGCCTTATTTCTGTGGAATCTGAGAACAGATATTTCGGATCCCTTTGAAGACTCTAGGGCCAAAGGAAACATCCTCCGATAAGAAAGAGAAAGAAGCTTTCTGAGAAACTTCTTTGTGTTCTGTGAAATCATGTCAGAGAGTTACAGCTTTCCCCTCAAGAAGCGTTTCGCTAAGACAGTTGTTGTGGAATTGGCAAAGTGATATTTGGAAGCCCATAGAGGGCTATGGTGAAAAAGGAAATATCCTCAGATGAAATCTGGAAAGAAGCTTTCCGGGAAACTGCTTAATGTTCTGTTAATTCATCTCACAGAGTTACATCTGTATTTCTTGGGTCTCTTTGCTACCTTACTTCTGTGGAATCTGAGAACACATATTTCGGATCCCTTTGAAGACTATAGGGCCAAAAGAAATATCCTCCGAAAACAAAGAGAAAGAGGCTTTCTGAGAAAATTCTTTGAGTTCTGTGAAATCCTCTCAAAGAGTTACAGCTTTCCCCTCAAGAAAACTTTCGCTAAGACAGTTTTTGTGGAATTGGCAAAGTGATATTTGGAAGCCCATAGAGGGCTATGGTGAAAAAGGAAATATCCTCAGATGAAAGCAGGAAAGAAGCTTTCTGAGAAACTGCTTAGTGTTCTGTTAATTCATCTCACAGAGTTACATCTGTATTTCGTGGATCTCTTTGCCTGCCTTATTTCCGTGGAATCTGAGAACAGATATTTCGGATCCCTTTGAAGAATATAGGGTCAAAGGAAATATCCTCCGATAACAAAGAGAAAGAAGCTTTCTGAGAAACTTCTTTGTGTTCAGTGAAATCATGTCACAGAGTTACAGCTTTGACCTCAAGACGCCTTTCGCTAAGACAGTTCTTCTGGAATTGGCAAAGTGATATTTGGAAGTCCATAGAGGGCTATGGTGAAATAGGAAATATCCGCAGATGAAATCTGGAAAGAAGCTTTCTCAGAAACTGCTCTGTGATGTGTGACTTCCACTCACAGAGTTACATCTGTATTTCGTGGATCTCTTGGCTACCTTCTTTCTGTGGATTCTGAGAACAGATATTTCGGATCCCTTTGAAGACTATAGGGTCAAAGGAAATATCCTCTGAAAACAAAGGGAAAGAAGCTTTCTGAGAAACTTCTTTGTGTTCTGTGAAATCATGTCACAGAGTTACAGCTTTCCCCTGAAGAAGCCTTTCGCTAAGACAGTTCTTGTGGAATTGGCAAAGAGATATTTGGAAGCCCATAGAGGGCAATGGTGAAAAAGGAAATATCCTCAGATGAAACCTGGAAAGAAGCTTTCGGGGAAACTGCTCAGTGTTCTGTTAATTCATCTCACAGAGTTACATCTGTCTTTCGTGGATCTCTTTGCTAGCCTTATTTCTGTGGAATATGAGAACATATATTTCGGATCCCTTTGAAGACTATAGGGCCAAAGGAAATATCCTCCGATAACAAAGAGAAAGAAGCTTTCTGAGAAACTTCTTTGTGTTCTGTGAAATCATCTCACAGAATTACAGGTTTCCCCTCAAGAAGCCTTTCGCTAAGACAGTTCTTGTGGAATTGGCAAAGTGATATTTGGAAGCCCGTAGAGGGCTATGGTGAAAAAGGAAATATCCTCAGATGAAATCTGGAAAGAAGCTTTCTGAGAAACTACTCTGTGATGTGTGATATCCACTCACAGAGTTACATCTGTATTTCGTAGATCTCTTTGCTAGCCTTATTTCTGTGGAATCACAGAACACATATTTCGGATCCCTTTGAAGACTATAGGGCCATAGGAAATATCCTCTGATAACAAAGAGAAAGAAGCTTTCTGAGAAACATCTTTGTGTTCTGTGAAATCATGTCACAGAGTTACAGCTTTGCCCTCAAGAAGCCTTTCGCTAAGACAGTTCTTGTGGAATTGGCAAAGTGATATTTGGAAGCCCATAGAGGGCTATGGTGAAAAAGAAAATATCCTCAGTTGAAAACTGGAAAGAAGGTTTCTGAGAAACTGCTCTGTGATGTGTGACTTCCACTCACAGAGTTACATCTCTATTTCGTGGATCACTTTGCTAGCCTTATTTCTGTGGAATCTGAGAACAGATATTTCGGATCCCTTTGAAGACTATAGGGCCAAAAGAAATATCCTCCGGTAACAAAGAGAAAGAAGCTTTCTGAGAAACTTCTCTGTGTTCTGTGAAATCATCTCCGAGAGTTACAGCTTTCCCCTCAAGAAGCCTTTCGCTAAGACAGTTCTTGTGGAATTGGCAAAGTGATATTTGGAAGCCCATAGAGTGCTATGGTGAAAAAGGAAATATCCTCGGATGAAATCTGGAAAGAAGCTTTGTGAGAAACTGCTCTGTGATGTGTAACCTCCACTCACAGAGTTACATCAGTATTTCGTGGATGTCTTTGCTACCTTATTTCTGTGGAATCTGAGAACAGATATTTCGGATCCCTTTGAAGACTATAGGGTCAAAGGAAATATCCAACGAAAACAAAGAGAAAGAAGCTTTCTGAGAAACTTCTTTGTGTTCTGTGAAATCATCTCACAGAGTTACAGCTTTCCCCTCAAGAAGCCTTTCGCTAAGAGAGTTCTAGTGGAATTGGCAAAGTGATATTTGGAAGCCCATAGAGGGCTATGGTGAAAAAGGAAATATCCTGAGATGAAACCTGGAAAGAAGCTTTCTGAGAAACTGCTTAGTGTTCTGTTAATTCATCTCACAAAGTTACATCTGTATTTCGTGGATCTCTTTGCTAGCCTTATTTCTGTGGAATCTGAGAACAGATATTTCGGATCCCTTTGAAGACTATAGGGCCAAAGGAAATATCCTCCGATAACAAAGAGAAAGAAGCTTTCTGAGAAACTTCTTTGTGTTCTTAGAAATCATCTCACAGAGTTACAGGTTTCCCCTCAAGAAGCCTTTCGCTAAGACAGTTCTTGTGGAATTGGCAAAGTGATATTTGGAAGCCCACAGAGGGCTATGGTGAAAAAGGAAATATCGTCAGATGAAATCTGGAAAGAAGCTTTCTGAGAAACTGCTCTGTGACGTGTGATATCCACTCACAGAGTTACATCTGTATTCCGTGGATCTCTTTGCTATCCCTATTTCTGTGGAATCTGAGAACAGATATTTCGGATCCTTTTGAAGAATATAGGGCCAAAGGAAATATCCTCCGATAACAAAGAGAAAGAAGCTTTCTGAGAAACTTCTTTGTGTTCTGTGAAATCATGTCACAGAGTTACAGCTTTGCCCTGAAGAAGTCTTTCGCTAAGACAGTTCATGTGGAATTGGCAAAGTGATATTTGGAAGCCCATAGAGGGCTATGGTGAAAAAGGAAATATCCTCAGATGAAATCTGGAAAGAAGCTTTCTGAGAAACTGCTCTGTGATGTGTGACTTCTACTCGAAGAGTTACATCTGTATTTCGTGGATCTCTTTGCTAGCCTTATTTCTGTGGAATCTCAGAACAGATATTTCGGATCCCTTTGAAGACTCTAGGGCCAAGGGAAATATCCTCCGATAACAAAGAGAAAGAAGCTGTCTGAGAAACTTCTTTGTGTTCTCTGAAATCTTCTCATAGAGTTACAGCTTTCCCGTCAACAAGCCTTTCACTAAGACAGTTCTTGTGGAATTGGCAAAGTGATATTTGGAAGAACATAGAGGGCAATGGTGAAAAAGGAAATATCCTCAGATGAAATCTGGAAAGAAGCGTTCTGAGAAACTGCTCTGTGATGTGTGACTTCCGCTCACAGAGTTACATCTGTATTTCGTGGATCTCTTTGATAGCCTTATTTATGTGTCATCTGAGAACAGTTATTTAGGATCCCTTTGAAGACTATAGGGACAAAGGAAATATCCTCTGACAACAAAGAGAAAGAAGCTTTCTGAGAAACTTCTTTGTGTTCTGTGAAATCATGTCACAGTGTTACAGCTTTCCCGTCAAGAAGCCTTTCGCTAAGACAGCTCTTGTGGAATTGGCAAAGTGATATTTGGAAGCCCATAGAGGGCTATGGTGAAAAAGGAAATATCCTCAGATGAAATCTGGAAAGAAGCTTTCTGGGAAACTGCTTAGTGTTCTGTTAATTCATCTCACAGAATTACATCTGTATTTCGTGGAACTCTTTGCTACCTTATTTCTATGGAATCTGAGAACAGATATTTCGGATCCCTTTGAAGACTCTAGGACCAAAGGAAATATCCTCCGATAACAAAGAGAAGGAAGCTTTCTGAGAAACTTCTTTGTGTTCTGTGAAATCATCTCAAAGAATTACAGCTTTCCCCTCAAGAAACCTTTCGCTAAGACAGTTCTTGTGGGGGGGGGGCGGAGCAAGATGGCCGAATAGGAACAGCTCCAGTCTCCAACTCCCAGCGCGAGCGACACAGAAGACCGGTGATTTCTGCATTTTCAACTGAGGTACTGGATTCATCACACTGGGGATTGCCGGACGATCCGTGCTGGTCAGCTGCTGCAGCCCGACCAGCGAGAGCTGAAGCAGGGCGAGGCATTGCCTCACCTGGGAAGTGCAAGGGGGAAGGGAATCCCTTTTCCTAGCCAGGGGAACTGAGACAGACAACACCTGGAAAATCGGGTAACTCCCACCCCAATACTGCGCTTTAAGCAAACAGGCACACCAGGAGATCATATCCCACGCCTGGCTGGGAGGGTCCCACACCCAGGGAGCCTCCCTCATTGCTAGCACAGCAGTCTGTGATCTACTGGCAAGGCAGCAGCGAGGCTGGGGGAGGGGCGCCCGCCATTGCCGAGGCTTAAGTAGGTAAACATAGCCGCTGGGAAGCTCGAACTGGGTGGAGCTCACAGCAGCTCAAGGAAACCTGCCTGTCTCTGTAGACTCCACCTCTGGGGACAGGGCACAACTATACAACAACAAAAGCAGCAGAAAACTCTGCAGACGCAAACGACTCTGTCTGACAGCTTTGAAGAGAGCAGTGGATCTCCCAACACGGAGGTTGAGATCTGAGAAGGGACAGACTCCCTGCTCAAGTGGGTCCCTGACCCCTGAGCAGCCTAACTGGGAGACATCCCCCACTAGGGGCAGTCTGATACCCCACACCTCACAGGGTGGAGTACACCCCTGAGAGGAAGCTTCCAAAGCAAGAATCAGACAGGTACACTCGCTGTTCAGAAATATTCTATTTTTGCAGCCTCTGCTGCTGATACCCAGGCAAACAGGGTCTGGAGTGGACCTCAAACAATCTCCAACAGACCTACAGCTGAGGTTCCTGACTGTTAGAAGGAAAACTATCAAACAGGAAGGACACCTACACCAAAACCCCATCAGTACATCACCATCATCAAAGACCAGAGGCAGATAAAACCACAAAGATGGGGAAAAAGCAGGGCAGAAAAGCTGGAAATTCAAAAAATAAGAGCGCATCTCCCCCGGCAAAGGAGCGCAGCTCATCGCCAGCAACGGATCAAAGCTGGACGGAGAATGACTTTGACGAGATGAGAGAAGAAGGCTTCAGTCCATCAAATTTCTCAGAGCTAAAGGAGGAATTACGTACCCAGCGCAAAGAAACTAAAAATCTTGAAAAAAAAGTGGAAGAATTGATGGCTAGAGTAATTAATGCAGAGAAGGTCCTAAACGAAATGAAAGAGATGAAAACCATGACACGAGAAATACGTGACAAATGCACAAGCTTCAGTAACCGACTCGATCAACTGGAAGAAAGAGTATCAGCGATTGAGGATCAAATGAATGAAATGAAGCGAGAAGAGAAACCAAAAGAAAAAAGAAGAAAAAGAAATGAACAAAGCCTGCAAGAAGTATGGGATTATGTAAAAAGACCAAATCTACGTCTGATTGGGGTGCCTGAAAGTGAGGGGGAAAATGGAACCAAGTTGGAAAACACTCTTCAGGATATCATCCAGGAGAACTTCCCCAACCTAGTAGGGCAGGCCAACATTCAAATCCAGGAAATACAGGGAACGCCACAAAGATACTCCTCGAGAAGAGTAACTCCAAGACACATAATTGCCAGATTCACCAAAGTTGAAATGAAGGAAAAAATCTTAAGGGCAGCCAGAGAGAAAGGTCGGGTTACCCACAAAGGGAAGCCCATCAGACTAACAGCAGATCTCTCGGCAGAAACTCTACAAGCCAGAAGAGAGTGGGGGCCAATATTCAACATTCTTAAAGAAAAGAATTTTCAACCCAGAATTTCATATCCAGCCAAACTAAGTTTCATAAGTGAAGGAGAAAAAAAATCCTTTACAGATAAGCAAATGCTTAGAGATTTTGTCACCACTAGGCCTGCCTTACAAGAGATCCTGAAGGAAGCACTAAACATGGAAAGGAACAACCGGTACCAGCCATTGCAAAAACATGCCAAAATGTAAAGACCATCGAGGCTAGGAAGAAACTGCATCAACTAACGAGCAAAATAACCACTTAATATCAAAATGGCAGGATCAAGTTCACACATAACAATCTTAACCTTAAATGTAAATGGACTAAATGCTCCAATTAAAAGACACAGACTGGCAAACTGGATAAAGAGTCAAGACCCATAAGTCTGCTGTATTCAGGAGACCCATCTCACACGCAGAGACATACATAGGCTCAAAATAAAGGGATGGAGGAAGATTTACCAAGCAAATGGAGAACAAAAAAAAGCGGGGGTTGCAATACTAGTCTCTGATAAAACAGACTTTAAACCATCAAAGATCACAAGAGACAAAGAAGGCCATTACATAATGGTAAAGGGATCAATTCAACAGGAAGAGCTAACTATCCTAAATATATATGCACCCAATACAGGAGCACCCAGATTCATAAAGCAAGTCCTTAGAGACTTCCAAAGAGACTTAGACTCCCATACAATAATAATGGGAGACTTCAACACTCCACTGTCAATATTAGACAGATCAACGAGACAGAAAGTTAACAAGGATATCCAGGAATTGAACTCATCTCTGCAGCAAGCAGACCTAATAGACATCTACAGAACTCTCCACCCCAAATCAACAGAATATACATTCTTCTCAGCACCACATCGTACTTACTCCAAAATTGACCACGTAATTGGAAGTAAAGCACTCCTCAGCAAATGTACAAGAACAGAAATTATAACAAACTGTCTCTCAGACCACAGTGCAATCAAACTAGAACTCAGGACTAAGAAACTCAATCAAAACTGCTCAACTACATGGAAACTGAACAACCTGCTCCTGAATGACTACTGGGTACATAACGAAATGAAGGCAGAAATAAAGATGTTCTTTGAAACCAATGAGAACAAAGATACAACATAGCAGAATCTCTGGGACACATTTAAAGCAGTGTGTAGAGGGAAATTTATAGCACTAAATGCCAACAAGAGAAAGCAGGAAAGATCTAAAATTGACACTCTAACATCACAATTAAAAGAGTTAGAGAAGCAAGAGCAAACACATTCGAAAGCTAGCAGAAGGCAAGAAATAACTAAGATCAGAGCAGAACTGAAGGAGATAGAGACACAAAAAGCTCTCCAAAAAATCAATGAATCTAGGAGTTGGTTTTTTGAAAAGATCAACAAAATTGACAGACCACTAGCCAGACTAATAAAGAAGAAAAGAGAGAAGAATCAAATCTACGCAATTAAAAATGATAAAGGGGATATCACCACCGACCCCACAGATATACAAACTACCATCAGAGAATACTATAAACACCTCTACGCAAACAAACTGGAAAATCTAGAAGAAATGCATAATTTCCTGGACACTTACACTCTTCCAAGACTAAACCAGGAAGAAGTTGAATCCCTGAATAGACCAATAGTAGGCTCTGAAATTGAGGCAATAATTAATAGCCTACAAACCAAAAAAAGTCCAGGACCAGATGGATTCACAGCTGAATTCTACCAGAGTTACAAGGAGGAGTTGGTACCATTCCTTCTGAAACTATTCCAATCAATAGAAAAAGAGGGAATCCTCCCTAACTCATTTTATGAGGCCAACATCATTCTGATACCAAAGCCTGGCAGAGACACAACAAAAAAAGAGAATTTTAGACCAATATCCCTGATGAACATCGATGCAAAAATCCTCAATAAAATACTGGCAAACCGGGTTCAGCAACATATCAAAAAGCTTATCCACCATGATCAAGTGGGCTTCATCCCTGGGATGCAAGGCTGGTTCAACATTCGCAAATCAATAAACATAATCCAGCATATAAACAGAACAAAAGACAAGAACCACATGATTATCTCAATAGATGCAGAAAAGGCTTTTGACAAAATTCAACAGCCCTTCATGCTAAAAACGCTCAATAAATTCGGTATTTATGGAACGTACCTGAAAATAATAAGAGCTATCTATGACAAACCCACAGCCAATATCATACTGAATGGGCAAAAACTGGAAAAATTCCCTTTGAAAACTGGCCCAAGACAGGGATGCCCTCTCTCACCACTCCTATTCAACATAGTGTTGGAAGTTCTGGCTAGGGCAATTAGGCAAGAGAAAGAAATCAAGGGTATTCAGTTAGGAAAAGAAGAAGTCAAATTGTCCCTGTTTGTGGATGACATGATTGTATATTTAGAAAACCCCATTGTCTCAGCCCAAAATCTCCTTAAGCTGATAAGCAATTTCAGCAAAGTCTCAGGATACAAAATTAATGTGCAAAAATCACAAGCATTCTTATACACCAGTAACAGACAAACAGAGAGCCAAATCAGGAATGAACTTCCATTCACAATTGCTTCAAAGAGAATAAAATACCTAGGAATCCAACTTACAAGGGATGTAAAGGACCTCTTCAAGGAGAACTACAAACCACTGCTCAGTGAAATAAAAGAGGACACAAACAAATGGAAGAACATACCATGCTCATGGATAGGAAGAATCAATATCGTGAAAATGGCCATACTGCCCAAGGTTATTTATAGATTCAATGCCATCCCCATCAAGCTACCAACGAGTTTCTTCACAGAATTGGAAAAAACTGCTTTAAAGTTCATATGGAACCAAAAAAAGAGCCCGCATCTCCAAGAGAATCCTAAGTCAAAAGAACAAAGCTGGAGGCATCATGCTACCTGACTTCAAACTATACTACAAAGCTACAGTAACCAAAACAGCATGGTACTGGTACCAAAACAGAGATATAGACCAATGGAACAGAACAGAGTCCTCAGAAATAATACCACACATCTACAGCCATCTGATCTTTGACAAACCTGAGAGAAACAAGAAATGGGGAAAGGATTCCCTATTTAATAAATGGTGCTGGGAAAATTGGCTAGACATAAGTAAAAAGCTGAAACTGGATCCTTTCCTTACTCCTTATACGAAAATTAATTCAAGATGGATTAGAGACTTAAATGTTAGACCTAATACCATAAAAATCCTAGAGGAAAACCTAGGTAGTACCATTCAGGACATAGGCATGGGCAAAGACTTCGTGTCTAAAACACCAAAAGCAACGGCAGCAAAAGCCAAAATTGACAAATGGGATTTCATTAAACTAAAGAGCTTCTGCACAGCAAAAGAAACTACCCTCAGAGTGAACAGGCAACCTACAGAATGGGAGAAAATTTTTGCAATCTACTCATCTGAAAAAGGGCTAATATCCAGAACCTACAAAGACCTCAAACAAATTTACAAGAAAAAAACAAACAACCCCATCAAAAAGTGGGCAAAGGATATGAACAGACATTTCTCAAAAGAAGACATTCATACAGCCAACAGACACATGAAAAAATGCTCATCATCACTGGCCATCAGAGAAATGCAAATCAAAACCACAATGAGATACCATCTCACACCAGTTAGAATGGCGATCATTCAAAAGTCAGGAAACAACAGATGCTGGAGAGGATGTGGAGAAATAGGAACACTTTTACACTGTTGGTGGGATTGTAAACTAGTTCAACCATTATGGAAAACAGTATGGCGATTCCTCAAGGATCTAGAACTAGATGTACCATATGACCCAGCCATCCCATTACTGGGTATACACCCAAAGGATTATAAATTATGCTGCTATAAAGACACATGCACACGTATGTTTATTGCGGCACTATTCACAATAGCAAAGACTTGGAATCAACCCAAATGTCCATCAGTGACAGATTGGATTAAGAAAATGTGACACATATACACCATGGAATACTATGCAGCTATCAAAAAGGATGAGTTTGTGTCCTTTGTAGGGACATGGATGCAGCTGGAAACCATCATTCTTAGCAAACTATCACAAGAACAGAAAACCAAACACCGCATGTTCTCACTCATAGGTGGGAACTGAACAATGAGATCACTCGGACTCAGGAAGGGGAACATCACACACCGGGGCCTATCATGGGGAGGGAGGAGGGGGGAGTGGGGAGGGGGGAGGGATTGCATTGGGAGTTATACGTGATGTAAATGACAAGTTGATGGGTGCAGCACACCAACAAGGCACAAGTATACATATGTAACAAACCTGCACGTTATGCACATGTACCCTACAACTTAAAGTATAATAATAATAAATAAATGAAAAAAAAAAAAGACAGTTCTTGTGGAATTGGCAAAGTGATATTTGGAAGCCCATAGAGGGCTATGGTGAAAAAGGAAATATTCTCAGTTGAACTCCGGAAAGAAGCTTTCTGAGAAACTGCTCTGTGATGTGTGACTTCCACTCACAGAGTTACATCTGTATTTCGTGGATCTCTTTGCTAGCCTTATTTCTGTGGAATCTGAGAACAGATATTTCAGATCCCTTTGAAGACTCTAGGGCCAAAAGAAATATCCTCCGATAACAAAGAGAAAGAAGCTTTCTGAGAAACTTCTTTGAGTTCTGTGAAATCACCACAAAGAGTTACAACTTGCCCGTCAAGAAGCCTTTCTTTAAGACAGTTCTTGTGGAATTGGCAAAGTGATATTTGGAAGCCCATAGAGGGCTATGGTGAAAAAGAAAATATCCTCGGATGAAATCTGGAAAGAAGCTTTCTGAGAAACTGCTTAGTGTTCTGTTAATTCATCTCACAGAGTTACTTCTGTATTTCGTGGAACTCTTTGCTAGACTTATTTCTGTGGAATCTGAGAAGAGATATTTCTGATCCCTTTGAAGTCTCTAGGGCCAAAGGCAATACCCTCCGATAACAAAGAGAAAGAAGCTGTCTGAGAAACTTCTTTGTGTTCTCTGAAATTATCTCATAGAGTTACAGCTTTCCCGTCAACAACCCTTTCGCTAAGACAGTTCTTGTGGAATTCACTAAGTGATATTTGGAAGCCCATAGAGGGCAATGGTGAAAAAGGAAATATCCTCAGATGAAATCTGGAAAGAAGCTTTCTGAGAAACTGCTCTGTGATGTGTGACTTCCACTCACAGAGTTACATTGTATTTCGTGGATCTCTTTGCTAGCCTTATTTATGTGGAATCAAAGAACAGATATTTAGGATCTCTTCGAAGACTATCGGGCCAAAGGAAATATCCTCCGATAACAAAGAGAAAGAAGCTTTCTGAGAAACTTCTTTGTGTTCTGTGAAATCATCTCACAGAGTTACAGCTTTCCCCTCAAGAAACCTTTCACTAAGACAGTTCTTGTAGAATTGGCAAAGTGATATTTGGAAGCCCATAGAGGGCTATGGTGAAAAAGGAAATAACCTCAGATGAAAGCAGGAAAGAAGCTTTCTGAGAAAATGCTTAGTGTTCTGTTAAATCATCTCACAGAGTTACATCTGTATTTTGTGGATCCCTTTGCTAGCCTTATTTCTGTGGAATCTGAGAACAGATATTTCGGATCCCTTTGAAGACTATAGGGTCAATGGAAATATCCTTCAATAACAAAGAGAAAGAAGCTTTCTGAGAAACTTCTTTGTGTTCTTTGAAATAATCTCACAGAGTTACAGCTTTCCCCTCAAGAATCCTTTCGCGAAGACAGTTCTTGTGGAATTGGCAAAGTGATATTTGGAAGCCCACAGAGGGCTATGGTGAAAAAGGAAATATCCTCAGATGAAATCTGGAAAGAAGCTTTCTGAGAAACTGCTTAGTGTTCTGTTAATTCACCTCAGACAGTTACATCTGTATTTCGTGGATCTCTTTGCTAACCTTACTACTGTGGAATCTGAGAACAGATATTTCGGATCCCTTTGAAGACTCTAGGGCCAAAGGAAATATCCTCCAATAACAAACAGAAAGAAGCTGTCTGAGAAACTTCTTTGTGTTCTCTGAAATCATCTCATAGAGTTACAGCTTTCCCGTCAACAAGCCTTTCGCTAAGACAGTTCTTGTGGAATTGGCAAAGTGATATTTGGAAGCCCATAGAGGGCAATGGTAAAAAAGGAAATATCCTCAGATGAAATATGAAAGAAGCTTTCTGAGAAACTGCTCTGTGATGTGTGACTTCCACTCACAGAGTTACATCTGTATTTCGTGGATCTCTTTGATAGCCTTATTTATGTGGAATCTGATAACAGATAATTAGGATCTCTTGGAAGACTATAGGGCCAAAGGAAATATCCTCCGATAACAAAGAGAAAGAAGCTTTCTGAGAAACTTTTTTGTGCTCCGTGAAATCATGTAACAGAGTTACAGCTTTCCACTCAAGAAGCCTTTCGCTAAGACAGCTCTTGTGGAATTGGCAAAGTGATATTTGGAAGCCCATAGAGGGCTATGGTGAAAAAGGAAATATCCTCAGATGAAATCTGGAAAGAAGCTTTCTGGGAAACTGCTTAGTGTTCTGTTAATACATCTCACAGAGTTACATCTGTATTTCTTGGATCTCTTTACTACCTTATTTCTGTGGAATCTGAGAACAGATATTTCGGATCCCTTTGAAGACTATAGGGCCAAAAGAAATATCCTCCGATAACAAAGAGAAAGAAGCTTTCTGAGAAACTTCTTTGTTTTCTGTGAAATCATCTCAAAGAGTTACAGCTTTCCCCTCAAGAAACCTTTCACTAAGACAGTTCTTGTGGAATTGGCAAAGTGATATTTGGAAGCCCATAGAGGGCTATAGTGAAAAAGGAAATAACGTCAGATGAAAGCAGGAAAGAAGCTTTCTGAGAAACTGCTCTGTGATGTGTGTCTCCCAATCACAGAGTTACATCTGTATTTCGTGGATCTCTTTGCTAGCCTTATTTCTGTGGAATCTGAGAACAGATATTTCGGATCCCTTTGAATACTATAGTGACAAAGGAAATATCCTCCGCTAACAAAGAGAAAGAAGCTTTCTGAGAAACTTCTTTGTGTTCTGTGAAATCATCTCAAAGAGTTAGAGCTTTCCCCTCAGGAAGACTTTCGCTAAGACAGTTCTTGTGGAATTGGCAAAGTGATATTTGGAAGCCCATAGAGGGCTATGGTGAAAAAGGAAATATCCTCAGATGAAATCTGGAAAGAAGCTTTCTGAGAAACTGCTCTGTGATGTGTGATTTCCACTCACAGAGTTACATCTGTATTTCGTGGATCGCTTTGCTAGCCTTATTTCTGTGGAATGTGAGAACAAATATTTCGGATCCCTTTGAAGACTCTAGGGCCAAAGGAAATATCCTCCGATAACAAAGAGAACGAAGCTTTCTGAGAAACTTCTTTGTGTTCTTTGAAATAATCTCACAGAGTTACAGCTTTCCCCTCAAGAATCCTTTCGCGAAGACAGTTCTTGTGGAATTGGCAAAGTGATATTTGGAAGCCCACAGAGGGATATGGTGAAAAAGGAAATATCCTCAGATGAAATCTGGAAAGAAGCTTTCTGAGAAACTGCTTAGTTTTCTGTTAATTCACCTCAGACAGTTACATCTGTATTTCGTGTATCTCTTTGCTAGCCTTATTACTGTGGAATCTGAGAACAGATATTTCGGATCCCTTTGAAGACTCTAGGGCCAAAGGAAATATCCTCCGATAACAAACAGAAAGAAGCTGTCTGAGAAACTTCTTTGTGTTCTCTGAAATCATCTCATAGAGTTACAGCTTTCCCGTCAACAAGCCTTTCGCTAAGACAGTTCTTGTGGAATTGGCAAAGTGATATTTGGAAGCCCATAGAGGGCAATGGTACAAAAGGAAAAACCCTCAGATGAAATATGAAAGAAGCTTTCTGAGAAACTGCTCTGTGATGTGTGCATTCCACTCACAGAGTTACATCTGTATTTCGTGGATCTCTTTGATAGCCTTATTTATGTGGAATCTGAGAACAGATACTTAGGATCTCTTTGAAGATTATAGGGCCAAAGGAAATATCCTCCGATAACAAAGAGAAAGAAGCTTTCTGAGAAACTTTTTTGTGTTCCGTAAAATCATGTAACAGAGTTACAGCTTTCCACTCAAGAAGCCTTTCGCTAAGACAGCTCTTGTGGAATTGGCAAAGTGATATTTGGAAGCCCATAGAGGGCTATGGTGAAAAAGGAAATAACGTCAGATGAAAGCAGGAAAGAAGCTTTCTGAGAAACTGCTCTGTGATATGTGACTTCCACTCACAGAGTTACAACTGTATTTCGTGGATTTCTTTGCTAGCCTTATTTCTGTGGAATCTGAGAACAGATATTTCGGATCCCTTTGAAGACTATAGGGCCAAAGGAAATATCCTGCGATAACAAAGAGAAAGAAGCTTTCTGAGAAACTTCTTTGTGTTCTGTGAAATCATGTCACAGAGTTACAGCTTTCCCCTCGAGAAGCCTTTCGCTAAGACAGTTCTTGTGGAATTGGCAAAGTGATATTTGGAAGCCCATAGAGGGCTACGGTGAAAAAGGAAATATCCTCAGATGAAATCTGGAAAGAAGCTTTCTGAGAAACTGCTTAGTGTTCTGTTAATTCATCTCACAGAGTTAAATCTGTATTTCGTGGATCTCTTTGCTAGCCTTATTTCTGTGGAATCTGAGAACAGATATTTCGGATCCCTTTGGAGACTATAGGGCCAAAGGAAATATCCTCCGATAACAAAGAGAAAGAAGCTTTCTGAGAAACTTCTTTGTGTTCTGTGAAATCATGTCACAGAGTTACAGCTTTCACCTGAAGAAGACTTTCGCTAAGACAGTTCTTGTGGAATTGGCAAAGTGATATTTTGAAGGTCATAGAGGGCTACGGTGAAAAAGGAAATATCCTCAGATGAAATCTGAAAGGAAGCTTTCTGAGAAACTGCTCTGTGATGTGTTACTTACAGTAACAGAGTTACATCTGTATTTCGTGGATCTGTTTGGTAGCCTTATTTCTGTGGAGTCTGAGAACAGATATTTCGGATCCCTTGGAAGACTACAGGGCCAAAGTAAATATCCTCCGATAACAAAGAGAAAGAAGCTTTCTGAGAAACTTCTTTGTGTTCCGTGAAATCATCTCACAGAGTTACAGCTTTCCCCTCAACAAGCCTTTCCTTAATACAGTTCTTTTTGAATTGGCAAAGTGATATTTGGAAGCCCATAGAGGGTTTTGGTGAAAAAGGAAATATCCTCAGATGAAATCTGGAAAGAAGCTTTCTGAGAAACTGCTTAGTGTTCTGTTAATTCATCTCACAGAGTTACATCTGTATTTCGTGGATCTCTTTGCTAGTCTTATTTCTGTGGAATCTGAGAACAGATATTTCGGATCCCTTTGAAGACTATAGGGCCAAAGGAAATATCCTCCGATAACAAAGAGAAAGAAGCTTTCTGAGAAACTTCTTTGTGTTCTGTGAAATCATGTCACAGAGTTTCAGCTTTCCCCTCAAGAAGCCTTTCGCTAAGACAGTTCTTGTGGAATTGGCAAAGTGATATTTGGAAGCTCATAGAGGGCTATGGTGAAAAAGGAAATATCCTCAGATGAAATCTCGAAGGAAGCTTTCTGAGAAACTGCTCTGTGATGTGTGACTTCCAGTCACAGAGTTACATCTGTATTTCGTGGATCTCTTTGCTAGCCTTATTTCTGTGGAATCTGAGAACAGATATTTCGGATCCCTTGGAAGACTACAGGGCCAAAGGAAATATCCTCCGGTAACAAAGAGAAAGAAGCTTTCTGAGAAACTTCTTTGTGTTCATAGAAATCATGTCACAGAGTTACAGCTTTCCCCTCAAGAAGCCTTTCGCTAAGACAGTTCTTGTGGAATTGGCAAAGTGATATTTGGAAGCCCCTAGAGGGCTATGGTGAAAAAGGAAATATCCCCAGATGAAATCCGGAAAGAAGCTTTCCGAGAAACTGCTTAGTGTTCTGTTAATTCATCTCACAGAGTTACATCTGTGTTTCGTGGATCTCTTTGCCAGCCTTATTTCTGTGGAATCTGAAAACAGATATTTCGGATCCCTTTGAAGACTATAGGTCCAAAGGAAATATCCTCCGATAACACAGAGAAAGAAACTTTCCGAGAAACTTCTTTGTGTTCTATGAAATCATGTCACAGAGTTACAGCTTTCCCCTCAAGAAGCCTTTCGCTAAGACAGTTCTTGTGGAATTGGCAAAGTGATATTTGGAAGCCCATAGAGGTCTATGGTGAAAAAGGATATATCCTCAGATGAAATCTTGAAAGAAGCTTTCTGAGAAACTGCTTATTTTCTGTTAATTCATCTCACAAAGTTACATCTGTATTTCGTGGATCTCTTTGCTAGCCTTATTTCAGTGGAATCAGAGAACAGACATTTCGGATCCCTTTGAGGACTATAGGGCCAAAGGAAATATCCTCCGATAACAAAGAGAAAGAAGCTTTCTGAGAAACTTCTTTGTGTTCTGTGAAATCATGTCCCAGAGTTACAGCTTTCCCCTCAACAAGCCTTTCGCTAAGAGAGTTCTTGTGGAATGGGCAAAGTGATATTTGGAAGCCCATAGAGGGCTATGGTGAAAAAGGAAATATCCTCAGATGAAATCCGGAAAGCAGCTTTCTGAGAAACTTCTTAGTGTTCTGTTAATTCATCTCACAGAGTTACATCTGCATTTGGTGGATCTCTTTGCTAGCCTTATTTCTGTGGCATCTGAGAACAGATATTTCGGATCCCTTTGAAGACTATAGGGCCAAAGGAAATATCCTGCGATAACAAAGAGAAAGAAGCTTTCTGAGAAACTTCTTTGTGTTCTGTGAAATCATGTCACAGAGTTACAGCTTTCCCCTCGAGAAGCCTTTCGCTAAGACAGTCTTGTGGAACTGGCAAAGTGATATTTGGCAGCCCATAGAGGGCTATGATGAAAAAGGAAATATCCTCAGAAGAAATCTGGAAAGAAGCTTTCTGAGAAACTGCTTAGTGTTCTGTTAATTCATCTCACAGAGTTAAATCTGTATTTCGTGGATCTCTTTGCTAGCCTTATTTCTGTGGAATCTGAGAACAGATATTTCAGATCCCTTTGAGGACTATAGGGCCAAAGGAAATATCCTCCGCTAAAAAAGAGAAAGAAGCTTTCTGAGAAACTTCTTTGTGTTCCGTGAAATCATCTCACAGAGTTACAGCTTTCCCCTCAACAACCCTTTCACTAAGACAATTCTTTTGGAATTGGCAAAGTGATATTTGGAAGCCCATAGACGGCTTTGGTGAAAAAGGAAATATCCTCAGATGAAATCTGGAAAGAAGCTTTCTGTGAAACTGCTTAGTGTTCTGTTAATTCATCTCACAGAGTTACATCTGTGTTTCGTTGATCTCTTTGCTAGTCTTATTTCTGTGGAATCTGAGAACAGATATTTCGGATCCCTTTGTAGACTATAGGGCCAAAGGAAATATCCTCCGATAACAAAGAGAAAGAAGCTTTCTGAGAAACTTCTTTGTGTTCTGTGAAATCATGTCACAGAGTTTCAGCTTTCCCCTCAAGAAGCCTTTCACTAAGACAGTTCTTGTGGAATTGGCAAAGTGATATTTGGAAGCTCATAGAGGGCTATGATGAAAAAGGAAATATCCTCTGATGAAATCTCGAAGGAAGATTTCTGAGAAACTGCTCTGTGATGTGTGACTTCCACTCACAGAGTTACATCTGTATTTCGTGGATCTCTTTGCTAGCCTTATTTCTGTGGAATCTGAGAACAGATATTTCGGATCCCTTAGAAGACTACAGGGCCAAAGGAAATATCCTCCGATAACAAAGAGAAAGAAGCTTTCTGAGAAACTTCTTTGTCTTCTGTGAAACCATCTCACAGAGTTACAGCTTTCCCCTCAACAAGACTTTCGCTAAGACAGTTCTTGTGGAATTGGCAAAGTGATATTTGGAAGCCCATAGAGGGCTAGGGTGTAAAATGAAATATCCTCAGGTGAAATCTGGAAAGAAGTTTTCTGAGAAACTGCTTAGTGTTCTGTTAATTCATCCCACAGTGTTACATCTGTATTTCGTGGATCTCAATGCTAGCCTAATTTCTTTGGTATCTGAGAACAGATATTTCGGATCCCTTCGAAGACTACACGGCCAAAGGAATTATCCTCCGATAACAAAGAGAAAGAAGCTTTCTGAGAAACTTCTTTGTGTTCTGTGAAATCATCTCACAGAGTTACAGCTTTCCCCTCAAGAAGCCTTTCGCGAAGACAGTTCTTGTGGAATTGGCAAAGTGATATTTGGAAGCCCATAGAGGGCTATGGTGAAAAAGGAAATATCCTCAGATGAAATCCGGAAAGAATCTTTCTGAGAAACTGCTTAGTGTTCTGTTAATTCATCTCACAGAGTTACATCTGTATTTCGTGGATCTCTTTGCTAGCCTTATTTCTGTGGCATCTGAGAACAGATATTTCGGATCCCTTTGAGGACTATAGGGCAAAAGGAAATATCCTCCGATAACAAACAGAAAGAAGTTTTCTGAGAAACCTCTTTGTGTTCTATGAAATCATGTCACAGAGTTACAGCTTTCCCCTCATTAAGCCTTTTTCTAAGACGGTTCTTGTGGAATTGGCAAAGTGATATTTGGAAGCCCATAGAGGACTATGGTGAAAAAGGAAATATCCTCAGATGAAATCTGGAAAGAAGCTTTCTGAGAAACTGCTTTGTGATGTGTGACTTCCACTCACAGAGTTGCATCTGTATTTCGTGGATCTTTTTGCTAGCCTTATTTCTGTGGAATCTGAGAACAGATATTTCGGATCCCTTTGAAGACTACAGGGCCAAAGGAAATATCCTCCGATAACAAAGAGAAAGAGGCTTTCTGAGAAACTTCTTTGTCTTCTGTGAAATCATCTCACACAGTTACAGCTTTCCCCTCGACAAGCCTTTCGCTAAGACAGTTCTTGTGTAATTGGCAAAGTGACATTTGGAAGCCCATAGAGGTCTACGGTGAAAAAGGAAATATCCTCAGGTGAAATCTGGAAAGAAGTTTTCTGAGAAACTGCTTAGTGTTCTGTTAATTCATCCCACTCTGTTACATCTGTATTTCTTGGATCTCAATGGTAGTCTAATTTCTTTGGAATCTGAGAACAGATATTTCGGATCCCTTTGAAGACTACAGGGCCAAAGGAAATATCCTCCGATAACAAAGAGAAAGAAACTTTCTGAGAAACTTCTGTGTGTTCTGTGAAATCATGTCACAGAGTTACAGCTTTCCCCTCAAGAAGCCTTTCGCTAAGACAGTTCTTGTGGAATAGGCAAAGTGATATTTGGAAGCCCATAGAGGGCTACAGTGAAAAAGGAAATATCCTCAGGTGAAATCTTGAAAGAAGCTTTCTGAGAAACTGCTTAGTGTTCTGTTAATTCATCTCACAGAGTTACATCTGTATTTCGTGGATCTCTTTGCTAGCCTTATTTCTGTGGAATCTGAGAATAGACATTTCTGATCCCTTTGAGGACTATAGGGCCAAAGGAAATATCCTCCGATAACAGAGAGAAAGAAGCTTTCTGAGAAACTTCTTTCTGTTCTCTGAAATCAAGTCCCAGAGTTACAGCTTTCCCCTCAAGAAGCCTTTCGCTAAGACAGTTCTTGAGGAATTCGCAAAGTGATATTTGGAAGCCCATAGAGGGCTATGGTGAAAAAGGAAATATCCTCAGATGAAATCTGGAAAGAAGCTTTCTGAGAAACTGCTCTGTGATGTGTGACTTCCACTCACAGAGTTACATCTCTATTTCGTGGATCTCTTTCCTAGCCTTATTTCTGTGGAATCTGAGAACAGATATTTCGGATCCCTTTGAAGAATCTAGGGCCAAAGGAAATATCCTCCGATAACAAAGAGAAAGAAGCTTTCTGAGAAACCTCTTTGTGTTCTGTGAAATCATGTCACAGAGTTACAGCTTTCCCCTCATTAAGCCTTTCGCTAAGAAGGTTCTTGTGGAATTGGCAAAGTGATATTTGGAAGCCCATAGAGGACTATGGTGAAAAAGGAAATATCCTCAGATGAAATCTGGAAAGAAGCTTTCTGAGAAACTGCTCTGTGATGTGTGAATTCCACTCACAGAGTTACATCTCTATTTCGTGGATCTCTTTGCTAGCCTTATTTCTCTGAAATCTGAGAACAGATATTTCGGATCCCTTTGAAGACTATAGGTCCAATGGAAATATCCTCCGATAACGAAGAGAAAGAAGCTTTCTGAGAAACTTCTTTGTGTTCTTTGAAATCATCTCACTGAGTTACAGCTTTCCCCTCAAGAAGCCTTTCGCTAAGACAGTTCTTGTGGAATTGGCAAAGTGATATTTGGAAGCCCATAGAGGGCTACGGTGAAAAAGGAAATATCCTCAGGTGAAATCTGGAAAGAAGTTTTCTGAGAAACTGCTTAGTGTTCTGTTAATTCATCCCACAGTGGTACATGTGTATTTCGTGGATCTCAATTTTAGCCTAATTTTTTGGAATCTGAGAACAGATATTTCGGATCCCTTTGAAGACTATAGGGCCAAAGGAAATATCCTCCGATAACAAAGAGAAAGAAGCTTTCTGAGAAACTTCTTTGTGTTCTGTGATATCATCTCACAGAGTTACAGCTTTCCCCTCAAGAAGCCTTTCGCTAAGACAGTTCTTGTGGAATTGGCAAAGTGATATTTGGAAGCCCATAGAGGGCTAGGGTGAAAAAGGAAATATCCTCAGATGAAATCTGGAAAGAAGCTTTCTGAGAAACTGCTCTGTGATGTGTGACTTCCACTCACAGAGTTACATCTGTATTTCGTGGATCTCTTTGGTAGCCTTATTTCTGTGGAATCTGAGAACAGATATTTCGGATCCCGTTGAAGACTATAGGGCCAAAGGAAATATCCTCCGATAACAAAGAGAAAGAAGTTTTCTGAGAAACCTCTTTGTGTTCTGTGAAATCATGTCACAGAGTTACAGCTTTTCCCTCATTAAGCCTTTTGCCAGGACGGTTCTTGTGGAATTGGCAAAGTGATATTGGGAAGCCCCTAGAGGACTATGGTAAAAAAGGAAATATCCTCAGATGAAATCTGGAAAGAAGCTTTCTGAGAAACTGCTCTGTGATGTGTGACTTCCACTCACAGAGTTACATCTGTATTTCGAGGATCTCTTTGCTAGCCTTATTTCTGTGGAATCTGAGAACAGATATTTCGGATCCCTTTGAAGACTACAGGGCCAAAGGAAATATCCTCCGATAACTAAGAGAAAGAGGCTTTCTGAGAAACTTCTTTGTCTTCTGTGAAATCATCTCACACAGTTACAGCTTTCCCCTCGACAAGCCTTTCGCTAAGACAGTTCTTGTGGAATTGGCAAAGTGATATTTGGAAGCCCATAGTGGGCTAGAGTGAAAAAGGAAATATCCTCAGATGAAATCTGGAAAGAAGCTTTCTGAGAAACTGCTCTGTGATGTGTGACTTCCACTCACAGAGTTACATCTGTATTTCGTGGATCTCTTTGCTAGCCTTATTTTGGTGGAATCTGAGAACAGATACTTCGGATCCCTTTGAAGACTATAGGGCCAAAGGAAATATCCTCCGATAACAAAGAGAAAGAAGTTTTCTGAGAAACCTCTTTGTGTTCTGTGAAATCATGTCACAGAGTTACAGCTTTCCCCTCATTAAGCCTTTTGCCAGGACGGTTCTTGTGGAATTGGCAGAGTGATATTGGGAAGCCCATAGAAGACTATGGTGAAAAAGGAAATATCCTCAGATGAAATCTGGAAAGAAGCTTTCTGAGAAACTGCTCTGTGATGTGTGACTTCCACTCACAGAGTTACATCTGTATTTCGAGGATCTCAATGCTAGCCTAATTTCTTTGGAATCTGAGAACACATATTTCGGATCCCTTTGAAGACTACACGGCCAAAGGAAATATCCTCCGATAACAAAGAGAAAGAAGCTTTCTGAGAAACTTCTTTGTATTCTGTGAAATCATGTCACAGAGTTACAGCTTTCCCCTCAAGAAGCCTTTCGCTAAGACAGTTCTTGTGGAATTGGCAAAGTGATATTTGGAAGCCCATAGAGGGCTATGGTGAAAAAGGAAATATCCTCAGATGAAACCTTGAAAGAAGCTTTCTGAGAAACTGCTTAGTGTTCTGTTAATTCATCTCACAGAGATACATCTGTATTTCGTGGATCTCCTTGCTAGCCTTATTTCTGTGGAATCTGAGAACAGACATTTCTGATCCCTTTGAGGACTATAGGGCCAAAGGAAATATCCTCCGATAACAAAGAGAAAGAAGCTTTCTGAGAAACTTCTTTGTGTTTTGTGAAATCAAGTCCAAGAGTTACAGCTTTCCCCTCAAGAATCCTTTCGCTAAGACAGTTCTTGAGTTATTGGCAAAGTGATATTTGGAAGCCCAAAGAGGGCAATGGTGAAAAAGGAAATATCCTCAGATGAAATCTGGAAAGAAGCTTTCTGAGAAACTGCTCTGTGATGTGTGACTTCCACTCACAGAGTTACATCTGTATTTCGTGGATCTCTTTCCTAGCCTTATTTCTGTGGAATCTGAGAACGGATATTTCGGATCCCTTTGAAGAATCTAGGGCCAAAGGAAATATCCTCCGATAACAAAGGGAAAGAAGCTTTCTGAGAAACCTCTTTGTTTTCTGTGAAATCACGTCACAGAGTTACAGCTTTCCCCTCATTAAGCCTTTCACTAAGAAGGTGCTTGTGGAATTGGCAAAGTGATATTTGGAAGCCCATAGAGGACTATGTCGAAAAAGGATATATATCAGATGAAATCTGGAAAGAAGCTTTCTGACAAACTGCTCTGTGATGTGTGAATTCCACTCACAGAGTTACATCTGTATTTCGTGCATCTCTTTGCTAGCCTTATTTCTGTGAAATCTGAGAACAGATATTTCGGATCCCTTTGAAGACTATAGGTCCAAAGGAAATATCCTCCGATAACGAAGAGAAAGAAGCTTTCTGAAAAACTTCTTTGTGTTCTTTGAAATCATCTCACAGAGTTACAGCTTTCCCCTCAAGAAGCCTTCCGCTAAGACAGTTCTTGTGGAATTGGCAAAGTGATATTTGGAAGCCCATAGAGGGCTATGGTGAAAAAGGAAATATAATCAGATGAAATCTGGAAAGAAGCTTTCTGAGAAACTCCTTAGTGTTCTGTTCATTCATCTCACAGAGTTACATCTGTATTTCGTGGATCTCTTTGCTAGCCTTATTTCTGTGGAATCTGAGAACAGACATTTCGCATCCCTTTGAAGACTATAGGGCCAAAGGAAATATCCTCCGATAACAAAGAGAAAGAAGCTTTCTGAGAAACTTCTTTGTGTTCTGTGTAATCATGTCACAGAGTTACAGCTTTCCCCTCAAGAAGACTTTCGCTAAGACAGTTCTTGTGGAATTGGCAAAGTGATATTTGGAAGCCCATAGAGGGCTACGGTGAAAAAGGAAATATCCTCTGGTGAAATCTGGAAAGAAGTTTTCTGAGAAACTGCTTAGTGTTCTGTTAATTCATCCCACAGTGGTACATGTGTATTTCGTGGATCTCAATTCTAGCCTAATTTCTTTGGAATCTGAGAATAGATACTTCGGATCCCTTTGAAGTCTACAGGGCCAAAGGAAATATCCTCCGATATCAAAGAGAACGAAGCTTTCTGAGAAACTTCTTTGTGTTCTGTGAAGTCATCTCACAGAGTTACAGCTTTCTCTTCAAGAAGCCTTTCGCTAAGACGGTTCTTCCGGAATTGGCCAAGTGATATTTGGAAGGCCATAGAGGGCTATGGTGAAAAAGGAAATATCCTCAGATGAAATCCGGAAAGAAGCTTTCTGAGAAACTGCTTAGTGTTCTGTTAATTCATCTCAACGAGTTACATCTGTATTTCGTGGATCTCTTTGCTAGCCTTATTTCTGTGGAATCTGAGAACAGATATTTCGGATCCCTTTGAAGACGACAGGCCAAAGCAAATATCCTCCTATAACAAAGAGAAAGAAGCTTTCTGAGAAATTTCTTTGTGTTCTGTGAAATCATGTCACAGAGTTACAGCTTTCCCCTCAAGAAGCCTTTCGCTAAGTCAGTTCTTGTGGAATTGGCAAAGTGATATTTGGAAGCCCATAAAGGGCTATGGTGAAAAAGGAAATATCCTCAGATGAAATCTTGAAAGAAGCTTTCTGAGAGACTGCTTAGTGTTGTGTTAATTCATCTCACAGAGTTAAATCTGTATTTCCTGGATCTCTTTGCTAGCCTTCTTGCTGTGGAATCTGAGAAAAGACATTTCGGATCCCTTTGAGGACTATAGGGCCAAAGGAAATATCCTCCGATAACAAAGAGAAAGAAGCTTTCTGAGAAACCTCTTTGTGTTCTGTGAAATCATGTCAAGAGTTACAGCTTTCCACTCATTAAGCCTTTCGCTAAGACGGTTCTTGTGGAATTGGCGAAGTGATATTTGGAAGCCCTTAGAGGACTATGGTGAAAAAGGAAATATCCTCTGATGAAATCTGGAAAGAAGCTTTCTGAGAAACTGCTCTGTGATGTGTGACTTCCACTCATAGAGTTACTTCTGTATTTCGTGGATCTCTTTGCTAGCCTTATTTCTTTGGAATCTGAGAACAGATATTTCGGATCCCTTTGAAGTCTATGGGGTCAAAGGAAACATCTTCCGAAAACAAAGAGAAAGAAGCTTTCTGAGAAACTTCTTTGTGTTCCGTGAAGTCATCTCACAGAGTTACAGCTTTCCCCTCAAAAAGCCTTTCTCCAAGACAGTTCTTTTGGAATTGGCAAAGTGATATTTGGAAGCTCATAGAGGGCTGTGGTGAAAAAGGAAATATCCTCAGATGAAATCTGGAAAGAAGCTTTCTGAGAAACTTCTTAGTGTTCTGTTAATTCATCTCACACAGTTACATCTGTATTTCGTGGATCTCTTTGCTTTCCTTATGTCTGTGGAATCTGAGAACAGAT
The DNA here is from genome assembly GCF_043159975.1 of Macaca nemestrina. Taxonomy (NCBI): domain Eukaryota; kingdom Metazoa; phylum Chordata; class Mammalia; order Primates; family Cercopithecidae; genus Macaca; species Macaca nemestrina. The sequence goes on along the minus strand of NC_092145.1, from coordinate 102,175,568 downwards.
ATTTCGGATCCCTTTGAAGACTATAGGGCCAAAGGAAATATCCTCCGATAACAATCAGAAAGAAGCTTTGTGAGAAACTTCTTTGTGTTCTGTGAAATCATGTCACAGAGTTACAGCTTTCCCCTCAAGAAGCCTTTCGCTAAGACAGTTCTTGTGGAATTGGCAAAGTGATATTTGGAAGCTCATAGAGGGCTATGGTGAAAAAGGAAATATCCTCAGATGAAATCTGGAAAGAAGCTTTCTGAGAAACTTCTTAGTGTTCTGTTAATTCATCTCACAGAGTCACATGTATTTCGTGGATCTCTTTGCTAGCCTTATTTCTGTGGCATCTGAGAACAGATATTTCGGATCCCTTTGAAGACTATAGGGCCAAAGGAAATATCCTCCGATAACAAAGAAAAAGAAGCTTTCTGAGAAACTTCTTTGTGTTCTGTGATATCATGTCACAGAGTTACAGCTTTCCCCTCAAGAAGACTTTCGCTAAGAGAGTTCTTGTGGAATTGGCAAAGTGATATTTGGAAGCTCATAGAGGGCTATGGTGAAAAAGGAAATAACCTCAGATGAAATCTGGAAAGAAACTTTCTGAGAAACTGCTCTGTGATGTTTGACTTCCACTCAGAGAGTTACATCTGTATTTCGTGGATCTCTTTGCTAGCCTTATTTCTGTGGAATCTGAGAACAGATATTTCGGATCCCTTGGAAGACTACAGGGCCAAAGGAAATATCCTCCGATAACAAAGAGAAAGAAGCTTTCTGAGAAACTTCTTTGTGTTCTGTGAAATCATGTCACAGAGTTACAGCTTTCCCCTCAAGAAGCCTTTCGCGAAGACAGTTCTTGTGGAATTGGAAAGTGATATTTGGAAGCTCATAGAGGGCTATGGTGAAAAAGGAAATATCCTCAGATGAAATCTGGAAAGAAGCTTTCTGAGAAACTGCTCTGTGATGTGTGACTTCCACTCAGAGAGTTACTTCTGTATTTCGTGGATCTCTTTGCTAGCCTTATTTCTGTGGAATCTGAGAACAGATATTTCGGATCCCTTTGAAAACTATAGGGCCAAAGGAAATATCCTCCGATAACAAAGAGAAAGAAGCTTTCTGAGAAATTTCTTTGTGTTCTGTGAAATCATGTCAAGGAATTACAGCTTTCACCACAAGAAGCCTTTCGCTAAGACAGTTCTTGTGGAATTGGCAAAGTGATATTTGGAAGCCCATAGAGGACTATGGTGAAAAAGGAAATATCCTCTGATAAAATCTGGAAATAAGCTTTCTGAGAAACTGCTTAGTGTTCTGTTAATTTATCTCACAGAGTTACATCTGTATTTCGTAGATCTCTTTGCTAGCCTTATTTCTGTGGAATCTGAAAACAGATATTTCGGATCCCTTTGAAGACTACAGGGTCAAAGGAAATATCCTCCGATAAGAAAGAGAAAGAAGCTTTCTGAGAAACTTCTTTGTGTTCTGTGAAATCATGTCACAGAGTTACAGCTTTCCCCTCAGGAAGACTTTCGCTAAGAGAATTCTTCTGGAATTGGCAAAGTGATATTTGGAAGCTCATAGAGGGCTATGGTGAAAAAGGAAATATCCTCAGATGAAATCTGGAAAGAAGCTTTCTAAAAAACTGCTCTGCGATGTGTGACTTCCACTCAGAGAGTTACATCTGTATTTCGTGGATCTCCTTGGTAGCCTTATTTCTGTGGAATCTCAGAACAGATATTTCGGATCCCTAGGAAGACTATAGGGCCAAAGGAAATATCCTCCGATAACAAAGAGAAAGAGGCTTTCTGAGAAACTCCTTTGTGTTCTGTGAAATCATGTCACAGAGTTACAGCTTTCCCCTCAAGAAGCCTTTCGCTAAGACAGTTCTTGTGGAATTGGCAAAGTTTTATTTGGAAGCCCATAGAGGGCTATGGTGAAAAAGGAAATATCCTCAGATGAAATCTGGAAAGAAGCGTTCTGAGAAACGGCTTAGTGTTCTGTTAATTCATCTCACAGAGTTTCATCTCTATTTCGTAGATCTCTTTGCTAGCCTTATTTCTGCGGAATCTGAGAACAGATATTTCGGATCCCTTTGAAGACTATGGGGCGAAAGGAAATATCCTCCGATAACAAAGAGAAAGAAGCTTTCTGAGAAACTCCTTTGTGTTCTGATAAATCATGTCACAGAGTTACAGCTTTCCCCTCAAGAAGCCTTTCGCTAAGACAGCTCTTGTGGAATTGGCAAAGTGATATTTGGAAGCCCATAGAAGGCTAATTGAAAAAGGAAATATCCTCAGATGAAATCTGGAAAGAAGTTTTCTGAGAAACTGCTTAGTGTTCTATTAATTCATCCCACAGTGGTACATCTGTATTTCGTGGATCTCAATGCTAGCCTAATTTCTTTGGAATCTGAGAACAGATATTTCGGATCCCTTTGAAGACGACAGGCCAAAGGAAATATCCTCCGATAACAAAGAGAAAGAAGGTTTCTGAGAAACTTCTTTGTGTTCTGTGAAATCATGTCACAGAGTTACAGCTTTCCCCTCAAGAAGCCTTTCGCTAAGACATTTCTTGTGGAATTGGCAAAGTGATATTTGGAAGCCCATAAAGGGCTATGGTGAAAAAGGAAATATCCTCAGATGAAATCCGGAAAGAAGGTTTCTGAGAAACTGCTTAGTGTTCTGTTAATTCATCTCACAGAGTTACATCTCTATTTCGTGGATCTCTTTGCTAGCCTTTTTTCTGTGGAATCTGAGAACAGATATTCGGATCCCTTTGAGGACTATAGGGCCAAAGGAAATATCCTCCGATTACAAAGAGAAAGAAGCTTTCTGAGAACCTTCTTTGTGTTCCGTGAAATCATCTCACAGAGTTACAGCTTTCCCCTCAAGAAGCCTTTCGCTAAGACAGTTCTTGTGGAATTGGCAAAGTGATATTTGGAAGCCCATAGAGGGCTATGGTGAAATAGGAAATATCCTCAGATGAAATCTGGAAAGAATCTTTCTGAGAAACTGCTTAGTGTTCTGTTAATTCATCTCACAGAGTTACATGTGTATTTCGTGGATCTCTTTGCTTTCCTTATTTCTGTGGAATCTGAGAACAGATATTTCGGAACCCTTTGAAGACTATAGGGCCAAAGGAAATATCCTCCGATAACAAAGAGAAAGAAGCTTTCTGAGAAACTTCTTTGTGTTCTGTGAAATCATCTCACAAAGTTACAGCTTTCCCCTTAAGAAGCCTTTCGCTAAGACAGTTCTTGTGGAATTGGCAAAGGGATATTTGGAAGCTCATGGAGGGCTATGGTGAAAAAGGAAATATCCTCAGATGAAATCTGGAAAGAAGCTTTCTGAGAAACTGCTTAGTGTTCTGTTAATTCATCTCACAGAGTTACATCTGTATTTCGTGGATCTCTTTGCTAGCCTTATTTCTGTGGAATCTGAGAACAGATATTTCGGATCCCTTGGAAGACTACAGGGCCAAAGGAAATATCCTCCGATAACAAAGAGAAAAAAGCTTTCTTAGAAACTTCTTTGTCTTCTGTGAAACCATCTCACAGAGTTACAGATTTCCCCTCAACAAGCCTTTCGCTAAGACAGTTCTTGTGGAATTGGCAAAGTGATATTTGGAAGCCCATAGAGGGCTAGGTTGAAAAAGGAAGTATCCTCAGGTGAAATCTGGAAAGAAGTTTTCTGAGAAACTGCTTAGTGTTCTGTTAAATCATCCCACAGTGTTACATATGTATTTCGTGGATCTCAATGCTAGCCTAATTTCTCTGGAATCTGAGAACAGATATTTCGGATCCCTTTGAAGACTACAGGGTCAAAGGAATTATCCTCCGATAACAAAGAGAATGAAGATTTCTGAGAAACTTCTTTGTTTTCTGTGAAATCATCTCACAGAGTTACAGCTTTCCCATCAAGAAGCCTTTCGCTAAGACAGTTCTTGTGGAATTGGCAAAGTGATATTTGGAAGCCCGTAGAGGGCTATGGTGAAAAAGGAAATATCCTCAGATGAAATCCGGAAAGAAGCTTTCTGAGAAACTGCTTAGTGTTCTGTTAATTCATCTCACAGAGTTACATCTGTATTTCGTGGATCTCGTTGCTAGCCTTATTTCTGTGGAATATGAGAACAGATATTTCGGATCCCTTTGAAGACTATAGGGCCAAAGGAAATATCCTCCGATAATAAAGAGAAAGAAGCTATCTGAAAAACTTCTTTGTGTTCTGTGATATCATCCCACAGAGTTACAGCTTTCCCCTCAAGAAGCCTTTCGCTAAGACAGTTCTTGTAGAATTGGCAAAGTGATATTTGGAAGCCCATAGAGGGCTATGGTGAAAAAAGAAATATCCTCAGATGAAATCTGGAAAGAAGGCTTCTGAGAAACTGCTTTGTGATGTGTGAATTCCACTCACAGAGTTACATCTGTATTTCGTGGATCTCTTTTCTACCCTTATTTCTGTGGAATCTGAGAACAGATATTTCGGATCCCTTTGAATACTATAGGGCCAAAGGGAATATCCTCCGATAACAAAGAGAAAGAAGCTTTCTGAGAAATCTCTCTGTGTTCTGTGAAATCATGTCACAGAGTTACAGCTTTCCCCTCATTAAGCCTTTCGGTAAGACGGTTCTTGTGGAATTGGCAAAATGATGTTTGGAAGCCCATAGAGGACTATGGTGAAAAAGGAAATATCCTCAGATGAAATCTGGAAAGAAGCTTTTTGAGAAACTGCTTAGTGTTCTGTTAATTCATCTCACAGAGTTACTTCGGTATTTCGTGGATCTCTTTTCTAGCCTTATTTCTGTGGCATCTGAAAACGGATATTTCGGATCCCTTTGAAGACTATAGGGCCAAAGGAAATATCCTCCGATAACAAAGAGAAAGAAGATTTCTGAGAAACTTCTTTGTGTTCTGTGAAATCATGTCACAGAGTTACAGCTTTCCCCTCAAGAAGCCTTTCGCTAAGAGAGTTCTTGTGGAATTGGCAAAGTGATATTTGGAAGCCCATAGAGGGCTATGGTGAAAAAGGAAATATCCTCAGATGAAATCTGGAAAGAAGCTTTCTGAGAAACTGCTCTGTGATGTGTGACTTCCACTCACAGAGTTACATCTGTATTTAGTGGATCTCTTTGCTAGCTTTATTTCTGTGGAATCTGAGAACAGATATTTCGGATCCCTTTGAAGACTACAGGGCCAAAGGAAATATCCTCCGAAAACAAAGAGAAAGAAGCTTTCTGAGAAACTTCTTTGTCTTCTGTGAAATCATGTCACAGAGTTACAGCTTTGCCCTCAACAAGCCTTTCGCTAAGACAGTTCTTGTGGAATTGGCAAAGTGATATTTGGAAGCCAATAGAGGGCTATGGTGAAAAAGGAAATAACCTCAGGTGAAATCCGGAAAGAAGTTTTCTGAGAAACTGCTTAGTGTTCTGTTAATTCATCCCACAGTGTTACATCTGTATTTCGTGGGTCTCAATGCTAGCCTAATTTCTTTGGAATATGAGAACAGATTTTTCGGATATCTTTGAAGACTACAGAGCCAAAGGAAACATCCTCCGATAACAAAGAGAAAGAAGCTTTCTGAGAAACTTCTTTGTCTTCTGTGAAATCATCTCACAGAGTTACAGCTTTCCCCTCAAGAAGCCTTTCGCTAAGACATGTCTTGTGGAATTGGCAAAGTGATATTTGGAAGCCCATGGAAGGCTAATTGAAATAGGAAATATCCTCAGATGAAATATGGAAAGTAGCTTACTGAGAAACTGCTTAGTGTTCTGTTAATTCATCTCACAGAGTTACATCTGTATTTCGTGGATCTCTTTGCTAGCCTTATTTCTGTGGAATCTGAGAATATATATATTCAGATCCCTTTGAAGACCATAGGGCCAAAGGAAATATCCTCCGATAACAAAGGGAAAGAAGCTTTCTGAGAAACTTCTTTGTGTTCTGTGAAACCATCTCACAGAGCTACAGCGTTCCCCTCAAGAAGCCTTTCGCTAAGACAGTTTTTGTGGAATTGGCAATGTGATATTTGGAAGCCCAAAGAGGGCTATTGTGAAAAAGGAAATATCCTCAGATGAATTCTGGAAAGAAGCTTTCTGAGAAACTGCTTAGTGTTCTGTTAATTCATCTCACAGAGCTACATCTGTATTTCGTGGATCTTTTTGCTAGCCTTTTTTCTGTGGAATCTGAGGACAGATATTTCGGATCCCTTTGAAGACTATAGGGCCAAAGGAAATACCCTCCGATAACAAAGGGAAAGAAGATTTCTGAGAAACTTCTTTGTGTTCTGTTAAATCATCTCACAGAGTTACAGCTTTCCCCTCAAGAAGCCTTTTGCTAAGACCGTTCATGTGGAATTGGCAAAGTGATATTTGGAAGCCCTTAGAGGGCTATGGTGAAAAAGGAAATATCCTCAGATGAAATCTGGAAAGAAGCCTTCTGAGAAACTGCTTAGTGTTCTGCTAATTCATCTCACAGAGTTACATCTGTATTTCATGGATCTCTTTGCTAGCCTTATTTCTGTGGAATCTGAGAACAGATATTTCGGATCCCTTTGAAGAATATATGGCCAAAGGAAATATCCTCTGATAACAAAGAGAAAGAAGCTTTCTGAGAAACTTCTTTGTGTTCTGTGAAATCATGTCACAGAGTTACAGCTTTCCCCTCAAGAAGCCTTTCGCTAAGACAGTTCTTGTGGAATTGGCAAAGTGATATTTGGAAGCCCACAGAGGGCTATTGTGAAAAAGGAAATATCCTCAAATGAAAACTGGAAAGAAGATTTCTGAGAAACTGCTCTGCGATGTGTGACTTCCACTCACAGAGTTACATCTGTATTTCGTGGATATCTTTGCTAGCCTTATTTCTGTGGAATCTGAGAACAGATATTTCTGATCCCTTTGAAGAATATACGGCCAAAGGAAATATCCTCCGATAACAAGGAGAAAGAGGCTTTCTGAGAAACTCCTTTGTGTTCTGTGAATTCATGTCACAGAGTTACAGCTTTCCCCTCAAGAAGCCTTTCGCTAAGACAGTTCTTGTGGAATTGGCAAAGTGATATTTGGAAGCCCATAGAAGGCTAATTGAAAAAGGAAATATCCTCAGATGAAATCTGGAAAGAAGCTTACTGAGAAACTGCTTAGTGTTCTGTTAATTCATCTCACAGAGTTACATCCGTATTTCGTGGATCACTTTGCTAGCCTTATTTCTGTGGAATCTGAGAAGAGATATTTCGGATCCCTTTGAAGACTATAGTGCCAAAGGAAATATCCTCCGATAACAAAGAGAAAGAAGATTTCTAAGAAACTTCTTTGTGTTCTGTGAAATCATCTCACAGAGTTACAACTTTCACCTCAAGAAGCCTTTCGCTAAGACAGTTCTTGTGGAATTGGCAAAGTTATATTTGGAAGCCCATAGAAGGCTAATTGAAAAAGGAAATATCCTCATATGAAATCTGGAAAGAAGCTTACTGAGAAACTGCTTAGTGTTCTGTTAATTCATCTCAGAGAGTTACATCTGTATTTCGAGGATCTCTTTGCTAGCCTTATTTCTGTGGAATCTGAGAACAGCTATTTCATATCCCTTTGAAGACTATAGGGGCCTGGCAAATATCCTCCGATAACAAACAGAAAGAAACTTTCTGAGAAACTCCTTTGTGTTCTGTGAAATCATCTCACAGCGATACAGCTTTCCCCTCAAGAAGCCTTTCGCTAACACAGTTCTTGTGGAATTGGCAATGTGATATTTGGAAGCCCAAAGAGGGCTATTGTGAAAAAGGAAATATCCTCAGATGAATTCTGGAAAGAAGCTTTCTGAGAAACTGCTTAGTGTTCTGTTAATTCATCTCACAGAGTTACATCTGTATTTCGTGGATCTTTTTGCTAGCCTTATTTCTGTGGAATCTGAGAACAGATATTTCGGATCCCTTTGAAGACTATAGTGCCAAAGGAAATATCCTCCGATAACAAAGAGAAAGAAGATTTCTGAGAAACTTCTTTGTGTTCTGTGAAATCATCTCACAGAGTTACAACTTTCAACTCAAGAAGCCTTTCGCTAAGACACTTCTTATGGAATTGGCAAAGTGATATTTGGAAGACCTTAGAGGGCTATGGTGAGAAAGGAAATATCCTAAGATGAAATCTGGAAAGAAGCTTTCTGGGAAACTGCTTAGTGTTCTGTTAATTCATCTCACAGAGTTACATCTGTATTTCATGGATTCCTTTGCTAGCCTTATTTCTGTGGAATCTGAGAACAGATATTTCGGATCGCTTTGAAGAATATTGGGCCATAGGAAATATCCTCCGATAACAAAGAGAAAGCAGCTTTCTTAGAAACTTCTTTGTGTTCTGTGAAATCAACTCACAGAGTTACAGCTTTCCCCTCAAGAAGCCTTTCGCTGAGACAGTTCTTGTGGAATTGGCAAAGTGATATTTGGAAGCCCATAGAAGTCTAATTGAAAAAGGAAATATCCTCAGATGAAATCTGGAAAGAAGCTTACTGAGAAACTGCTTAGTGTTTTGTTAATTCATCTCACAGAGTTACATCTGTATTTCGTGGATCTCTTTGCTAGTCTTATTTCTGTGGAATCTGAGAACAGATATTTCGTATCCCTTTGAAGACTATAGGGCCAAAGCAAATATCCTCCGATAACAAAGAGAAAGAAGCTTTCTGAGAAACTTCTTAGTGTTCCGTGAAATCATCTCACAGCGATACAGCTTTCCCCTCAAGAAGCCTTTCGCTAAGACAGCTCTTGTGGAATTGGCAAAGTGATATTTGGAAGCCCATAGAGGGCTATGGTGAAAAAGGAAATATCCTCAGCTGAAATCTGGAAATAAGCTTTCTGGGAAACAGCTTAGTGTTCTGTTAATTCATCTCACAGCGTTACATCTGTATTTCGTGGATCTCTTTGCTAGCCTTATTTCTGTGGAATCTGAGGACAGATATTTCGGATCCCTTTGAAGACTATAGGGCCAAAGGAAATATCCTCCGATAACAAAGAGAAAGAAGCTTTCTGAGAAACTTCTTTGTGTTCTGTGAAACCATCTCACAGAGTTACAGCGTTCCCCTCAAGAAGCCTTTCGCTAACACAGTTCTTGTGGAATTGGCGATGTGATATTTGGAACCCAAAGAGGGCTATGGTGAAAAAGGAAATATCCTCAGATGAATTCTGGAAAGAAGCTTTCTGAGAAGCTGCCTAGTGTTCTGTTTTTTCATCTCACAGAGTTACATCTGTATTTCGTGGATCTTTTTGCTAGCCTTATTTCTGTGGAATCTGAGGACAGATATTTCGGATCCCTTTGAAGACTATAGGGCCAAAGGAAATATCCTCCGATAACAAAGAGAAAGAAGCTTTCTGAGAAACTTCTTTGTGTTCTGTGAAATCATCTCACAGAGTTACAGCTTTCCCCTCAAGAAGCCTTTCGCTAAGACAGTTCTTGTGGATTTGGCAAAGTGATATTTGTAAGCCCATAGAGGGCTATGGTGAAAAAGGAAATATCCTCAGATGAAATCTGGAAAGAAGCTTTCTGAGAAACTGCGTAGTGTTCTGTTAATTCATCTAACAGAGTTACATCTGTATTTCTTAGATCTCTTTGCTAGCCTTATTTCTGTGGAATCTGAGAACAGATATTTCGGATCCCTTTGAAGAATATAGGGCCAAAGCAATTATCCACCGATAACAAAGAGAAAGAAGCTTTCTGAGAAACTTCTTTGTGTTCTGTGAAATCATGTCACAGAGTTACAGCTTTCCCCTCAAGAAGCCTTTCGCTAAGACAGTTCTAGTGGAATTGGCAAAGTGATATTTGGAAGCCCATAGAAGGCTAATTGAAAAAGGAAATATCCTCAGATGAAATCTAGAAAGAAGCTTACTGAGAAACTGCTTAGTGTTCTGTTAATTCATCTCAGAGAGTTACATCTGTATTCCGTGGATCTCTTTGCTAGCCTTATTTCTGTGGAATCTGAGAAAAGATATTTCGTATCCCTTTGAAGTGTATAGGGCCAAAGCAAATATCCTCCGATAACAAAGAGAAAGAAGCTTTCTGAGAAACTTCTTTGTGTTATGTGAAATCATCTCACAGTGATACAGCTTTCCCCTCAAGAAGCCTTTTGCTAAGACAGTTCTTGTGGAATTGGTAAAGTGATATTTGGAAGCCCATAGAGGGCTATGGTGAAAAAGGAAATATCCTCAGATGAAATCTGGAAGGAAGCTTACTGAGAAACTGCTTAGTGTTCTGTTAATTCATCTCACAGAGTTACATCTGTATTTCGTGGATCTCTTTGCTAGCGTTATTTCTATGGAATCTGAGAACAGATATTTCGGATCCCTTTGAAGACTATAGGGCCAAAGGAAATATCGTCCGATAACAAAGAGAAAGAAGCTTTCTGAGAAACTTCTTTGTGTTCTGTGAAACCATCTCACAGAGTTACAGCTTTCCCCTCAAGAAGCCTTTCGCTAAGACAGTTCTTGTGGAATTGGCAAAGTGATATTTGGAAGCCCAAAGAGGGCTATGGTGAAAAAGGAAATATCCTCAGATGAATTCTGGGAAGAAGCTTTCTGAGAAACTGCTCTGTGATGTGTGACTTCCACTCACAGAGTTACATCTATATTTCGTGGATCTCTTTGCTAGCCTTATTTCTGTGGAATCCGAGAACAGATATTTCGTATCCATTTGAAGACTATAGGGCCAATGCAATTATCCTCCGATAACAAAGAGAAAGAAGCTTTCTGAGAAACTTCTTTGTGTTCTGTGAAATCATCTCACAGAGTTACAGTTTTCATCTAAAAAGCCTTTCGATAAGACAGTTCTTGTGGAATTCGCAAAGTAATATTTGGAAGCCCATAGAAGGCTAATTGAAAAAGGAAATATCCTCAGATGAAATCTGGAAAGAAGCTTTCTGGGAAACAGCTTAGTGTTCTGTTAATCCATCTCACAGCGTTACATCTGTATTTCGTGGATCTCTTTGCTAGCCTTATTTTTGTGGAATCTGAGAACAGATATTTCGGATCCCTTTGAAGACTATAGGGCCAAAGGAAATATCCTCCGATAACAAAGAGAAAGAAGCTGTCTGAGAAACTTCTTTGTGTTCTGTGAAATCATCTCACAGAGTTACAGCTTTCCCCTCAAGACGCCTTTCGCTAAGACAGTTCTTGTGGAATCGGCAAAGTGATATTTGGAAGCCCATAGAGGGCTAGAGTGATAAAGGAAAAATCCTCAGATGAAATCTGGAAAGAAGCTTTCTGAGAAACTGCTCTGTGATGTGTGACTTCCACTCACAGAGTTACATCTATATTTCGTGGATCTCTTTGCTAGCCTTATTTCTGTGGAATCTGAGAACAGATATTTCGTATCCATTTGAAGACAATAGGGCCAATGCAATTATCCTCCGATAACAAAGAGAAAGAAGCTTTCTGAGAAACTTCTTTGTGTTCTGTGAAATCATCTCACAGAGTTACAGTTTTCATCTCAAGAAGCCTTTCGCTAAGACAGTTCTCGTGGAATTCGCAAAGTAATATTTGGAAGCCCATAGAAGGCTAATTGAAAAAGGAAATATCCTCAGATGAAATCTGGAAAGAAGCTTACTGAGAAACTTCTTAGTGTTCTGTTAATTCATCTCACAGAGTTACATCTGTATTTCGTGGATCTCTTTGCTAGCCTTATTTCTGTGGAATCTGAGAACAGATATTTCGGATCCCTTTGAAGACTATAGGGCCAAAGCAAATATCCTCCGATAACAAAGAGAAAGAAGCTTTCTGAGAAACTTCTTTGTGTTCTGTGAAATCATCTCACAGCGATACAGCTTTCCCCTCAAGAAGCCTTTCGCTAAGACAGTTCTTGTGGAATTGGCAAAGTGATATTTGGAAGCCCATAGAGGGCTATGGTGAAAAAGGAAATATCCTCAGATGAAATCTGGAAAGAAGCTTTCTGGGAAACTGCTTAGTGTTCTGTTAATTCATCTCACAGAGTTACATCTGTATTTCGTGGATCTTTTGCTAGGCTTATTTCTGTGGAATCTGAGAACAGATATTTCGGATCCCTTTGAAGACTATAGGGCCAAAGGAAATATCCTCCGATAACAAAGAGAAAGAAGCTTTCAGAGAAACTTCTTTGTGTTCTGTGAAATCATCTCACAGAATTACAGCTTTCCCCTCAAGACGCCTTTAACTAAGACAGTTCTTGTGGAATTGGCAAAGTGATATTTGGAAGCCCATAGAGGGCTAAAGTGAAAAAGGAAAAATCCTCAGATGAAATCTGGAAAGAAGCTTTCTGAGAACCTACTCTGTGATGTGTGACTTCCATTCACAGAGTTACATCTGTATTTCGTGGATCTCTTTGCTAGCGTTATTTCTGTGGAATCTGAGAACAGATATTTCGGATCTCTTTGAAGACTATAGGGCCAAAGGAAATATCCTCCGATAACAAAGAGAAAGAAGCTTTCCGAGATACCACTTTGTCTTCTGTGAAATCATGTCACAGAGTTACAGCTTTCCCCTCAATAAGCCTTTCGCTAAGACACTTCTTGAGGAATTGGCAAAGTGATATTTGGAAGTCCTTAGAGGGCTATGGTGAAAAAGGAAATATCCACAGATGAAATCTGGAAAGAAGCTTTCTGAGAAACTGCTCTGCGATGTGTGACTTCCACTCACAGAGTTACATCTGTATTTCGTGGATCTCTTTGCTAGCCTTATTTCTGTGGAATCTGAGAACAGATATTTCGGATCCCTTTGAAGACTCTAGGGCCAAAGGAAATATCCTCCGATAACAAAGAGAAAGAAGCTTTCTGAGAAATTTCTTTGTGTTCTGTGAAATCATCTCACAGATTTACAGCTTTCCCCTCAAGAAGCCTTTCGTTAAGACAGTTCTTGTGGAATTGGCAAAGTCATATTTGGAAGCCCGTAGAGGGCTATGGTGAAAAATGAAATATCCTCAGATGAAATCTGGAAAGAAGCTTTCTGGGAAACTTCTTAGTGTTCTGTTAATTCATCTCACAGACTTACATCTGTATTTCGTGGATCTCTTTGCTAGCCTTATTTCTGTGGAATCTGAGAACAGATATTTCGGATCCCTTTGAAGACTACAGGGCCAAAGGAAATATCCTCCGGTAACAAAGAGAAAAAAGCTGTCTGAGAAACTTCTTTGTGTTCTGTGAAATCATCTCACAGAGTTACAGCTTTCCCTTCAAAACGCCTTTCGCTAAGACAGTTCTTGTGGAATCGGCAAAGTGATATTTGGAAGCCAATAGAGGGCTAAAGTGATAAAGGAAAAATCCTAAGATGAAATCTGGAAAGAAGCTTTCTGAGAAACTGCTCTGTGATGTGTGATTTCCACTCACAGAGTTACATCTATATTTCGTGGATCTCTTTGCTAGCCTTATTTCTGTGGAATCTGAGAACAGATATTTCGGATCACTTTGAAGACTATAGGGCCAAAGCAAATATACTCCGATAACAAAGCGAAAGAAGCTTTCTGAGAAACTTCTTTGTGTTCTGTGAAATCATCTCACAGCGATACAGCTTTCCCCTCAAGAAGCCTTTGGCTAAGACAGTTCATGTGGAATTGGCAAAGTGATATTTGGAAGCCCATAGAGGGCTATGGTGAAAAAGGAAATATCCTCAGATGAAATCTGGAAAGAAGCTTTCTGGGAAACTGCTTAGTGTTCTGTTAATTCATCTCACAGAGTTACATCTGTATTTCGTGGATCTCTTTGCTAGCCTTATTTCTGTGGAATCTGAGAACAGATATTTCGGATCCCTTGGAAGACTCTAGGGCCAAAGGAAATATCCTCCGATAACAAAGAGAAAGAAGCTTTCTGAGAAACTTCTTTGTGTTCTGTTAAATCATCTCAAAGAGTTACAGCTATCCCCTCAAGAAGCCTTTTGCTAAGACAGTTCTTGTGGAATTGGCAAAGTGTTATTTGGAAGCCCATAGAGGGCTAAGGTGAAAAAGGAAATATCCTCTGATGAAATTTCGAAAGAAGCTTTCTGAGAAACTGCTTAGTGTTCTGTTAATTCATCCCACAGAGTTACATCTGTATTTCGTGGACCTCTTTGCTAGCCTTATTTCTGTGGAATCTCAGAACAGATATTTCGGATCCCTTTGAAGACTATTGGGCCAAAGGAAATATCCTCCGATAACAAAGGGAAAGAAGCTTTCTGAGAATCTTCTTTGTGTTCTGTGAAATCATGTCACAGAGTTACAGCTTTCCCCTTAAGATGCCCTTTGCTAAGAGAGTTCTTGTGGAATTGGCAAAGGGATATATGGAAGCCCATAGATGGCTATGGTGAAAAAGGAAATATCCTCAGATGAAATCTGGAAGGAAGCTTTCTGAGAAACTGCTTAGTGTTCTGTTAATTCATCTCACAGAGTTACATCTGTATTTCGTGGATTTCCTTGCTAGCCTTATTTCTGTGGAATCTGAGAACAGATATTTCGTATCCCTTTGAAGACTATAGGGCCAAAGGAAATATCCTCCGATAACAAAGAAAAAGAAGCTATCTGAGAAACTTCTCTGTGTTCTGTGAAATCATCTCACAGAGCTACAGCTTTCCCCTCAAGAAGCCTTTCGCTAAGAGAGTTCTTGTGGAACTGGCAAAGTGATATTTGGAAGCCCATAGAGGGCTAAAGTAAAAATGGTAAAATCCTCACATGAAATCTGGAAAGAAGCTTTCTGAGAAATTGCTCTGTGATATGTGACTTCCACTCACAGAGTTACATCTGTATTTCGTGCATCTCTTTGCTAGCCTTATTTCTCTGGAATCTGAGAACAGATATTTCGGATCCCTTTGAAGACTATAGGGCCAAAGGAAATATCCTCCGATAACAAAGAGAAAGAAGCTTTCTGAGAAACTTCTTTGCGTTCTGTGAAATCATCTCACAGAGTTACAGCTTTCCCCTCAAGAATCTTTTTGCTAAGACAGTTCTTGTGGAATTGGCAAAGTGTTATTTGGAAGCCCATAGAGGGCTACGGTGAAAAGGAAATATCCTCAGATGAAATCTGGAAAGAAGCTTTCTGAGACACTGCTTCGTGTTCTGTTAATTTATCTCACAGATTTACATCTGTATTTCGTGGATCTCTTTGCTTGCATTATTTCTGTGGAATCTGAGAACAGATATTTCGGATCCCATTGAAGACTATAGGGCCAAAGGAAATATCCTCCGATAACAAAGAGAAAGAAGCTTTCTGAGAAACTTCTTTGTGTTCTGTGAAATCATGTCACAGAGTTACAGCTTTTCCTTTAAAAAGCCTTTTGCTAAGACAGTTCTTGTGGAATTGGCAAAGTGATATTTGGAAGCCCATAGAGGGCTTTGGTGAAAAAGGAAATATCCGCAGATGAAATCTGGAAAGAAGCTTTCTGAGAAACTGCTTAGTGTTCTGTCAATACATCTCACAGAGTTACTTCTGTATTTCGTGGATCTCTTTGCTAGCCTTATTTCTGTGCAATCTGAGGACAGATATTTCGGATCCCTTTGAACACTATAAGGCCAAAGGAAATTTCCTCTGATAACAAAGAGAAAGAAGCAGTCTCAGAAACTTCTCTGTGTTCTGCGAAATCATCTCACAGAGTTGCAGCATTCCCCTCAAGAAGCCTTTCTCTAAGACAGTTCTTCTGGAATTGGCAAAGTGATATTTGGAAGTCCACAGAGGGCTATGGTGAAAAAGGAAATATCCTCAGATGAAATCTTGAAAGAAGCTTTCTGAGAAACTGCTCTGTGATGTGTGACTTCCACTCACAGAGTTACTTCTGTACTTCATGGATCTCTTTGCTAGCCTTATTTCTGTGGAATCTGGGAACAGATAATTCGGATCCCTTTGAAGTCTATAGGGCCAAAGGAAATATCCTCCGATAACAAAGCGAAAGAAGCTTTCTGAGAAACTTCTTTGTGTTCTCTGAAATCATCTCACAGAGGTACAGCTTTCCCCTCAAGAAGCCATTTGCTAAGACAGTTCTTGTGGAATTGGCAAAGTGATATTTGGAAGCCCGTAGAGTTCTATGGTGAAAAAGGAAATATCCTCAGATGAAATCTGGAAAGAAGATTTCTGAGAAACTTCTTAGTGTTCTGTTATTTTATCTCACAGAGTTACATCTGTATTTCATGGATCTCTTTGCTAGCCTTATTTCTCTGGAATCTGAGAACAGATATTTCAGATCCCTTTGAAGACTATAGGGCCAAAGGAAATATCCTTCGATAACAAAGAGAAAGAAGCTTTCTGAGAAACTTCTTTTTGTTCTGTGAAATCATCTCACCGAGTTACAGCTTTCCCCTCAAGAAGCCTTTCGCTAAGACAGTTCTTGTGGAATTGGCAAAGTGATATTTGGAAGCCCATAGAGGGCTATGGTGAAAAAGGAAATATCCTCAGATGAAATCTGGAAAGAAGCTTTCTGAGAAACTGCTTCGTGTTCTGTTAATTCATCTCACAGAGTTACATCTGTATTTCGTGGATCTCTTTACTAGCCTTATTTCTGTGGAATCTGAGAACAGATATTTCGGATCCCTTTGAAGACTATAGGGCCAAAGGAAATATCCTCCGATAACAAAGAGAAAGAAGCTTTCTGAGAAACTTCTTTGTGTTCTGTGAAATCATCTCACAGAGTTACAGCTTTCCCCCTAAGAAGCCTTTCGCTAAGACAGTTCTTGTGGAATTGGCAAAGTGATATTTGGAAGCCCATAGTGGGCTACGGTGAAAAAGGAAATATCCTCAGATGAAATCTGGAAAGAAGCTTTCTGAGAAAGTGCTCGGCGATATGTGACTTCCACTCACAGAGTTACATCTGTATTTCGTGGATCTCTTTGCTAGCCTTATTTCTGTGGAATCCCATATCAGATATTTCCGATTCCTTTGAAGACTACAGGTCCAAAGGAAATATCCTCCGATAACAAGGAGGAAGAAGCTTTCCGAGATACCACTTTGTCTTCTGTGAAATCATGTCACAGAGTTACTTCTTTCCCCTCAAGAAGCCTTTCGCTAAGACAGTTCTTGTGGAATTGGCAAAGTGATATTTGGAAACCCATAGAGGGCTATGGTGAAAAAGGAAATATCCTCAGATGAAATCTGGAAAGAAGCTTTCTGAGAAACTGTTTAGTGTTCTGCCAATTCATCTCACAGTGTTACATCTGTATTTCGTGGATCTCTTTGTTTGCCTTATTTCTGTGGAATTTGAGAACAGATATTTAGGATCTCTTTGAAGACTATAGGGCCAAAGGAAATATCCTCCGATAACAAAGAGAAAGAAGCTTTCTGAGAAACTTCTTTGTGTTCTGTGAAATCATCTCAGAGAGTTATAGCTATCCCCACAAGAAGCCTTTTGCTAAGACAGTTCTTGTGGAATTGGCAAATTGTTATTTGGAAGCCCATAGAGGGCTAAGGTGAAAAAGGAAATATCCTCTGATGAAATTTGGAAAGAAGCTTTCTGAGAAACTGCTTAGTGTTCTGTTAATTCATCCCACAGAGTTACATCTGTATTTCGTGGATCTCTTTGCTAGCCTTATTTCTGTGGAATCTCAGAACAGGTATTTCGGATCCCTTTGAAGACTATTGGGCCAAAGGAAATATCCTCCGATAACAAAGGGAAAGAAGCTTTCTGAGAATCTTCTTTGTGTTCTGTGAAATCATGTCACAGAGTTACAGCTTTCCCCTTAAGATGCCTTTTGCTAAGAGAGTTCTTGTGGAATCGGCAAAGGGATATATGGAAGCCCATAGACGGCTATGGTGAAAAAGGAAATATCCTCAGATGAAATCTGGACGGAAGCTTTCTGAGAAACTGCTTAGTGTTCTGTTAATTCATCTCACAGAGTTACATCTGTATTTCGTGGATCTCCTTGCTAGCCTTATTTCTGTGGAATCTGAGAACAGATATTTCGGATCCCTTTGAAGACTATGGGGCCAAAGGAAATGTCCTCCGATAACAAAGAAAAAGAAGCTACCTGAGAAACTTCTTTGTGTTCTGTGAAATCATCTCACAGAGTTACAGCTTTCCCCTCAAGAAGCCTTTCGCTAAGAGAGTTCTTGTGGAACTGGCAAAGTGATATTTGGAAGCCCATAGAGGGCTAAAGTAAAAAAGGTAAAATCCTCACATGAAATCTGGAAAGAAACTCTCTGAGAAATTGCTCTGTGATGTGTGACTTCCTCTCACAGAGTTACATCTGTATTTCGTGGATCTCTTTGCTAGCCTTATTTCTCTGGAATCTGAGAACAGATATTTCGGATCCCTTTGAAGAATATAGGGCCAAAGGAAATATCCTCTGATAACAAAGAGAAAGAAGCTTTCTGAGAAACTTCTTTGTGTTCTGTGAAATCATCTCACAGAATTACAGCTTTCCCTTCAAGAAGCCTTTCGCTAAGACAGTTCTTGTGGAATTGGCAAAGTGATATTTGAAGCCCATAGAGGGCTATGGTGAAAAAGGAAATATCCTCAGATGAAATCTTGAAAGAAGCTTTCTGAGAAACTGCTTTGTGTTCTGCCAATTCATCTCAAAGAGTTACATCTGTATTTCGTGGATCTCTTTGTTTGCCTTATTTCTGTGGAATTTGAGAACAGATATTTCGCATCTCTTTGAAGACTATAGGGCCAAAGGAAATATCCTCCGATAACAAAGAGAAAGAAGCTTTCTGAGAAACTTCTTTGTGTTCTGTGAAATCACGTCACAGAGTTACTTCTTTCCCCTCAAGAAGCCTTTCGCTAAGACAGTTCTTGTGGAATTGGCAAAGTGATATTTGGAAGCCCATAGGGGGCTATGGTGAAAAAGGAAATATCCTCAGATGAAATCTGGAAAGAAGCTTTCTGAGAAACCGCTCTGTGATGTGTGACTTCCACTCACAGATTTACATCTGTATTTCGTGGATCTCTTTGCTAGCCTTATTTCTGTGGAATCTGAGAACAGATATTTCGGATCCTTTGAAGACTATACGGCCAAAGGAAATATCCTCCGATTACAAAGAGAAAGAAGCTTTCTGAGAAACTTCTTTGTGTTCTGTGAAATCATGTCACAGAGTTACAGCTTTCCCCTCAAGAAGCCTTTCGCTAAGACAGTTCTTGTGGATTTGGCAAAGTGATATTTGGAAGCCCATAGAGGGCTATGGTGAAAAAGGAAATATCCTCAGATGAAATCTGGAAAGAAGCTTTCTGAGAAACTGCTCTGTGATGTGTGACTTCCACTCACAGAGTTACTTCGGTATTTCGTGGATCTCTTTGCACCCTTATTTACCTGGAATCTGAGAACAGATATTTCGGATCCCTTTGAAGACTATAGGGCCAAAGGAAATATCCTCGGATAACAAAGAGAAAGAAACTTTCTGAGAAACTTCTTTGTGTTCTGTGAAATCGTCTCACAGAGTTACAGCTTTCCCCTCAAGAAGCCTTTCGCTAAGACAATTCTTGTGGAATTGGCAAAGTGATATTTGGAAGCCCCTAGAGGGCTATGGTGAAAAACGAAATATCCTCTGATGATATCTGGAAAGAAGCTTTCGAGAAACTGCTCTGTAATGTGTGACTTCCACTCACAGAGTTACTTCTGTATTTCGTGGATCTCTTTGCTCCCTTATTTACCTGGAATCTGAGAACAGATATTTCGGATCCCTTAGAAGACTATAGGGCCAAAGGAAATATCCTCGGATAACAAAGAGAAAGAAGCTTTCTGAGAAACTTCTTTGTGTTCTGCGAAATCGTCTCACAGAGTTACAGCTTTCCCCTCAAGAAGCCTTTTGCTAAGACAGTTCTTGTGGAATTGGCAAAGTGATATTTGGAAGCCCATAGAGGGCTATGGTGAAAAACGAAATATCCTCTGATGAAATCTGGAAAGAAGCTTTCTGAGAAACTGCTTAGTGTTCTGTTAATTCATCTCACAGTGTTACATCTGTATTTCGTGGATCTCTTTGCTACCCTTATTTCTGTGGAATCTGAGAACATATATTTCGGATCCCTTTGAAGACTATAGGGCCAAAGGAAATAATCTCTGATAACAAAGAGAAAGAAGCTTTCTGAGAAACTTCTTTGTGTTCTGTGAAATCATCTCACAGAGTTACAGCTTTCCCCTCAAGAAGCCTTTCGCTAAGACAGTTCTTGTGGAATTGGCAAAGTGATATTTGGAAGCCCATAGAGGGCTATGGTGAAAAAGGAAATATCCTCAGATGAAATCTGGAAAGAAGCTTTCTGAGAAACTGCTTCGTGTTCTGTTAATTCATCTCACAGAGTTACATCTGTATTTCGTGGATCTCTTTCATTGCCTTATTTTTTGGAATCTGAGAACAGATATTTCGGATCCCTTTGAAGACTATAGGGCCAAAGGAAATATCCTCCGATAACAAAGAGAAAGAAGCTGTCTGAGAAACTTCTCTGTGTTCTGTGAAATAATCTCACCAAGTTACAGCTTTCCCCTCAAGAAGCCTTTCGCTAAGACAGTTCTTGTGAAATTGGCAAAGTTATATTTGGAAGCCCATAAAGGGCTAACGTGAAAAAGGAAAAATCATCAGATGAAATCTGGAAAGAAGCTTTCTGAGAAACTGCTCTGTGATGTGTGACTTCCACTCACAGAGTTACATCTGTATTTCGTGGATCTCTTTGCTAGCCTTATTTCTGTGGAATCTGAGAACAGATATTTCGGATCCCTTTGAAGACTACAGTGCCAAAGGAAATATCCTCCGATAACAAAGAGAAAGAAGCTTTCTGAGAAACTTCTTTGTGTTCTGTGAAATCATCTCACAGAGGTACAGCTTTCCCCTCAAGAAGCCTTTCGCTAAGACAGTTCTAGTGTAATTGGCAAAGTGATATTTGGAAGCCCATAGAGGGCTATGGTGAAAAAGGAAATATCCTCAGATGAAATCTGGAAAGAAGCTTTCTGAGAAACTGCTGCGTGTTCTGTGAATTCATCTCACAGAGTTACATCTGTATTTCGTGGATCTCTTTGCTTGCCTTATTTCTGTGGAATCTGAGAACAGATATTTCGGATCCCTTTGAAGACTATACGGCCAAAGGAAACATCCTCGAATTACAAAAAGAAAGAAGCTTTCTGAGAAACTTCTTTGTGTTCGGTGAAATCATGGCACAGAGTTACAGCTTTCCCCTTAAGAAGTCTTTAGCTAAGACAGTTCTTGTGTAATTGACAAATTGATATTTGGAAGCCCATAGAGGGCTATGGGGAAAAAGGAAATATCCTCAGATGAAATCTGGAAAGAAGCTTTCTGGGAAACTGCTTAGTGTTCTGTTAATTCATCTCACAGAGTTACATCTGTATTTCGTGGATCTCTTTGCTAGCCTTATTTCCGTGGAATCTGAGAACAGATATTTCGGATCCCTTTGAAGACTATAGGGCCAAAGGAAATATCCTCCGATAACAAAGAGAAGGAATCTTTCTGAGAAACTTCTTTGTGTTCTGTGAAATCATCTCACAGAGTTACAGCTTTCCCCTCAAGAAGCCTTTCGCTAAGACAGTTCTTGTGGAATTGGCAAAGTGATATTTGGAAGCCCATAGAGGGCTATGGTCAAAAAGGAAATATCCTCAGATGAAATCTGGAAAGAAGCTTTCTGAGAAACCGCTCTGTGATGTGTGACTTCCACTCACAGATTTACATTTGTATTTCGTGGATCTCTTCGCTAGCCTTATTTCTGTGGAATCTGAGAAGAGATATTTCGGAT
Organism: Macaca nemestrina; assembly: GCF_043159975.1. Lineage (NCBI taxonomy): Eukaryota > Metazoa > Chordata > Mammalia > Primates > Cercopithecidae > Macaca > Macaca nemestrina. Next base: position 102,153,972 of record NC_092145.1, on the reverse strand, counting down.
CCCTTTGAAGACTATAGGGGAAAAGGAAATATCCTCCAATAACAAATAGAATGAAGCTTTCTGAGACACTTCATAGTGTTCTTTGAAATCATGTCACAGAGATACAGCTTTCCCCTCAAGAAGCCTTTTGCTAAGACAGTTCTTGTGGAATTGGCAAAGTGATATTTGGAAGCCCATAGAGTGCTATGGTGAAAATGGAAATATCCTCAGATGAAATCTGGAAAGAAGCTTTCTGAGAAACTGCTTAGTTTCCTGTTAATTCTTCTCACAGAGTTACATCTGTATTTCGCGTGTCTCTTTGCTAGCCTTATTTCTTTGGAATATGAAAACAGATATTTCGGATACCTTTGAAGACTATAGGGCCAAAGGAAACATCCTTCGATAACAAAGAGAAAGAAGCTTTCTGAGAAACTTCTTTGTGTTCTGTGAAACCATCTCACAGAGTTACAGCTTTCCCCTCAAGAAGCCTTTCGCTAAGACAGTTCTTGTGGAATTGGCAAAGTGATATTTGGAAGCCCAAAGAGGGCTATGGTGAAAAAGGAAATATCTTCAGATGAATTCTGGAAAGAATCTTTCTGAGAAACTGCTTATTGTTCTGTTAATTCATCTCACAGAGGTACATCTGTATTTCGTGGATCTCTTTGCTAGCCTTATTTCTGTGGAATCTGAGGACACATGTTTCGGATCCCTTTGAAGACTCTAGGGCCAAAGGTAATATCCTCCGATAACAAAGAGAAAGAAGCTATCTGAGAAACTTCTTTGTGTTCTGTGAAATCATCTCACAGATTTACAGCTTTCCCCTCAAGAAGCCTTTCGTTAAGACAGTTCTTGTGGAATTGGCAAAGTCATATTTGGAAGACCGTAGAGGGCTATGGTGAAAAAGGAAATATCCTCAGATGAAATCTGGAAAGAAGCTTTCTGAGAAACTGCTTCGTGTTCTGTTAATTCATCTCACAGAGTTACATCTGTATCTCGTGGATCTCTTTGCCAGCCTTATTTCTGTGGAATCTGAGAACACATATTTCGGATCCCTTTGAAGACTCTAGGGCCAAAGGAAATATCCTCCGATAACAAAGAGAAAGAAGCTTTCTGAGAAACATCTTTGTGTTCTGTGAAATCATCTCACAGGTTAACAGCTTTCCCCTCAAGAAGCCTTTCGCTAAGACAGTTCTTGTGGAATTGGCAAAGTGATATTTGGAAGCCCATAGTGGGCTATGGTGAAAAAGGAAATATCCTCAGATGAAATCTGGAAAGAAGCTTTCTGAGAAACTGCTCGGCGATATGTGACTTTCACTCATACAGTTACATCTGTATTTCGTGGATCTCTTTGCTAGCCTTATTTCTGTGGAATCCCAGATCAGATATTTCGGATTCCTTTGAAGACTATAGGTCCAAAGGAAATATCCTCCGATAACAAGGAGAAAGAAGCTTTCCGAGATACCACTTTGTCTTCTGTGAAATCATGTCACAGAGTTACAGCTTTCCCCTCAATAAGCCTTTCGCTAAGACACTCCTTGAGGAATTGGCAAAGTGATATTTGGAAGCCCATAGAGGGCTACGGTGAAAAAGGAAATATCCTCAGATGAAATCTGGAAAGAAGCTTTCTGAGAAACTTCTCTGCGATGTGTGACTTCCACTCACAGAGTTACATATGTATTTCGTGGATCTCTTTGCTAGCCTTATTTCTGTGGAATCGCAGAACAGATATTTCGGATCCCTTTGAAGACTCTAGGGCCAAAGGAAATGTTCTCCGATAACAAAGAGAAAGAAGCTTTCTGAGAAACTTCTTTGTGTTCTGTGAAATCATCTCACAGATTTACAGCTTTCCCCTCAAGAAGCCTTTCGTTAAGACAGTTCTTGTGGAATTGGCAAAGTCATATTTGGAAGACCGTAGAGGGCTATGGTGAAAAAGGAAATATCCTCAGATGAAATCTGGAAATAAGCTTTCTGAGAAACTGCTGAGTGTTCTGTTAGTTCATCTCACAGAGTTACATCTGTATTTCATGGATCTCTTTGCTATCCTTATTTCTGTGGAATCTGAGAACAGATATTTCGGATCCCTTTGAAGAATATAGAGCCAAAGGAAATATCCTCCGATAACCAAGAGAAAGAAGCTTTCTGAGAAACTTCTTTGTGTTCTGTGAAATCATCTCAGAGTGTTACAGCTTTCCCCTCAAGAAGCCTTTCGCTAAGACAGTTCTTGTGGAATTGGCAAAGTGATATTTGGAAGCCCATAGAGGGCTATGGTGAAAAAGGAAATATCCTCAGATGAAATCTGGAAAGAAGCTTTCTGAGAAACTGCTTAGTGTTCTGCCAATTCATCTCACAGAGTTACATCTGTATTTCGTGGATCTCTTTGTTTGCCTTATTTCTGTGGAATTTGAGAACAGATATTTCGGATCTCTTTGAAGAGTATAGGGCCAAAGGAAATATCCTCCGATAACAAAGACAAAGAAGCTTTTTGAGAAACTTCTTTGTGTTCTGTGAAATCATCTCAAAGAGTTACAGCTATCCCCTCAAGAAGCCTTTTGCTAAGACAGTTCTTGTGCAATTGGCGAAGTGTTATTTGGAAGCCCATAGAGGGCTAAGGTGAAAAAGGAAATATCCTCTGAAGAAATTTGGAAAGAAGCTTTCTGAGAAACTGCTTAGTGTTCTGTTAATTCATCCCACAGATTTACATCTGTATTTCGTGGACCTCATTGCTAGCCTTATTGCTGTGGAATCTCAGAACAGATATTTCGGATCCCTTTGAAGACTATTGGGCCAAAGGAAATATCCTCCGATAAAAAAGGGAAAGAAGCTTTCTGAGAATCTTCTTTGTGTTCTGTGAAATCATGTCACAGAGTTACAGCTTTCCCCTTAAGATGCCTTTTGCTAAGAGAGTTCTTGTGGAATTGGCAAATGGATATATGGAAGCCCATAGACGGCTATGGTGAAAAAGGAAATATCCTCAGATGAAATCGGGAAGGAAGCTTTCTGAGAAACTGCTTAGTGTTCTGTTAATTCATCTCTCAGAGTTACATCTGTATTTCGTGGATCTCCTTGCTAGCCTTATTTCTGTGGAATCTGAGAACAGATATTTCGGATCCCTTTGAAGACTATAGGGCCAAAGGAAATATCCTCCGATAAAAAAGAAAAAGAAGCTATCTGAGAAACTTCTCTCTGTTCTGTGAAATCATCTCACAGAGTTACAGCTTTCCTCTCAAGAAGCCTTTCGCTAAGAGAGTTCTTGTGGAACTGGCAAAGTGATATTTGGAAGCCCATAGAGGGCTAAAGTAAAAAAGGTAAAATCCACACATGAAATCTGGAAAGAAGCTTTCTGAGAAATTGCTCTGTGATATGTGACTTCCACTCACAGAGTTACATCTGTATTTCGTGGATCTCTTTGCTAGCCTTATTTCTCTGGAATCTGAGAACAGATATTTCGGATCCCTTTGAAGACTATAGGGCCAAAGGAAATATCCTTCGATAACAAAGAGAAAGAAGCTTTCTGAGAAACTTCTTTGTGTTATGTGAAATCATCTCACAGAGTTACAGCTTTCCCCTCAAGAAGCCTTTTGCTAAGACAGTTCTTGTGGAATTGGCAAAGTGATATTTGGAAGCCCACAGAGGGCTATGGTGAAAAACTAAATATCCTCTGATGAAATCTGGAAAGAAGCTTTCTGAGAAACTGCTTAGTGTTCTGTTAATTCATCTCACAGAGTTACATCTGTATTTCCTGGATCTCTTTGCTAGCCTTATTTCTGTGGAATCTGAGAACAGATATTTCGGATCCCTTTGAAGACTATAGGGCCAAAGGAAACATCCTTCGATAACAAAGAGAAAGAAGCTTTCTGAGAAACTTCTTTGTGTTCTGTGAAACCATCTCACAGAGTTACAGCTTTCCCCTCAAGAAGCCTTTCGCTAAGACAGTTCTTGTGGAATTGGCAAAGTGATATTTGGAAGCCCAAAGAGGGCTATGGTGAAAAAGGAAATATCTTCAGATGAATTCTGGAAAGAATCTTTCTGAGAAACTGCTTATTGTTCTGTTGATTCATCTCACAGAGGTACATCTGTATTTCGTGGATCTCTTTGCTAGCCTTATTTCTGTGGAATCTGAGGACAGATATTTCGGATCCCTTTGAAGACTCTAGGGCCAAAGGTAATATCCTCCGATAACAAAGAGAAAGAAGCTTTCTGAGAAAATTCTTTGTGTTCTGTGAAATCATCTCACAGATTTACAGCTTTCCCCTCAAGAAGCCTTTCGTTAAGACAATTCTTGTGGAATTGGCAAAGTCATATTTGGAAGCCCATGGAGGGCTAAGGTGAAAAAGGAAATATCCTCAGATGAAATCTGGAAAGAAGCTTTCTGAGAAACTGCTTCGTGTTCTGTTAATTCATCTCACAGAGTTACATCTCTATCTCGTGGATCTCTTTGCCAGCCTTATTTCTGTGGAATCTGAGAACAGATATTTCGGATCCCTTTGAAGACTCTAGGGCCAAAGGAAATATCCTCCGATAACAAAGAGAAAGAAGCTTTCTGAGAAACATCTTTGTGTTCTGTGAAATCATCTCACAGGTTAACAGCTTTCCCCTCAAGAAGCCTTTCGCTAAGACAGTTCATGTGGAATTGGCAAAGTGATATTTGGAAGCCCATAGTGGGCTATGGTGAAAAAGGAAATATCCTCAGATGAAATCTGGAAAGAAGCTTTCTGAGAAACTGCTCGGCGATATATGACTTTCACTCACAGAGTTACATCTGTATTTCGTGGATCTCTTTGCTAGCCTTATTTCTGTGGAATCCCAGATCAGATATTTCGGATTCCTTTGAAGACTATAGGTCCAAAGGAAATATCCTCCGATAACAAGGAGAAAGAAGCTTTCCGAGATACCACTTTGTCTTCTGTGAAATCATGTCACAGAGTTACAGCTTTCCCCTCAATAAGCCTTTCGCTAAGACACTCCTTGAGGAATTGGCAAAGTGATATTTGGAAGCCCATAGAGGGCTATGGTGAAAAAGGAAATATCCTCAGATAAAATCTGGAAAGAAGATTTCTGAGAAACTGCTCTGCGATGTGTGACTTCCACTCACAGAGTTACATATGTATTTCATGGATCTCTTTGCTAGCCTTATTTCTGTGGAATCGCAGAACAGATATTTCGGATCCCTTTGAAGACTCTAGGGCCAAAGGAAATATCCTCCGATAACAAAGAGAAAGAAGCTTTCTGAGAAACTTCTTTGTGTTCTGTGAAATCATCTCACAGATTTACAGCTTTCCCCTCAAGAAGCCTTTCGTTAAGACAGTTCTTGTGGAATTGGCAAAGTCATATTTGGAAGACCGTAGAGGGCTATGGTGAAAAAGGAAATATCCTCAGATGAAATCTGGAAAGAAGCTTTCTGAGAAACTGCTGAGTGTTCTGTTAGTTCATCTCACAGAGTTACATCTGTATTTCATGGATCTCTTTGCTATCCTTATTTCTGTGGAATCTGAGAACAGATATTTCGGATCCCTTTGAAGAATATAGAGCCAAAGGAAATATCCTCCGATAACCAAGAGAAAGAAGCTTTCTGAGAAACTTCTTTGTGTTCTGTGAAATCATCTCAGAGTGTTACAGCTTTCCCCTCAAGAAGCCTTTCGCTAAGACAGTTCTTGTGGAATTGGCAAAGTGATATTTGGAAGCCCATAGAGGGCTATGTTGAAAAAGGAAATATCCTCAGATGAAATCTGGAAAGAAGCTTTCTGAGAAACTGCTCTGCGATGTGTGACTTCCACTCACAGAGTTACATCTGTATTTCGTGGATCTCTTTGCTAGCCTTATTTCTGTGGAATCTCATATCAGATATTTCGGATCCCTTTGAAGACTATAGGGCCAAAAGATATATCGTCCGATAACAAAGAGAAAAAAGCTTTATGAGAAATTTCTTTGTGTTCTGTGAAATCATGTCACAGAGTTACTTCTTTCCCCTCAAGAAGCCTTTCGCTAAGACAGTTCTTGTGGAATTGGCAAAGTGATATTTGGAAACCCATAGAGGGCTACGGTGAAAAAGGAAATATCCTCAGATGAAATCTGGAAAGAAGCTTTCTGAGAAACTGCTTAGTGTTCTGCCAATTCATCTCACAGAGTTACATCTGTATTTCGTGGATCTCTTTGTTTGCCTTATTTCTGTGGAATTTGAGAACAGATATTTCGGATCTCTTTGAAGAGTATAGGGCCAAAGGAAATATCCTCCGATAACAAAGAGAAAGAAGCTTTTTGAGAAACTTCTTTGTGTTCTGTGAAATCATCTCAAAGAGTTACAGCTATCCCCTCAAGAAGCCTTTTGCTAAGACAGTTCTTGTGGAATTGGCGAAGTGTTATTTGGAAGCCCATAGAGGGCTAAGGTGAAAAAGGAAATATCCTCTGAAGAAATTTGGAAAGAAGCTTTCTGAGAAACTGCTTAGTGTTCTGTTAATTCATCCCACAGAGTTACATCTGTATTTCGTGGACCTCATTGCTAGCCTTATTTCTGTGGAATCTCAGAACAGATATTTCGGATCCCTTTGAAGACTATTGGGCCAAAGGAAATATCCTCCGATAAAAAAGGGAAAGAAGCTTTCTGAGAATCTTCTTTGTGTTCTGTGAAATCATGTCACAGAGTTACAGCTTTCCCCTTAAGATGCCTTTTGCTAAGAGAGTTCTTGTGGAATTGGCAAATGGATATATGGAAGCCCATAGACGGCTATGGTGAAAAAGGAAATATCCTCAGATGAAATCGGGAAGGAAGCTTTCTGAGAAACTGCTTAGTGTTCTGTTAATTCATCTCTCAGAGTTACATCTGTATTTCGTGGATCTCCTTGCTAGCCTTATTTCTGTGGAATCTGAGAACAGATATTTCGGATCCCTTTGAAGACTATAGGGCCAAAGGAAATATCCTCCGATAAAAAAGAAAAAGAAGCTATCTGAGAAACTTCTCTCTGTTCTGTGAAATCATCTCACAGAGTTACAGCTTTCCTCTCAAGAAGCCTTTCGCTAAGAGAGTTCTTGTGGAACTGGCAAAGTGATATTTGGAAGCCCATAGAGGGCTAAAGTAAAAAAGGTAAAATCCACACATGAAATCTGGAAAGAAGCTTTCTGAGAAATTGCTCTGTGATATGTGACTTCCACTCACAGAGTTACATCTGTATTTCGTGGATCTCTTTGCTAGCCTTATTTCTCTGGAATCTGAGAACAGATATTTCGGATCCCTTTGAAGACTATAGGGCCAAAGGAAATATCCTTCGATAACAAAGAGAAAGAAGCTTTCTGAGAAACTTCTTTGTGTTATGTGAAATCATCTCACAGAGTTACAGCTTTCCCCTCAAGAAGCCTTTTGCTAAGACAGTTCTTGTGGAATTGGCAAAGTGATATTTGGAAGCCCACAGAGGGCTATGGTGAAAAACTAAATATCCTCTGATGAAATCTGGAAAGAAGCTTTCTGAGAAACTGCTTAGTGTTCTGTTAATTCATCTCACAGAGTTACATCTGTATTTCCTGGATCTCTTTGCTAGCCTTATTTCTGTGGAATCTGAGAACAGATATTTCGGATCCCTTTGAAGACTATAGGGCCAAAGGAAACATCCTTCGATAACAAAGAGAAAGAAGCTTTCTGAGAAACTTCTTTGTGTTCTGTGAAACCATCTCACAGAGTTACAGCTTTCCCCTCAAGAAGCCTTTCGCTAAGACAGTTCTTGTGGAATTGGCAAAGTGATATTTGGAAGCCCAAAGAGGGCTATGGTGAAAAAGGAAATATCTTCAGATGAATTCTGGAAAGAATCTTTCTGAGAAACTGCTTATTGTTCTGTTGATTCATCTCACAGAGGTACATCTGTATTTCGTGGATCTCTTTGCTAGCCTTATTTCTGTGGAATCTGAGGACAGATATTTCGGATCCCTTTGAAGACTCTAGGGCCAAAGGTAATATCCTCCGATAACAAAGAGAAAGAAGCTTTCTGAGAAAATTCTTTGTGTTCTGTGAAATCATCGCACAGATTTACAGCTTTCCCCTCAAGAAGCCTTTCGTTAAGACAATTCTTGTGGAATTGGCAAAGTCATATTTGGAAGCCCATGGAGGGCTAAGGTGAAAAAGGAAATATCCTCAGATGAAATCTGGAAAGAAGCTTTCTGAGAAACTGCTTCGTGTTCTGTTAATTCATCTCACAGAGTTACATCTCTATCTCGTGGATCTCTTTGCCAGCCTTATTTCTGTGGAATCTGAGAACAGATATTTCGGATCCCTTTGAAGACTCTAGGGCCAAAGGAAATATCCTCCGATAACAAAGAGAAAGAAGCTTTCTGAGAAACATCTTTGTGTTCTGTGAAATCATCTCACAGGTTAACAGCTTTCCCCTCAAGAAGCCTTTCGCTAAGACAGTTCATGTGGAATTGGCAAAGTGATATTTGGAAGCCCATAGTGGGCTATGGTGAAAAAGGAAATATCCTCAGATGAAATCTGGAAAGAAGCTTTCTGAGAAACTGCTCGGCGATATATGACTTTCACTCACAGAGTTACATCTGTATTTCGTGGATCTCTTTGCTAGCCTTATTTCTGTGGAATCCCAGATCAGATATTTCGGATTCCTTTGAAGACTATAGGTCCAAAGGAAATATCCTCCGATAACAAGGAGAAAGAAGCTTTCCGAGATACCACTTTGTCTTCTGTGAAATCATGTCACAGAGTTACAGCTTTCCCCTCAATAAGCCTTTCGCTAAGACACTCCTTGAGGAATTGGCAAAGTGATATTTGGAAGCCCATAGAGGGCTATGGTGAAAAAGGAAATATCCTCAGATAAAATCTGGAAAGAAGATTTCTGAGAAACTGCTCTGCGATGTGTGACTTCCACTCACAGAGTTACATATGTATTTCGTGGATCTCTTTGCTAGCCTTATTTCTGTGGAATCGCAGAACAGATATTTCGGATCCCTTTGAAGACTCTAGGGCCAAAGGAAATATCCTCCGATAACAAAGAGAAAGAAGCTTTCTGAGAAACTTCTTTGTGTTCTGTGAAATCATCTCACAGATTTACAGCTTTCCCCTCAAGAAGCCTTTCGTTAAGACAGTTCTTGTGGAATTGGCAAAGTCATATTTGGAAGACCGTAGAGGGCTATGGTGAAAAAGGAAATATCCTCAGATGAAATCTGGAAAGAAGCTTTCTGAGAAACTGCTGAGTGTTCTGTTAGTTCATCTCACAGAGTTACATCTGTATTTCATGGATCTCTTTGCTATCCTTATTTCTGTGGAATCTGAGAACAGATATTTCGGATCCCTTTGAAGAATATAGAGCCAAAGGAAATATCCTCCGATAACCAAGAGAAAGAAGCTTTCTGAGAAACTTCTTTGTGTTCTGTGAAATCATCTCAGAGTGTTACAGCTTTCCCCTCAAGAAGCCTTTCGCTAAGACAGTTCTTGTGGAATTGGCAAAGTGATATTTGGAAGCCCATAGAGGGCTATGTTGAAAAAGGAAATATCCTCAGATGAAATCTGGAAAGAAGCTTTCTGAGAAACTGCTCTGCGATGTGTGACTTCCACTCACAGAGTTACATCTGTATTTCGTGGATCTCTTTGCTAGCCTTATTTCTGTGGAATCTCATATCAGATATTTCGGATCCCTTTGAAGACTATAGGGCCAAAAGATATATCGTCCGATAACAAAGAGAAAAAAGCTTTATGAGAAATTTCTTTGTGTTCTGTGAAATCATGTCACAGAGTTACTTCTTTCCCCTCAAGAAGCCTTTCGCTAAGACAGTTCTTGTGGAATTGGCAAAGTGATATTTGGAAACCCATAGAGGGCTACGGTGAAAAAGGAAATATCCTCAGATGAAATCTGGAAAGAAGCTTTCTGAGAAACTGCTTAGTGTTCTGCCAATTCATCTCACAGAGTTACATCTGTATTTCGTGGATCTCTTTGTTTGCCTTATTTCTGTGGAATTTGAGAACAGATATTTCGGATCTCTTTGAAGAGTATAGGGCCAAAGGAAATATCCTCCGATAACAAAGAGAAAGAAGCTTTTTGAGAAACTTCTTTGTGTTCTGTGAAATCATCTCAAAGAGTTACAGCTATCCCCTCAAGAAGCCTTTTGCTAAGACAGTTCTTGTGGAATTGGCGAAGTGTTATTTGGAAGCCCATAGAGGGCTAAGGTGAAAAAGGAAATATCCTCTGAAGAAATTTGGAAAGAAGCTTTCTGAGAAACTGCTTAGTGTTCTGTTAATTCATCCCACAGAGTTACATCTGTATTTCGTGGACCTCATTGCTAGCCTTATTTCTGTGGAATCTCAGAACAGATATTTCGGATCCCTTTGAAGACTATTGGGCCAAAGGAAATATCCTCCGATAAAAAAGGGAAAGAAGCTTTCTGAGAATCTTCTTTGTGTTCTGTGAAATCATGTCACAGAGTTACAGCTTTCCCCTTAAGATGCCTTTTGCTAAGAGAGTTCTTGTGGAATTGGCAAATGGATATATGGAAGCCCGTAGACGGCTATGGTGAAAAAAGAAATATCCTCAGATGAAATCTGGAAGGAAGCTTTCTGAGAACCTGCTTAGTGTTCTGTTAATTCATCTCACAGAGTTACATCTGTATTTCGTGGATCTCCTTGCTAGCTTTATTTCTGTGGAATCTGAGAACAGATATTTCGGATCCCTTTGAAGACTATAGGGCCAAAGGAAATATCCTCCGATAACAAAGAAAAAGAAGCTATCTGAGAAACTTCTCTCTGTTCTGTGAAATCATCTCACAGAGTTACAGCTTTCCTCTCAAGAAGCCTTTCGCTAAGAGAGTTCTTGTGGAACTGGCAAAGTGATATTTGGAAGCCCATAGAGGGCTAAAGTAAAAAAGGAAAATCCTCACATGAAATCTGGAAAGAAGCTTTCTGAGAAATTGCTCTGTGATATGTGACTTCCACTCACAGAGTTAGATCTGTATTTCGTGGATCTCTTTGCTAGCCTTATTTCTCTGGAATCTGAGAACAGATATTTCGGATCCCTTTGAAGACTATAGGGCCAAAGGAAATATCCTTCGATAACAAAGAGAAAGAAGCTTTCTGAGAAACTTCTTTGTGTTCTGTGGAATCATCTCACAGAGTTACAGCTTTCCCCTTAAGAACCCTTTGGTAAGACAGTTCTTGTGGAATTGGCAAAGTGATATTTGGAAGCCCATAGAGGGCTATGGAGAAAAAGGAAATATCCTCAGATGAAATCTGGAAAGAAGCTTTCTGAGAAACTGCTTAGTGTTCTGTTAATTCATCTCACAGAGTTACATCTGTATTTCGTGGATCTCTTTGCTAGCCTTATTTCTCTGGAATCTGAGAACAGATATTTCTGATCCCTTTGAATACAATAGGGCCAAAGGAAATATACTTCGATAACAAAGAGAAAGAAGCTTTCTGAGAAACTTCTTTTTGTTCTGTGAAATCGTCTCACAGAGTTACAGCTTTCCCCTCAAGAAGCTTTTCGCTAAGACAGTTCTTGTGGAATTGGCAAAGTGATATTTGGAAGCCCATAGAGGGCTATGGTAAAAAAGGAAATATCCTCAGGTGAAATCTGGAAAGAAGCTTTCTGAGAAACCGCTCTGTGATGTGTGAATTCCACTCACAGATTTACATTTGTATTTCGTGGATCTCTTTGCTAGCCTTATTTCTGTGGAATCTGACAAGAGATATTTCGGATCCCTTTGAAGACTATAGGGCCAAAGGAAATATCCTCCGATAACAAAGGAAAAGAAGCTTAAGAGAAACTTCTTTATGTTCTGTGAAATCATCTCACAGAGTTACAGCGTTCCCTTCAAGACGCCTTTCGCTTACACAGTTCTTGTGGAATTGGCAAAGTGATATTTGGAATCCCATAGAGTGCTATGGTGAAAAAGGAAATATCCTCAGATGAAATCTGGAAAGAAGCTTTCTGGGAAACTGCTTAGTGTTCTGTTAATTCATCTCACAGAGTTACATCTGTATTTCGTGGATCTCTTTGCTAGCCTTATTTCTATGGAATCTGAGAACAGATATTTCGGATCCCTTTGAAGACTATAGGGACAAAGGAAATGTCCTCCGAAAACAAAGAGAAAGAAGCATTCTGAGAAACTTCTTTGTGTTCTGTGAAATCATCTCACAGAGTTACAGCTTTCCCCTCAAGAAGCCTTTCGCTAAGACACTTCATGTGGAATTGGCAAAGTGATATTTAGAAGCCCATAGAGGTTTATGTTGAAAAAGGAAATATCCTCAGATGAAATCTGGAAAGAAGCTTTCTGAGAAACTGCTTAGTGTTCTGTTAATTCATCCCACAGAGATACATCTGTATTTCGTGGATCTCTTTGCTAGCCTTATTTCTGTGGAATCTCAGAACAGATATTTCGGATCCCTTTGAAGACTCTAGGGCCAAAGGAAATATCCTCCGATAACAAAGAGAAAGAAGCTTTCTGAGAAACTTCTTTGTGTTCTGTGAAATCATCTCACAGAGTTACAGCTTTCCCCTCAAGAAGCCTTTCGCTAAGACAGTTGTTGTGGAATTGGCAAAGTGATATTTGGAAGACCATAGAGGGCTATGGTGAAAATGGAAATATCCTCAGATGAAATCTAGAAAGAAGTTTTCTGAGAATCTGCTCTGTGATGTGTGAATTCCACTCACACAGTGACATCTGTATTTCGTGTATCTCTTTGCTAGCCATATTTCTGTGGAATCTGAGAACAGATATTTCGGATCCATTTGAAGACTATAGGGCCAAAGGAAATAACCTCCGATAACAAAGAGGAAGAAGCTTTCTGAGAAACTTCTTTCTGTTCTGTGAAATCATCTCACAGAGTTACAGCTTTCCCCTCAAGAAGCCTTTTGCTAAGACAGTTCTTGTGGAATTGGCAAAGTGATATTTGGAAGCCCATAGAGGGCTATGGTGAAAAAGGAAATATCCTCAGATGAAATCTGGAAAGAAGCTTTCTGGGAAACTGCTTAGTGTACTGTTAATTCATCTCACAGAGATACATCTGTATTTCGTGGATCTCTTTGCTAGTCTTTTTTCTGTGGAATCTGAGAACAGATATTACGGAGCCCTTTGATGACTATAGGGCCAAAGGAAATATCCTTCGATAACAAAGAGAAAGAAGCTTTCTGAGAAACTTCTTTGTGTTCTGTGAAATCATGTCACAGAGTTGCAGCTTTCCCCTTAAGAAGCCTTTCGCTAAGACAGTTCTTGTGGAATTGACAAAGTGATATTTGGAAGCCCAAAGAGGGCTATGGGGAAAAAGTAAATATCCTCAGATGAAATCTGGAAAGAAGCTTTCTGGGAAATTGCTTAGTGTTCTGTTAATTCATCTCACAGAGTTACATCTGTATTTCGTGTATCTCTTTGCTAGCCTTATTTCTGTAGAATCTGAGAACAAATATTTCGGATACCTTTGAAGACTATAGGGCCAAAGGAAATATCCTCCGATAACAAAGAGAAAGAAGCTGTCTGAGAAACTTCTCTGTGTTCTTTGAAATCATCTCACAGATTTACAGCTTTCCCCTCAAGAAGCCTTTCGCTAAGACAGTTCTTGTGGAATTGGCAAAGTGATATTTCGAAGCACATAGAGGGCTAAAGTGAAAAAGGAAAAATCCTCAGATGAAATCTGGATAGAAGGTTTCTGAGAAACTGCTCTGTAATGTGTGACTTCCACTCACAGAGTTACATTTGTATTTCGTGGATCTCTTTGCTAGCCTTATTTCTGTGGAATCTCAGAACAGATATTTCGGATCCCTTTTAAGACTATAGGGCCAAAGGAAATATCCTTCGATAACAAAGACAAAGAAGCTTTCTGAGAAACTTCTTTGTGTTCTGTGAAATCATCTCACAGAGTTACAGCTTTCCACTCAAGAAGCCTTTCGCTAAGACCGTTCTTGTGGAATTGGCAAAGTGATATTTGGAAGCCCATAGAGGGCTATGGTGAAAAAGGAAATATCCTCAGATGAAATCTGGAAGGAAGCTTTCTGAGAAATTGCTTAGTGTTCTGTTAATTCAGCTCACAGAGTTACATCTGTATTTCGTGGATCTCCTTGCTAGCCTTATTTCTGTGGAATCTCAGAACAGATATTTCGGATCCCTTTGAAGACTACAGGGCCAAAGGAAGTATCCTCCGATAACAAAGAGAAAGAAGCTTTCTGAGAAACTTTCCTGTGTTCTGTGAAATCATGTCACAGAGATACAGCTTTCCCCTTAAGAATCCTTTCGCTAAGACAGTTCTTGTGGAATTGGCAAAGTGATATTTGGAAGCCCATAGAGGGCTATGGTGAAAAAGGAAATATCCTCAGATGAAATCTGGATAGAAGCTTTCAGAGAAACTGCTTAGTGTTCTGTTCATTCATCTCACAGAGTTACATCTGTGTTTCGAGGGTCTCTTTGCTAGCCTTGTTTCTGTGGAATCTAAGAACAGATATTTCGGATCCCTTTGAAGACTATAGGGCCAAAGGAAATATCCTCCGATAACAAAGAGAAAGAAGCTTTCTGAGAAACCTCTTTGTGTTCTGTGAAATCATGTCACAGAGTTACAGCTTTCTCCTCAAGAAGCCTTTGGCTAAGACAGTTCTTGTGTAATTGGCAAAGTCATATTTGGAAGCCCATAGAGGGCTATGGTGAAAATGGAAATATCCTCAGATGAAATCTGGAAAGAAGTTTTCTGAGAATCTGCTCTGTGATGTGTGAATTCCACTCACACAGTGACATCTGTATTTCGTGTATCTCTTTGCTAGCCATATTTCTGTGGAATCTGAGAACAGATATTTCGGATCCATTTGAAGACTATAGGGCCAAAGGAAATAACCTCCGATAACAAAGAGGAAGAAGCTTTCTGAGAAACTTCTTTCTGTTCTGTGAAATCATCTCACAGAGTTACAGCTTTCCACTCAATAAGCCTTTCGCTAAGACAGTTCTTGTGGAATTGGCAAAGTGATATTTGGAAGCCCATAGAGGGCTAAGGTGAAAAAGGAAATATCCTCAGATGAAATCTGGAAGGAAGCTTTCTGAGAAACTGCTTCGTGTTCTGTTAATTCATCTCACAGCGTTACATCTGTACTTCGTGGATCTCTTTGCTTGCTTTATTTCTGTGGAATCTGAGAACAGATATTTCGGAACCCTTTGAAGACTATAGGGCCAAAGGAATTATCCTCCGATAACAAAGAGAAAGAAGCTTTCTGAGAAACTTTTTGTGTTCTGTGAAATCATGTCACAGAGTTACAGCTTTCCCCTTAAGAAGCCTTTTGCTAAGACAGTTCTTGTGGAATTGGGAAAGTGATATTTGGAAGCCCATAGAGGGCTATGGTGAAAAAGGAAATATCCTCAGATGAAATCTGGAAAGAAGCTTTCTGAGAAACTGCTTAGTGTTCTGTTAATTCATCTCACAGAGTTACATCTGTATTTCGTGGATCTCTTTGCTAGCCTTATTTCTCTGGAATCTGAGAACAGATATTTCGGATCCCTTTGAATAAAATAGGGCCAAAGGAAATATACTTCGATAAAAAAGAGAAAGAAACTTTCTGAGAAACTTCTTTTTGTTCTGTGAAATCGTCTCACAGAGTTACAGCTTTCCCCTCAAGAAGCTTTTCGCTAAGACATTTCTTGTGGAATTCGCAAAGTGATATTTGGAAGCCCATTGAGGGCTATGGTGAAAAAGGAAATATCCTCAGATAAAATCTGGAAAGAAGCTTTCTGAGAAACTACTTACTGTTCTGTTAATTCATCTCACAGAGTTACATCTCTATTTCGTGCATCTCTTTGCTAGCCTTATTTCTATGGAATCTGAGAACAGATATTTCGGATCCCTTTGAAGACTATAGGGCCAAAGGAAATATCCTCCGATAACAAAGAGAAAGAAGCATTCTGAGAAACTTCTTTGTGTTCTGTGAAACCATGTCACAGAGATACAGCTTTCCCCTTAAGACGCCTTTCGCTAATACAGTTCTTGTGGAATTGGCAAAGTGATATTTGGAAGCCCATAGAGGGCTATGGTGAAAAAGGAAATATCCTCAGATGAAATCTGGATAGAAGCTTTCAGAGAAACTGCTTAGTGTTCTGTTCATTCATCTCACAGAGTTACATCTGTGTTTCGAGGGTCTCTTTGCTAGCCTTATTTCTGTGGAATCTAAGAACAGATATTTCGGATCCCTTTGAAGACTATAGGGCCAAAGGAAATATCCTCCGATAACAAAGAGAAACAAGCTTTCTGAGAAACTTCTTTGTGTTCTGTGAAATCATGTCACAGAGTTACAGCTTTCCCCTTAAGAAGCCTTTCGCTAAGACAGTTCTTGTGGAATTGGCAAAGTGATATTTGGAAACCCATAGAGGGCTATGGGGAAAAAGGAAATATCTTCAGATGAAATCTGGAAAGAAGCTTTCAGGGAAACTGCTTAGTGTTCTGTTAATTCATCTCACAGAGTTACATCTGTATTTCGTGGATCTCTTTGCTAGTCTTTTTTCTGTGGAATCTGAGAACAGATATTACGGATCTCTTTGAAGACTATAGGGCCAAAGGAAACATCCTTCGATAACAAAGAGAAAGAAGCTTTCTGAGAAACTTCTTTGTGTTCTGTGAAATCATGTCACAGAGTTACAGCTTTCTCCTCAAGAAGCCTTTGGCTAAGACAGTTCTTGTGTAATTGGCAAAGTCATATTTGGAAGCCCATAGAGGGCTATGGTGAAAAAGGAAATATCCTCAGATGAAAACTGGAAAGAGGCTTTCTGAGAAACTGCTTAGTGTTTCTTGATTCATCTCACAGAGTTACATCTGTATTTCGTGCATCTATTTGCTAGCCTTATTTCTATGGAATCTGAGAACAGATATTTCGGATCCCTTTGAAGACTATAGGGCCAAAGGAAATATTCTCCGATAACAAAGAGAAAGAAGCTGTATGAGAAACTTCTTTGTGTTCTGTGAAACCATGTCGCAGAGTTACAGCTATCCCCTCAAGAAGCCTTTCGCTAAGACAGTTCTTGTGGAATTGGCAAACTGATATTTGGAAACCCATAGAGGGCTATGTTGAAAAAGGAAATATCCTCAGATGAAATCTGGAAAGAAGCTTTCCGAGAAACTGCTTCGTGTTCTGTTAATTCATCTCACAGCGTTACATCTGTATTTCGTGGATCTCTTTGCTTGCCTTATTTCTGTGGAATCTGAGAACAGATATTTCGGAACCCTTTGAAGACTATAGGGCCAAAGGAAGTATCCTCCGATAACAAAGAGAAAGAAGCTTTCTGAGAAACTTTTTGTGTTCTGTGAAATCATGTCACAGAGTTACAGCTTTCCCCTTAAGAAGCCTTTCGCTAAGACAGTTCTTGTGGTATTGGCAAAGGGACATTTGGAAGCCCATAGAGGGCTATGGTGAAAAAGGAAATATCCTCCGATGAAATCTGGAAAGAAGCTTTCTGAGAAACTGCTTAGTGTTCTGTTAATTCATCTCACAGAGTTACATCTGTATTTCGTGGATCTCTTTGCTAGCCTTATTTCTCTGGAATCTGAGAACAGATATTTCGGATCCCTTTGAATAAAATAGAGCCAAAGGAAATATACTTCGATAACAAAGAGAAAGAAGCTTTCTGAGAAACTTCTTTGTGTTCTGTGAAATCATCTAACAGAGTTACAGCTCTCCCCTCAAAAGCCTTTCGCTAAGACAGTTCTTGTGGAATTGGCAAAGTGATATTTGGAAGCCCATAGAGGGCTAAAATGAAAAAGGAAATATCCTCAGATGAAATCTGGAAACAAGATTTCTGAGAAACTGCTCTGTGATGTGTGACTTCCACTCACAGAGTTACATCTGTATTTCGTGGACCTCTTTGCTAGCCTTATTTCTCTGGAATCTGACAACAGATATTTCGGATCCCTTTGAAGACTATAGGGCCAAAGGAAATATCCTCGGATAACAAATAGAAAGAAGCTTTCTGAGAAACTTATTTGTGTTCTGTGAAATCATTTCACAGAGATACAGCTTTCCCCTTAAGAAGCCTTTCGCTAAGACAGTTCTTATGGAATTGGCAAAGTGATATTTGAATGCCCATAGAGGGCTATGCTGAAAAAGGAAATATCCTCAGATGAAATCTGGAAAGAAGCTTTCTGAGAAACTGCTTAGTGTTCTGTTAATTCATCTCACAGAGTTACATCTGTATTTCGTGGATCTCTTTGCTAGATTTATTTCTGTGGAATCTGAGAACAGATATTTCGGATCCCTTTGAAGACTCTAGGACCAAAGGAAATATCCTCCGATAACAAAGAGAAAGAAGATTTCTGAGAAACTTCTTTGTGTTCTGTGAAATCATCTCACAGAGTTACAGCTTTCTCCTCAAGAACCTTTTCTCTAAGACAGTTCTTGTGGAATTGGCAAAGTGATATTTAGAAGCCCTTAGAGGGCTATGGTGAAAAAGGAAATATCCTCAGATGAAATCTGGAAAGAAGCTTTCTGAGAAACTACTTACTGTTCTGTTAATTCATCTCACAGAGTTACATCTCTATTTCGTGCATCTCTTTGCTAGCCTTATTTCTATGGAATCTGAGAACAGATATTTCGGATCCCTTTGAAGACTATAGGGCCAAAGGAAATATCCTCCGATAACAAAGAAAAAGAAGCATTCTGAGAAACTTCTTTGTGTTCTGTGAAACCATGTCACAGAGTTACAGCTATCCCCTCAAGAAGCCTTTTGCTAAGACAGTTCTTGTGGAATTGGCAAAGTGATATTTGGAAACCCATAGAGGGCTATGGTGAAAAAGGAAATATCCTCAGATGAAATCTGGAAAGAAGCTTTCTGAGAAACTGCTTCGTGTTCTGTTAATTCATCTCACAGCGTTACATCTGTATTTCGTGGATCTCTTTGCTAGCCTTATTTCTCTGGAATCTGAGAACAGATATTTCGGATCCCTTTGAATACAATAGGGCCAAAGGAAATATACTTCGATAACAAAGAGAAAGAAGCTTTCTGAGAAACTTCTTTTTGTTCTGTGAAATCGTCTCACAGAGTTACAGCTTTCACCTCAAGAAGCTTTTCG
Organism: Macaca nemestrina; assembly: GCF_043159975.1. Classification (NCBI taxonomy): domain Eukaryota; kingdom Metazoa; phylum Chordata; class Mammalia; order Primates; family Cercopithecidae; genus Macaca; species Macaca nemestrina. Next base: position 102,134,984 of record NC_092145.1, on the reverse strand, counting down.
CTAAGACATTTCTTGTGGAATTCGCAAAGTGATATTTGGAAGCCCATAGAGGGCTATGGTAAAAAAGGAAATATCCTCTGAAGAAATCTGGAAAGAAGCTTTCTGAGAAACCGCTCTGTGATGTGTGACTTCCACTCACAGATTTACATTTGTATTTCGTGGATCTCTTTGCTAGCCTTATTTCTGTGGAATCTGAGAAGAGATATTTCGGATCCCTTTGAAGACTATAGGGCCAAAGGAAATATCCTCCGATAACAAAAGGAAAGAAGCTTTCTGAGAAACTTCTTTGTGTTCTGTGAAATCATCTCACAGAGTTACAGCTTTCCCTTCAAAAAGCCTTTCGCTTAGACAGTTCTTGTGGAATTGGCAAAGTGATATTTGGAAGCAAATAGTGGGCTATGGTGAAAAAGGAAATATCCTCAGATGAAATCTGGAAAGAAGCTTTCTGAGAAACTGCTTAGTGTTCTGTTAATTCATCTCACAGATTTACATCTGTATTTCGTGGATCTCTTTGCTAGCCTTATTTCTATGGAATCTGAGAACAGATATTTCGGATCCCTTTGAAGACTATAGGGCCAAAGGAAATGTCCTCCGATAACAAAGAGAAAGAAGCATTCTGAGAAACTTCTTTGTGTTCTGTGAAATCATCTCACAGAGTTACAGCTTTCCTCTCAAGAAGCCTTTCGCTAAGACACTTCTTGTGGAATTGGCAAAGTGATATTTAGAAGCCCATAGAGTCCTATGGTGAAAAAGGAAATATCCCCAGATGAAATATGGAAGGAAGCTTTCTGAGAAACTGCTTAGTGTTCTGTTAATTCATCCCACAGAGTTACATCTGTATTTCGTGGATCTCTTTGCTAGCCTTATTTCTGTGGAATCTGAGAAGAGATATTTCGGATCCCTTTGAAGACTATAGGGCCAAAGGAAATATCCTCCGATAACAAAGGAAAAGAAGCTTTCTGAGAAACTTCTTTGTGTTCTGTGAAATCATTTCACAGAGTTACAGCTTTCCCTTCAAGACGCCTTTCGCTTACACAGTTCTTGTGGAATTGGCAAAGTGATATTTGGAAGCCCATAGAGGGCTATGGTGAAAAAGGAAATATCCGCAGATGAAATCTGGAAGGAAGCTTTCTGAGAAATTGCTTAGTGTTCTGTTAATTCAGCTCACAGAGTTACATCTGTATTTCGAGAGTCTCTTTGCTAGCCTTATTTCTGTGGAATCTGATAACAGATATTTCGGATCCCATTGAAGACTATAGGGCCAAAGGAAATATCCTCCGATAACAAAGAGAAAGAAGCTTTCAGAGAAACTTCTTTGTGTTCTGTGAAATCATCTCACAGAGTTACAGCTTTCTCCTCAACAAGTCTTTGGCTAAGACAGTTCTGGGTAATTGGCAAAGTCATATTTGGAAGCCCATGGAGGGCTATGTTGAAAATGGAAATATCCTCAGATGAAATCTGGAAAGAAGTTTTCTGAGAATCTGCTCTGTGATGTGTGAATTCCACTCACACAGTGACATCTGTATTTCGTGTATCTCTTTGCTAGCCATATTTCTGTGGAATCTGAGAACAGATATTTCGGATCCATTTGAAGACTATAGGGCCAAAGGAAATAACCTCCGATAACAAAGAGAAAGAAGCTTTCTGAGAAACTTCTTTGTGTTCTGTGAAATCATGTCACAGAGTTACAGCTTTCCCCTCAAGAAGCCTTTCGCTAGGACAGTTCTTGTGGAATTGGCAAAGTGATATTTGGAAGCCCATAGAGGGCTAAGGTGAAAAAGGAAATATCCTCAGATGAAATTTGGAAAGAATCTTTCTGAGAAACTGTTAATGTTCTGTTAATTCATCCCACAAGTTACATCTGTATTTCGTGGACCTCTTTGCTAGCCTTATTTCTGTGGAATCTCAGAACAGATATTTCGGATCCTTTTGAAGACTATAGGGCCAAAGGAAATATCCTTCGATAACAAAGAGAAAGAATCTTTCTGAGAAACTTCTTTGTGTTCTGTGAAATCATCTCACAGAGTTACAGCTCTCCCCTCAAAAGCCTTTCGCTAAGACAGTTCTTGTAGAATTGGCAAAGTGATATTTGGAAGCCCATAGAGGGCTAAAATGAAAAAGGAAATATCCTCAGATGAAATCTGGAAACAAGATTTCTGAGAAACTGCTCTGTGATGTGTGACTTCCACTCACAGAGTTACATCTGTATTTCGTGGACCTCTTTGCTAGCCTTATTTCTCTGGAATCTGACAACAGATATTTCGGATCCCTTTGAAGACTATAGGGCCAAAGGAAATATCCTCGGATAACAAATAGAAAGAAGCTTTCTGACAAACTTATTTGTGTTCTGTGAAATCATTTCACAGAGTTACAGCTTTCCCCTTAAGAAGCCTTTCGCTAAGACAGTTCTTATGGAATTGGCAAAGTGATATTTGGAAGCCCATAGAGGGCTATGGTGGAAAAGGAAATATCCTCAGATGAAATCTGGAAAGAAGCTTTCTGAGAAACCGCTCTGTGATGTGTGACTTCCACTCACAGAGTTACATCTGTATTTCGTGGATCTCTTTGCTAGCCTTATTTCTGTGGAATCTGAGAAGAGATATTTCGGATCCCTTTGAAGACTATAGGGCCAAAGGAAATATTCTCTGATAACAAAGGGAAAGAAGCTTTCTGAGAAACTTCTTTGTGTCCTCTGAAATCATCGCACAGAGTTACAGCTTTCCCTTCAAGAAGCCTTTCGCTTAGACAGTTCTTGTGGAATTGGCAAAGTGATATTTGGAAGCCAATTGAGGGCTATGGTGAAAAAGGAAATATCCTCAGATGAAATCTGGAAAGAAGCTTTCTGAGAAACTGCTTAGTGTTCTGTTAATTCATCTCACAGAGTTACATCTCTATTTCGTGCATCTCTTTGCTAGCCTTATTTCTATGGAATCTGAGAACAGATATTTCGGATCCCTTTGAATACAAAAGGCCCAAGGAAATATACTTCGATAACAAAGAGAAAGAAGCTTTCTGAGAAACTTCTTTTTGTTCTGTGAAATCGTCTCACAGAGTTACAGCTTTCCCCTCAAGAAGCTTTTCGCCAAGACATTTCTTGTGGAATTCGCAAAGTGATATTTGGAAGCCCATAGAGGGCTATGGTAAAAAAGGAAATATCCTCTGAAGAAATCTGGAAAGAAGCTTTCTGAGAAACCGCTCTGTGATGTGTGACTTCCACTCACAGATTTACATTTGTATTTCGTGGATCTCTTTGCTAGCCTTATTTCTGTGGAATCTGAGAAGAGATATTTCGGATCCCTTTGAAGACTATAGGGCCAAAGGAAATATCCTCCGATAACAAAGGGAAAGAAGCTTTCTGAGAAACTTCTTGGTGTTCTGTGAAATCATCTCACAGAGTTACAGCTTTCCCTTCAAGAAGCCTTTCACTTAGACAGTTCTTGTGGAATTGGCAAAGTGATATTTGGAAGCATATAGTGGGCTATGGTGAAAAAGGAAATATCCTCAGATGAAATCTGGAAAGAAGCTTTCTGAGAAACCGCTTAGTGTTCTGTTAATTCATCTCACAGAGTTACATCTGTATTTCGTGGATCTCTTTGGTAGCCTTATTTCTATGGAATCTGAGAACAGATATTTCGGATCCCTTTGAAGACTATAGGGCCAAAGGAAACGTCCTCCGATAACAAAGAGAAAGAAGCTTTCTGAGAAACTGCTCGGCGATATGTGACTTTCACTCACAGAGTTACATCTGTATTTCGTGGATCTCTTTGCTAGCCTTATTTCTGTGGAATCCCAGATCAGATATTTCGGATTCCTTTGAAGACTATAGGTCCAAAGGAAATATACTCCGATAACAAGGAGAAAGAAGCTTTCCGAGATACCACTTTGTCTTCTGTGAAATCATGTCACAGAGTTACAGCTTTCCCCTCAATAAGCCTTTCGCTAAGACACTCCTTGAGGAATTGGCAAAGTGATATTTGGAAGCCCATAGAGGGCTATGGTGAAAAAGGAAATATCCTCAGATGAAATCTGGAAAGAAGCTTTCTTAGAAACTGCTCTGCGATGTGTGACTTCCACTCACAGAGTTACATATGTATTTCGTGGATCTCTTTGCTAGCCTTATTTCTGTGGAATCGCAGAACAGATATCTCGGATCCCTTTGAAGACTCTAGGGCCAAAGGAAATATCCTCCGATAACTAAGAGAAAGAAGTTTTCTGAGAAACTTCTTTGTGTTCTGTGAAATCATCTCACAGATTTACAGCTTTCCCCTCAAGAAGCCTTTCGCTAAGACAGTTCTTGTGGAATTGGCAAAGTCATATTTGGAAGCACATAGACGGCTATGGTGAAAAAGGAAATATCCTCAGATGAAATCTGGAAAGAAGCTTTCTGAGAAACTGCTTCGTGTTCTGTTAATTCATCTCACAGAATTACATCTGTATTTCGTGGATCTCTTTGTTTGCCTCATTTCTGTGGAATCTGAGAACAGATATTTCGGATCCCTTTGAAGACTATAGGGCCAAAGGAAATATCCTCCGATAACAAACAGAAAGAAGCTTTCTGAGAAACTTCTTTGTGTTCTGTGAAATCATCTCACAGAGTTACACTTTTCCCCTCAAGAAGCCTTTCGCTAAGACAGTTCTTGTGGAATTGGCAAAGTGATATTTGGAAGCCCATAGAGGGCTATGGTAAAAAAGGAAATATCCTCATATGAAATCTGGAAAGAAGCTTTCTGAGAAACTGCTTAGTGTTCTGTTAATTCATCTCACAGAGTTACATCTGTATTTCGTGGATCTCTTTGCTAGCCTTATTTCTGTGGAATCTGAGAACAGATACTTCGGATCCCTATGAAGACTATAGGGCCAAAGGAAATATCCTCCGATAACAAAGAGAAAGAAGGTTTCTGAGAAACTTCTTTGTGTTCCGTGAAATCATCTCACAGAGTTACACCTTTCCACTGAAGAAGCCTTTCGCTAAGACAGTTCTTGTGGAATTGGCAAAGTGATATTTGGAAGCCCATAGAGGGCTATGGTTAAAAAGGAAATATCCTCAGATGAAATCTGGAAAGAAGCTTTCTGAGAAACTGCTTAGTGTTCTGTTAATTCATCTCACAGAGTTACATCTGTATTTCGTGGATCTCTTTGCTAGCCTTATTTCTGTGAAATCTGAGAACTGATACTTCGGATCCCTTTGAAGACTATAGGGCCAAAGGAAATATCCTCCGATAACAAAGAGAAAGAAGCCTTCTGAGAAACTTCTTTGTGTTCCGTGAAATCATCTCACAGAGTTACACCTTTCCACTAAAGAAGCCTTTCGCTAAGACAGTTCTTGTGGAATTGGCAAAGTTATATTTGGAAGCCCATAGAGGGCTATGGTGAAAAAGGAAATATCCTCAGATAAAATCTGGAAAGAAGCTTTCTGAGAAACTGCTTAGTGTTCTGTTAATTCATCTCACAGAGTTACATCTGTATTTCGTGGATCTCTTTGCTAGCCTTATTTCTGTGGAATCTGAGAACAGATATTTCGGATCCCTTTGAAGACTTTAGGGCCAAAGGAAATATCCTCCGATAACAAACAGAAAGAAGCTTTCTGAGAAACTTCTTTGTGTTCCGTGAAATCATCTCACAGAGTTACAGCTTTCCCCTCAAGAAGCCTTTCGCTAAGACAGTTCTTGTGGAATTGGCAAAGTGATATTTGGAAGCCCATAGAGGGCTATGGTGAAAAAGGAAATATCCTCAGATGAAATCTGGAAAGAAGCTTTCTGAGAAACTGCTTAGTGTTCTGTTAATTCATCTCACAGAGTTACATCTGTATTTCGTGGATCTCTTTGCTAGCCTTCTTTCTTTGGAATCTGAGAACAGATATTTCGGATCCCTTTGAAGACTATAGGGCCAAAGGAAATATCCTCCGATAACAATGAGAAAGAACCTTACTGAGAAACTTCTTTGTGTTCTGTGAAATCATCTCACAGAGTTACAGCTTTCCCCTCAAGAAGCCTTTCGCTAAGACAGTTCTTGTGGAATTGGCAAAGTGATATTTGGAAGCCCTTAGAGGGATATGGTGAAAAAGGAAATATCCTCAGATGAAATCTGGAAAGAAGCTTTCTGAGAAACTGCTCTGTGATGTGTGACATCCACTCACGGAGTTACATCTGTATTTCGTGGATCTCTTTGCTAGCCTTATTTCTGTGGAATCTGAGAACAGATATTTCGGATCCCTTTGAAGACTATAGGGCCAAAGGAAATATCCTCCGATAACAAAGAGAAAGAAGCTTTCTGAGATACTTCTTTGTGTTCCGTGAAATCATCTCACAGAGTTACAGCTTTCCAGTAAAGAAGCCTTTCGCTAAGACATTTCTTGTGGAATTGGCAAAGTGATATTTGGAAGCCCTTAGAGGGCTATGGTGAAAAAGGAAATATCCTCAGATGAAATCTGGAAAGAAGTTTCTGAGAAACTGCTTAGTGTTCTGTTAATTCATCTCACAGAGTTACATCTGTATTTCGTGGATCTCTTTGCTAGCCTTATTTCTGTGGAATCTGAGAACAGATATTTCGGATCCCTTTGAAGACTATAGGGCCAAAGGAAATATCCTCCGATAACAAACAGAAAGAAGCTTTCTGAGGAACTTCTTTGTGTTCTGTGAAATCATCTCACAGAGTTACAGCTTTCCCCTCAAGAAGCCTTTCGCTAAGACAGTTCTTGTACAATTGGCAAAGTGATATTTGGAAGCCCTTAGAGGCCTATGGTGAAAAAGGAAATATCCTCAGATGAAATCTGGAAAGAAGCTTTCTGAGAAACTGCTTAGTGTTCTGTTAATTCATCTCACAGAGTTACATCTGTATTTCGTGGATCTCTTTGCTAGCCTTATTTCTTTGGAATCTGAGAACAGATATTTCGGATCCCTTTGAAGACTATAGGGCCAAAGGAAATATCCTCCGATAACAAAGAGAAAGAAGCTTTCTGAGAAACTTCTTTGTGTTCTGTGAAATCATCTCACAGAGTTACAGCTTTCCCCTCAAGAAGCCTTTCGCTAAGACAGTTCTTGTACAATTGGCAAAGTGATATTTGGAAGCCCATAGAGGGCTATGGTGAAAAAGGAAATATCCTCAGATGAAATCTGGAAAGAAGCTTTCTGAGAAACTGCTCTGTGATGTGTGACTTCCTCTCACAGAGTTACATCTGTATTTCGTGGGTCTCTTTGCTAGCCTTATTTCTGTGGAATCTGAGAACAGATATTTCGGATCCCTTTGAAGACTATAGGGCCAAAGGAAATATCCTCCGTTAACAAAGAGAAAGAAGCTTTCTGAGAAACTTCTTTGTGTTCTGTGAAATCATCTCACAGAGTTACAGTTTTCCCCTTAAGAAGCCTTTCGCTAAGACAGTTCTTGTGGAACTGGCAAAGTGATATTTGGAAGCCCATAGAGGGCTATGGTGAAAAAGGAAATATCCTCAGATGAAATCTGGAAAGAAGCTTTCTGAGAAACTCCTTAGTGTTCTGTTAATTCATCTCACAGAGTTACATCTGTATATCGTGCACTTCTTTGCTAGCCTTATTTCTTTGGAATCTGAGAACAGATATTTCGGATCCCTTTGAAGACTATAGGGCCAAAGGAAATATCCTCCGATAACAAAGAGAAAGAAGCTTACTGAGAAACTTCTTTGTGTTCCGTGAAATCATCTCACAGAGTTACACCTTTCCACTAAAGAAGCCTTTCGCTAAGACAGTTCTTGTGGAATTGGCAAAGTGATATTTGGAAGCCCATAGAGGGCTATGGTGAAAAAGGAAATATCCTCAGATTAAATCTGGAAAGAAGCTTTCTGAGAAACTGCTTAGTGTTCTGTTAATTCATCTCACAGAGTTACATCTGTATTTCGTGGATCTCTTTGCTAGCCTTATTTCTGTGGAATCTGAGAACACATATTTCGTATCCCTTTGAAGACTTTAGGGCCAAAGGAAATATCCTCCGATAACAAACAGAAAGAAGCTTTCTGAGAAACTTCTTTGTGTTCTGTGAAATCATCTCACAGAGTTACAGCTTTCCCCTCAAGAATCCTTTCGCTAAGACAGTTCTTGTGGAATTGGCAAAGTGATATTTGGAAGCCCATAGAGGGCTATGGTGAAAAAGGAAATATCCTCAGATGAAATCTGGAAAGAAGCTTTCTGAGAAACTGCTTAGTGTTCTGTTAATTCATCTCACAGAGTTACATCTGTATTTCGTGGATCTCTTTGCTAGCCTTATTTCTGTGGAATCTGAGAACAGATATTTCGGATCCCTTTGAAGACTAAAGGGCCAAAGGAAATATCCTCCAATAAAAAACAGAAAGAAGCTTTCTGAGAAACTTCTTTGTGTTCTGTGAAATCATCTCACAGAGTTACGGCTTTCCCCTCAAGAAGCCTTTCGCTAAGACAGTTCTTGTACAATTGGCAAAGTGATATTTGGAAGCCCATAGAGGGCTATGGTGAAAAAGGAAATATCCTCAGATGAAATCTGGAAAGAAGCTTTCTGAGAAACTGCTTAGTGTTCTGTTAATTCATCTCACAGAGTTACATCTGTATTTCGTGGATCTCTTTGCTAGCCTTATTTCTGTGGAATCTGAGAACAGATATTTCGGATCCCTTTGAAGACTATAGGGCCAAAGGAAATATCCTCCGATAACAAAGAGAAAGAAGCTTTCTGAGAAACTTCTTTGTGTTCTGTGAAATCATCTCACAGAGTTACAGTTTTCCCCTCAAGAAGCCTTTCGCTAAGACAGTTCTTGTGGAATTGGCAAAGTGATATTTGGAAGCCCATAGAAGGCTATGGTGAAAAAGGAAATATCCTCAGATGATATCTGGAAAGAAGCTTTCTGAGAAACTGCTCTGTGATGTGTGACTTCGACTCACAGAGTTACATCTGTATTTCGTGGATCTCTTTGCTATCCTTATTTCTGTGGAATCTGAGAACAGATATTTCGGATCCCTTTGAAGACTATAGGGCCAAAGGAAATATCCTCCGATAATAAAGAGAAAGAAGCTTTCTGAGAAACTTCTTTTTGTTCCGTGAAATCATCTCACAGAGTTGCACCTTTCCACTAAAGAAGCCTTTCGCTAAGACAGTTCTTGTGGAATTGGCAAAGTGATATTTGGAAGCCCATAGAGGGCTACGGTGAAAAAGGAAATATCATCAGATGAAATCTGGAAAGAAGTTTTCTGAGAAACTACTTAGTGTTCTGTTAATTCATCTCACGGAGTTACATCTCTATTTCGTGGATCTCTTTGCTAGCCTTATTTCTGTGGAATCTGAGAACAGATATTTCGGATCCCTTTGAAGACTATAGGGCCAAAGGAAATATCCTCCGATAAAAAACAGAAAGAAGCCCTCTGAGAAACTTCTTTGTGTTCTGTGAAATCATCTCAGAGAGTTACAGCTTTCCCCTCAAGAAGCCTTTCGCTAAGACAGATCTCGTGGAATTGGCAAAGTGATATTTGGAAGCCCATAGAGGGCTATGGTGAAAAGGGAAATATCCTCAGATGAAATCTGGAAAGAAGCTTTCTGAGAAACTCCTTAGTGTTCTGTTAATTCATCTCACAGAGTTACATGTGTATTTCGTGGATCTCTTTGCTAGCCTTATTTCTGTGGAATCTGAGAACAGATACTTCGGATCCCTTTGAAGACTATAGGGCCAAAGGAAATATGCTCCGATAACAAAGAGAAAGAAGCTTTCTGAGAAACTTCTTTGTGTTCCGTGAAATCATCTCACAGAGTTACACCTTTCCACTAAAGAAGCCTTTCGCTAAGACAGTTCTTGTGGAATTGGAAAAGTGATATTTGGAAGCCCTTAGAGGGCTATGGTGAAAAAGGAAATATCCTCATATGAAATCTGGAAAGAAGCTTTCTGAGAAACTGCTTAGTGTTCTGTTAATTCATCTCACAGAGTTACATCTGTATTTCGTGGATCTCTTTGCTAGCCTTATTTCTGTGGAATCTGAGAACAGATATTTCGGATCCCTTTGAAGACTATAGGGCCAAAGGAAATATCCTCCGATAACAAAGAGAAAGAAGCTTTCTGAGAAACTTCTTTGTGTTCTGTGAAATCATCTCACAGAGTTACAGTTTTCCCCTCAAGAAGCCTTTCGCTAAGACAGTTCTTGTGGAATTGGCAAAGTGATATTTGGAAGCCCATAGAAGGCTATGGTGAAAAAGGAAATATCCTCAGATGATATCTGGAAAGAAGCTTTCTGAGAAACTGCTCTGTGATGTGTGACTTCGACTCACAGAGTTACATCTGTATTTCGTGGATCTCTTTGCTATCCTTATTTCTGTGGAATCTGAGAACAGATATTTCGGATCCCTTTGAAGACCATAGGGCCAAAGGAAATATCCTCCGATAACAAAGAGAAAGAAGCTTTCAGAGAAACTTCTTTGTGTTCTGTGAAATCATCTCACAGAGTTACAGCCTTCCCCTCAAGAAGCCTTTCGCTAAGACAGTTCTTGTGGAATTGGCACAGTGATATTTGGAAGCCCATAGAGGGCTATGGTGAAAAAGGAAATATCCTCAGATGAAATCTGGAAAGAAGCTTTCTGAGGAACTGCTCTGTGATGTGTGACTTCCTCTCACAAAGTTACATCTGTATTTCGTGGATCTCTTTGCTAGCCTTATTTCTGTGGAATCTGAGAAGAGATATTTCGGATCCCTTTGAAGACTATAGGGCCAAAAGAAATATTCTCTGATAACAAAGGGAAAGAAGCTTTCTGAGAAACTTCTTTGTGTCCTCTGAAATCATCGCACAGAGTTACAGCTTTCCCTTCAAGAAGCCTTTCGCTTAGACAATTCTTGTGGAATTGGCAAAGTGATATTTGGAAGCCAATTGAGGGCTATGGTGAAAAAGGAAATATCCTCAGATGAAATCTGGAAAGAAGCTTTCTGAGAAACTGCTTAGTGTTCTGTTAATTCATCTCACAGAGTTACATCTCTATTTCGTGCATCTCTTTGCTAGCCTTATTTCTATGGAATCTGAGAACAGATATTTCGGATCCCTTTGAATACAAAAGGCCCAAGGAAATATACTTCGATAACAAAGAGAAAGAAGCTTTCTGAGAAACTTCTTTTTGTTCTGTGAAATCGTCTCACAGAGTTACAGCTTTCCCCTCAAGAAGCTTTTCGCTAAGACATTTCTTGTGGAATTCGCAAAGTGATATTTGGAAGCCCATAGAGGGCTATGGTAAAAAAGGAAATATCCTCTGAAGAAATCTGGAAAGAAGCTTTCTGAGAAACCGCTCTGTGATGTGTGACTTCCACTCACAGATTTACATTTGTATTTCGTGGATCTCTTTGCTAGCCTTATTTCTGTGGAATCTGAGAAGAGATATTTCGGATCCCTTTGAAGACTATAGGGCCAAAGGAAATATCCTCCGATAACAAAGGGAAAGAAGCTTTCTGAGAAACTTCTTTGTGTTCTGTGAAATCATCTCACAGAGTTACAGCTTTCCCTTCAAGAAGCCTTTCGCTTAGACAGTTCTTGTGGAATTGGCAAAGTGATATTTGGAAGCATATAGTGGGCTATGGTGAAAAAGGAAATATCCTCAGATGAAATCTGGAAAGAAGCTTTCTGAGAAACTGCTTAGTGTTCTGTTAATTCATCTCACAGAGTTACATCTGTATTTCGTGGATCTCTTTGGTAGCCTTATTTCTATGGAATCTGAGAACAGATATTTCGGATCCCTTTGAAGACTATAGGGCCAAAGGAAATGTCCTCCGATAACAAAGAGAAAGAAGCTTTCTGAGAAACTGCTCGGCGATATGTGACTTTCACTCACAGAGTTACATCTGTATTTCGTGGATCTCTTTGCTAGCCTTATTTCTGTGGAATCCCAGATCAGATATTTCGGATTCCTTTGAAGACTATAGGTCCAAAGGAAATATCCTCCGATAACAAGGAGAAAGAAGCTTTCCGAGATACCACTTTGTCTTCTGTGAAATCATGTCACAGAGTTACAGCTTTCCCCTCAATAAGCCTTTCGCTAAGACACTCCTTGAGGAATTGGCAAAGTGATATTTGGAAGCCCATAGAGGGCTATGGTGAAAAAGGAAATATCCTCAGATGAAATCTGGAAAGAAGCTTTCTTAGAAACTGCTCTGCGATGTGTGACTTCCACTCACAGAGTAACATATGTATTTCGTGGATCTCTTTGCTAGCCTTATTTCTGTGGAATCGCAGAACAGATATTTCGGATCCCTTTGAAGACTCTAGGGCCAAAGGAAATATCCTCCGATAACAAAGAGAAAGAAGCTTTCTGAGAAACTTCTTTGTGTTCTGTGAAATCATCTCACAGATTTACAGCTTTCCCCTCAAGAAGCCTTTCGCTAAGACAGTTCTTGTGGAATTGGCAAAGTCATATTTGGAAGCCCATAGACGGCTATGGTGAAAAAGGAAATATCCTCAGATGAAATCTGGAAAGAAGCTTTCTGAGAAACTGCTCTGTGATGTGTGACTTACACTCACAGAGTTACTTCTGTATTTCGTGGATCTCTTTGCACCCTTATTTACCTGGAATCTGAGAACAGATATTTCGGATCCCTTTGAAGACTATAGGGCCAAAGGAAATATCCTCGGATAACAAAGAGAAAGAAAGTTTCTGAGAAACTTCTTTGTGTTCTGTGAAATCGTCTCACAGAGTTACAGCTTTCCCCTCAAGAAACCTTTTGGTAAGACGTTCTTGTGGAATTGGCAAAGTGATATTTGGAAGCCCATAGAGTGCTATGGTGAAAAACGAAATATCCTCTGATGAAATCTGGAAAGAAGCTTTCGAGAAACTGCTCTGTGATGTGTGACTTCCACTCACAGAGTTACTTCTGTATTTCGTGGATCTCTTTGCTCCCTTATTTACCTGGAATCTGAGAACAGATATTTCGGATCCCTTTGAAGACTACAGGGCCAAAGGAAATAACCTCGGATAACAAAGAGAAAGAAGCTTTCTGAGAAACTTCTTTGTGTTCTGTGAAATCATCTCACAGAGTTACAGCTTTCCCCTCAAGAAGCCTTTTGATAAGACAGTTCTTGTGGAATTGTCAAAGTGATATTTGGAAGCCCATAGACGGCTACGGTGAAAAGGAAATATCCTCAGATGAAATCTGGAAAGAAGCTTTCTGAGAAACCGCTCTGTGATGTGTGACTTCCACTCACAGATTTACATCTGTATTTCGTGGATCTCTTTGCTAGCCTTATTTCTGTGGAATCTGTGAACAGATATTTCGGATCCTTTGAAGACTATACGGCCAAAGGAAATATCCTCCGATTACAAAGAGAAAGAAGCTTTCTGAGAAACTTCTTTGTGTTCTGTGAAATCATCTCACAGAGTTACAGCTCTCCCCTCAAAAGCCTTTCGCTAAGACTGTTCTTGTGGAATTGGCAAAGTGATATTTGGAAGCCCATAGAGGGCTGAAATGAAAAAGGAAATATCCTCAGATGAAATCTGGAAACAAGATTTCTGAGAAACTGCTCTGTGATGTGTGACTTCCACTCACAGAGTTACATCTGTATTTCGTGGACCTCTTTGCTAGCCTTATTTCTCTGGAATCTGACAACAGATATTTCGGATCCCTTTGAAGACTATAGGGCCAAAGGTAATATCCTATGATAACAAATAGAAAGAAGCTTTCTGACAAACTTATTTGTGTTCTGTGAAATCATTTCACAGAGTTACAGCTTTCCCCTTAAGAAGCCTTTCGCTAAGACAGTTCTTATGGAATTGGCAAAGTGATATTTGGAAGCCCATAGAGGGCTATGGTGGAAAAGGAAATATCCTCAGATGAAATCTGGAAAGAAGCTTTCTGAGAAACCGCTCTGTGATGTGTGACTTCCACTCACAGAGTTACATCTGTATTTCGTGGATCTCTTTGCTAGCCTTATTTCTGTGGAATCTGAGAAGAGATATTTCGGATCCCTTTGAAGACTATAGGGCCAAAAGAAATATTCTCTGATAACAAAGGGAAAGAAGCTTTCTGAGAAACTTCTTTGCGTCCTCTGAAATCATCGCACAGAGTTACAGCTTTCCCTTCAAGAAGCCTTTCGCTTAGACAATTCTTGTGGAATTGGCAAAGTGATATTTGGAAGCCAATTGAGGGCTATGGTGAAAAAGGAAATATCCTCAGATGAAATCTGGAAAGAAGCTTTCTGAGAAACTGCTTAGTGTTCTGTTAATTCATCTCACAGAGTTACATCTCTATTTCGTGCATCTCTTTGCTAGCCTTATTTCTATGGAATCTGAGAACAGATATTTCGGATCCCTTTGAATACAAAAGGCCCAAGGAAATATACTTCGATAACAAAGATAAAGAAGCTTTCTGAGAAACTTCTTTTTGTTCTGTGAAATCGTCTCACAGAGTTACAGCTTTCCCCTCAAGAAGCTTTTCGCTAAGACATTTCTTGTGGAATTCGCAAAGTGATATTTGGAAGCCCATAGAGGGCTATGGTAAAAAAGGAAATATCCTCTGAAGAAATCTGGAAAGAAGCTTTCTGAGAAACCGCTCTGTGATGTGTGACTTCCACTCACAGATTTACATTTGTATTTCGTGGATCTCTTTGCTAGCCTTATTTCTGTGGAATCTGAGAAGAGATATTTCGGATCCCTTTGAAGACTATAGGGCCAAAGGAAATATCCTCCGATAACAAAGGGAAAGAAGCTTTCTGAGAAACTTCTTTGTGTTCTGTGAAATCATCTCACAGAGTTACAGCTTTCCCTTCAAGAAGCCTTTCGCTTAGACAGTTCTTGTGGAATTGGCAAAGTGATATTTGGAAGCATATAGTGGGCTATGGTGAAAAAGGAAATATCCTCAGATGAAATCTGGAAAGAAGCTTTCTGAGAAACTGCTTAGTGTTCTGTTAATTCATCTCACAGAGTTACATCTGTATTTCGTGGATCTCTTTGGTAGCCTTATTTCTATGGAATCTGAGAACAGATATTTCGGATCCCTTTGAAGACTATAGGGCTAAAGGAAATGTCCTCCGATAACAAAGAGAAAGAAGCTTTCTGAGAAACTGCTCGGCGATATGTGACTTTCACTCACAGAGTTACATCTGTATTTCGTGGATCTCTTTGCTAGCCTTATTTCTGTGGAATCCCAGATCAGATATTTCGGATTCCTTTGAAGACTATAGGTCCAAAGGGAATATACTCCGATAACAAGGAGAAAGAAGCTTTCCGAGATACCACTTTGTCTTCTGTGAAATCATGTCACAGAGTTACAGCTTTCCCCTCAATAAGCCTTTCGCTAAGACACTCCTTGAGGAATTGGCAAAGTGATATTTGGAAGCCCATAGAGGGCTATGGTGAAAAAGGAAATATCCTCAGATGAAATCTGGAAAGAAGCTTTCTTAGAAACTGCTCTGCGATGTGTGACTTCCACTCACAGAGTTACATATGTATTTCGTGGATCTCTTTGCTAGCCTTATTTCTGTGGAATCGCAGAACAGATATTTTGGATCCCTTTGAAGACTCTAGGGCCAAAGGAAATATCCTCCGATAACAAAGAGAAAGAAGCTTTCTGAGAAACTTCTTTGTGTTCTGTGAAATCATCTCACAGATTTACAGCTTTCCCCTCAAGAAGCCTTTCGCTAAGACAGTTCTTGTGGAATTGGCAAAGTCATATTTGGAAGCCCATAGACGGCTATGGTGAAAAAGGAAATATCCTCAGATGAAATCTGGAAAGAAGCTTTCTGAGAAACTGCTTCGTGTTCTGTTAATTCATCTCACAGAGTTACATCTGTATTTCGTGGATCTCTTTGCTTGCCTTATTTCTGTGGAATCTGAGAACAGATATTTCGGATCCCTTTGAAGACTATAGGGCCAAAGGAAATATCCTCCGATAACAAAGAGAAAGAAGCTTTCTGAGAAACTTCTTTGTGTTCTGTGAAATCATCTCACAGAGTTACAGCTTTCCACTCAAGAAGCCTTTTGCTAAGACAGTTCTTGTGGAATTGGCAAAGTGATATTTGGAAGCCCATAGACGGTTACGGTGAAAAGGAAATATCCTCAGATGAAATCTGGAAAGAAGCTTTCTGAGAAACCGCTCTGTGATGTGTGACTTCCACACTCAGATTTACATCTGTATTTCGTGGATCTCTTTGCTAGCCTTATTTCTGTGGAATCTGAGAACAGATATTTCGGATCCTTTGAAGACTATACGGCCAAAGGAAATATCCTCCGATTACAAAGAGAAAGAAGCTTTCTGAGAAACTTCTTTGTGTTCTGTGAAATCATGTCACAGAGTTACAGCTTTCCCCTCAAGAAGCCTTTCGCTAAGACAGTTCTTGTGGAATTGGCAAAGTGATATTTGGAAGCCCATAGAGGGCTATAGTGAAAAAGGAAATATCCTCAGATGAAATCTGGAAAGAAGCTTTCTGAGAAACTGCTCGGTGATGTGTGACTTCCACTCACAGAGTTACTTCTGTATTTCGTGGATCTCTTTGCACCCTTATTTACCTGGAATCTGAGAACAGATATTTCGGATCCCTTTGAAGACTATAGGGCCAAAGGAAATATCCTCGGATAACAAAGAGAAAGAAAGTTTCTGAGAAACTTCTTTGTGTACTGTGAAATCGTCTCGCAGAGTTACAGCTTTCCCCTCAAGAAACCTTTTGCTAAGACGTTCTTGTGGAATTGGCAAAGTGATATTTGGAAGCCCATAGAGGGCTATGGTGAAAAACGAAATATCCTCTGATGAAATCTGGAAAGAAGCTTTCGAGAAACTGCTCTGTGATGTGTGACTTCCACTCACAGAGTTACTTCTGTATTTCGTGGATCTCTTTGCTCCCTTATTTACCTGGAATCTGAGAACAGATATTTCGGATCCCTTTGAAGACTACAGGGCCAAAGGAAATAACCTCGGATAACAAAGAGAAAGAAGCTTTCTGAGAAACTTCTTTGTGTTCTGTGAAATCGTCTCACAGAGTTACAGCTTTCCCCTCAAGAAGCCTTTTGCTAAGACAGTTCTTGTGGAATTGGCAAAGTGATATTTGGAAGCCCATAGAGGGCTATGGTGAAAAACGAAATATCCTCTGATGAAATCTGGAAAGAAGCTTTCTGAGAAACTGGTTAGTGTTCTGTTAATTCATCTCACAGTGTTACATCTGTATTTCGTGGATCTCTTTGCTAGCCTTATTTCTGTGGAATCTGAGAACAGATATTTCGGATCCCTTTGAAGACTATAGTGCAAAAGGATATATCCTCCGATAACAAAGAGAAAGAAGCTTTCTGAGAAACTTCTTTGTGTTCTGTGAAATCATCTCACAGAGGTACAGCTTTCCCCTGAAGAAGCCTTTCGCTAAGACAGTTCTAGTGTAATTGGCAAAGTGATATTTGGAAGACCATAGAGGGCTATGGTGAAAAAGGAAATATCCTCAGATGAAATCTGGAAAGAAGCTTTCTGAGAAACTGCTTCGTGTTCTGTGAATTCATCTCACAGAGTTACATTTGTATTTCGTGGATCTCTTTGCTTGCCTTATTTCTGTGGAATCTGAGAACAGATATTTCGGATCCCTTTGAAGAATATACGGCCAAAGGAAACATCCTCGAATTACAAACAGAAAGAAGCTTTCTGAGAAACTTCTTTGTGTTCGGTGAAATCGTGTCACAGAGTTACAGCTTTCCCCTTAAGAAGCCTTTCGCTAAGACAGTTCTAGTGTAATTGGCAAAGTGATATTTGGAAGCCCATAGAGGGCTATGGGGAAAAAGGAAATATCCTCAGATGAAATCTGGAAAGAAGCTTTCTGGGAAACTGCTTAGTGTTCTGTTAATTCATCTCACAGAGTTATATCTGTATTTCGTGGATCTCTTTGCTAGCCTTATTTCCGTGGAATCTGAGAACAGATATTTCGGATCCCTTTGAAGACTATAGGGCCATAGGAAATATCCTCCGATAACAAAGAGAAGGAAGCTTTCTGAGAAACTTCTTTGTGTTCTGTGAAATCATCTCACAGAGTTACAGCTTTCCCCTCAAGAAGCCTTTCGCTAAGACAGTTCTTGTGGAATTGGCAAAGTGATATTTGGAAGCCCATAGAGGGCTATGGTCAAAAAGGAAATATCCACAGATGAAATCTGGAAAGAAGCTTTCTGAAAAACCGCTCTGTGATGTGTGACTTCCACTCACAGATTTACATTTGTATTTCGTGGATCTCTTTGCTAGCCTTATTTCTGTGGAATCTGAGAAGAGATATTTCGGATCCCTTTGAAGACTACAGGGGAAAAGGAAATATCCTCCGATAACAAAGAGAATGAAGCTTTCTGAGACACTTCTTAGTGTTCTTTGAAATCATGTCACAGAGATACAGCTCTCCCCTCAAGAAGCCTTTTGCTAAGACAGTTCTTGTGGAATTGGCAAAGTGATATTTGGAAGCCCATAGAGTGCTATGGTGAAAATGGAAATATCCTCAGATGAAATCTGGAAAGAAGCTTTCTGAGAAACTGCTTAGTTTACTGTTAATTCTTCTCACAGAGTTACATCTGTATTTCGCGGGTCTCTTTGCTAGCCTTATTTCTGTGGAATCTGAGAACAGATATTTCGGATCCCTTTGAAGACTATAGGGCCAAAGGAAACATCCTTCGATAACAAAGAGAAAGAAGCTTTCTGAGAAACTTCTTTGTGTTCTGTGAAACCATCTCACAGAGTTACAGCTTTCCCCTCAAGAAGCCTTTCGCTAAGACAGTTCTTGTGGAATTGTCAAAGTGATATTTGGAAGCCCAAAGAGGGCTATGGTGAAAAAGGATATATCTTCAGATGAATTCTGGAAAGAATCTTTCTGAGAAACTGCTTATTGTTCTGTTAATTCATCTCACAGAGGTACATCTGTATTTCGTGGATCTCTTTGCTAGCCTTATTTCTGTGGAATCTGAGGACAGATATTTCGGATCCCTTTGAAGACTCTAGGGCCAAAGGTAATATCCTCCGATAACAGAGAGAAAGAAGCTTTCTGAGAGAATTCTTTGTGTTCTGTGAAATCATCTCACAGATTTACAGCTTTCCCCTCAAGAAGCCTTTCGTTAAGACAGTTCTTGTGGAATTGGCAAAGTCATATTTGGAAGACCGTAGAGGGCTATGGTGAAAAAGGAAATATCCTCAGATGAAATCTGGAAAGAAGCTTTCTGAGAAACTGCTTCGTGTTCTGTGAATTCATCTCACAGAGTTACATTTGTATTTCGTGGATCTCTTTGCTTGCCTTATTTCTGTGGAATCTGAGAACAGATATTTCGGATCCCTTTGAAGAATATACGGCCAAAGGAAACATCCTCGAATTACAAACAGAAAGAAGCTTTCTGAGAAACTTCTTTGTGTTCGGTGAAATCGTGTCACAGAGTTACAGCTTTCCCCTTAAGAAGCCTTTCGCTAAGACAGTTCTAGTGTAATTGGCAAAGTGATATTTGGAAGCCCATAGAGGGCTATGGGGAAAAAGGAAATATCCTCAGATGAAATCTGGAAAGAAGCTTTCCGGGAAACTGCTTAGTGTTCTGTTAATTCATCTCACAGAGTTATATCTGTATTTCGTGGATCTCTTTGCTAGCCTTATTTCCGTGGAATCTGAGAACAGATATTTCGGATCCCTTTGAAGACTATAGGGCCATAGGAAATATCCTCCGATAACAAAGAGAAGGAAGCTTTCTGAGAAACTTCTTTGTGTTCTGTGAAATCATCTCACAGAGTTACAGCTTTCCCCTCAAGAAGCCTTTCGCAGAGACAGTTCTTGTGGAATTGGCAAAGTGATATTTGGAAGCCCATAGAGGGCTATGGTCAAAAAGGAAATATCCACAGATGAAATCTGGAAAGAAGCTTTCTGAAAAACCGCTCTGTGATGTGTGACTTCCACTCACAGATTTACATTTGTATTTCGTGGATCTCTTTGCTAGCCTTATTTCTGTGGAATCTGAGAAGAGATATTTCGGATCCCTTTGAAGACTACAGGGGAAAAGGAAATATCCTCCGATAACAAAGAGAATGAAGCTTTCTGAGACACTTCTTAGTGTTCTTTGAAATCATGTCACAGAGATACAGCTCTCCCCTCAAGAAGCCTTTTGCTAAGACAGTTCTTGTGGAATTGGCAAAGTGATATTTGGAAGCCCATAGAGTGCTATGGTGAAAATGGAAATATCCTCAGATGAAATCTGGAAAGAAGCTTTCTGAGAAACTGCTTAGTTTACTGTTAATTCTTCTCACAGAGTTACATCTGTATTTCGCGGGTCTCTTTGCTAGCCTTATTTCTGTGGAATCTGAGAACAGATATTTCGGATCCCTTTGAAGACTATAGGGCCAAAGGAAACATCCTTCGATAACAAAGAGAAAGAAGCTTTCTGAGAAACTTCTTTGTGTTCTGTGAAACCATCTCACAGAGTTACAGCTTTCCCCTCAAGAAGCCTTTCGCTAAGACAGTTCTTGTGGAATTGTCAAAGTGATATTTGGAAGCCCAAAGAGGGCTATGGTGAAAAAGGATATATCTTCAGATGAATTCTGGAAAGAATCTTTCTGAGAAACTGCTTATTGTTCTGTTAATTCATCTCACAGAGGTACATCTGTATTTCGTGGATCTCTTTGCTAGCCTTATTTCTGTGGAATCTGAGGACAGATATTTCGGATCCCTTTGAAGACTCTAGGGCCAAAGGTAATATCCTCCGATAACAGAGAGAAAGAAGCTTTCTGAGAGAATTCTTTGTGTTCTGTGAAATCATCTCACAGATTTACAGCTTTCCCCTCAAGAAGCCTTTCGTTAAGACAGTTCTTGTGGAATTGGCAAAGTCATATTTGGAAGACCGTAGAGGGCTATGGTGAAAAAGGAAATATCCTCAGATGAAATCTGGAAAGAAGCTTTCTGAGAAACTGCTTCGTGTTCTGTTAATTCATCTCACAGAGTTACATCTGTATCTCGTGGATCTCTTTGCCAGCCTTATTTCTGTGGAATCTGATAACAGATATTTCGGATCCCTTTGAAGAATATACGGCCAAAGGAAACATCCTCGAATTACAAACAGAAAGAAGCTTTCTGAGAAACTTCTTTGTGTTCGGTGAAATCGTGTCACAGAGTTACAGCTTTCCCCTTAAGAAGCCTTTCGCTAAGACAGTTCTAGTGTAATTGGCAAAGTGATATTTGGAAGCCCATAGAGGGCTATGGGGAAAAAGGAAATATCCTCAGATGAAATCTGGAAAGAAGCTTTCCGGGAAACTGCTTAGTGTTCTGTTAATTCATCTCACAGAGTTATATCTGTATTTCGTGGATCTCTTTGCTAGCCTTATTTCCGTGGAATCTGAGAACAGATATTTCGGATCCCTTTGAAGACTATAGGGCCATAGGAAATATCCTCCGATAACAAAGAGAAGGAAGCTTTCTGAGAAACTTCTTTGTGTTCTGTGAAATCATCTCACAGAGTTACAGCTTTCCCCTCAAGAAGCCTTTCGCAGAGACAGTTCTTGTGGAATTGGCAAAGTGATATTTGGAAGCCCATAGAGGGCTATGGTCAAAAAGGAAATATCCACAGATGAAATCTGGAAAGAAGCTTTCTGAAAAACCGCTCTGTGATGTGTGACTTCCACTCACAGATTTACATTTGTATTTCGTGGATCTCTTTGCTAGCCTTATTTCTGTGGAATCTGAGAAGAGATATTTCGGATTCCTTTGAAGACTATAGGTCCAAAGGAAATATCCTCCGATAACAAGGAGAAAGAAGCTTTCCGAGATACCACTTTGTCTTCTGTGAAATCATGTCACAGAGTTACAGCTTTCCCCTCAATAAGCCTTTCGCTAAGACACTCCTTGAGGAATTGGCAAAGTGATATTTGGAAGCCCATAGAGGGCTATGGTGAAAAAGGAAATATCCTCAGATGAAATCTGGAAAGAAGCTTTCTTAGAAACTGCTCTGCGATGTGTGACTTCCACTCACAGAGTTACATATGTTTTTCGTGGATCTCTTTGCTAGCCTTATTTCTGTGGAATCGCAGAACAGATATTTCGGATCCCTTTGAAGACTCTAGGGCCAAAGGAAATATCCTCCGATAACAAAGAGAAAGAAGCTTTCTGAGAAACTTCTTTGTGTTCTGTGAAATCATCTCAGAGATTTACAGCTTTCCCCTCAAGAAGCCTTTCGTTAAGACAGTTCTTGTGGAATTGGCAAAGTCATATTTGGAAGACCGTAGAGGGCTATGGTGAAAAAGGAAATATCCTCAGATGAAATCTGGAAAGAAGCTTTCTGAGAAACTGCTTCGTGTTCTGTTAATTCATCTCACAGAGTTACATCTGTATTTCCTGGATCTCTTTGCTAGCCTTATTTCTGTGGAATCTGAGAACAGATATTTCGGATCCCTTTGAAGACTATAGGGCCAAAGGAAATATCCTCCGATAACAAAGAGAAAGAAGCTTTCTGAGAAACTTCTTTGTGTTCTGTGAAATCATCTCACAGAGTTACAGCTTTCCCCGCAAGAAGCCTTTCGCTAAGACAGTTCTTGTGGAATTGGCAAAGTGATATATGGAATCCCATAGAGGGCTATGGTGAAAAAGGAAATATCCTCAGATGAAATATGGAAAGAAGCTTTCTGAGAAACTGCTCTGCGATATGTGACTTCCACTCACAGAGTTACATCTGTATTTCGTGGATCTCTTTGCTAGCCTTATTTCTGTGAAATCCCAGAACAGATATTTCGGATCCCTTTGAAGACTGTAGGGCCAAAGGAAATATCCTCCGATAACAAACAGAAAGAAGCTTTCTGAGAAACTTATTTGTGTTCTGTGAAATCATCTCACAGAGTTACAGCTTTCCCCTGAAGAAGCCTTTCGCAAAGACAGTTGTTGTGGAATTGGCAAAGTGATATTTTGAAGCCCATAGAGGGCTATGGTGAAAAAGGAAATATCCTCAGATGAAATCTGGAAAGAAGCTTTCTGAGAAACTGCTCTGTGATGTGTGACTTCCACTCAGAGAGTTACTTCTGTATTTCGTGTATCTCTTTGCTAGCCATATTTCTGTGGAGTCTGAGAACAGATATTTCGGATCCCTTTGAAGACTATAGGGCCAAAGGAAATATCCTCCGATAACAAAGAGAAAGAAGCTTTCTGAGAAATTTCTTTGTGTTCTGTGAAATCATGTCAAGGAATTACAGCTTTCACCACAAGAAGCCTTTCGCTAAGACAGTTCATGTGGAATTGCCAAAGTGATATTTGGAAGCCCATAGAGGGCTATGGTGAAAAAGGAAAAATCGTCAGATGAAATCTGGAAGGAAGCTTTCTGAGAAACTGCTTCGTGTTCTGTTAATTCATCTCACAGAGTCACATCTGTATTTCGCGTATCTCTTTGCTTGCCTTATTTCTGTGGAATCTGAAAACAGATATTTCGGATCGCTTTGAAGACTATAGGGGCAAAGGAAATATCCTCCGATAACAAAGAGAATGAAGCTTTCTGAGACACTTCTTTGTGTTCTTTGAAATTATGTCACAGAGATACAGCCTTCCCCTTAAGAAGCCTTTCGCTAAGACAGTTCTTGTGGAATTGGCAAAGTGATATTTGGAAGCCCATAGAGGTCTATGGTGAAAAAGGAAATATCCTCAGATGAAATCTGGAAAGAAGCTTTCTGAGAAACTGCTTAGTGTTCTGTTAATTCATCTCACAGACTTACATCTGTATTTCGTGGATCTCTTTGCTAGTCTTTTTTCTGTGGAATCTGAGAACAGATATTACGGATCCCTATGAGGACTATAGGGCCAAAGGCAACATCGTTCGATAACAAAGAGAAAGAAGCTTTCTGAGAAACTACTTTTTGTTCTGTGAAATCATCTCACAGAGTTACAGCTTTCCCCTCAAGAAGCCTTTCGCAGAGACAGTTCTTGTGGAATTGGCAAAGTGATATTTGGAAGCCCATAGAGTGCTATGGTGAAAATGGAAATATCCTCAGATGAAATCTGGAAAGAAGTTTTCTGAGAAACTGCTTAGTTTAATGTTAATTCTTCTCACAGAGTTACATCTGTATTTCGCGGGTCTCTTTGCTAGCCTTATTTCTGTGGAAT
The DNA here is from genome assembly GCF_043159975.1 of Macaca nemestrina. Lineage (NCBI taxonomy): Eukaryota > Metazoa > Chordata > Mammalia > Primates > Cercopithecidae > Macaca > Macaca nemestrina. Next base: position 102,110,976 of record NC_092145.1, on the reverse strand, counting down.
CTGAGAACAGATATTTAGGATCCCTTTGAAGACTATAGGGCCAAAGGAAATATCCTCCGATAACAAAGAGAAAGAAGCTTTCTGAGAAACTTCTTTGTGTTCTGTGAAATCATCTCACAGAGTTACAGCTTTCCCCTCAAGAAGCCTTTCGCTAAGACAGTTCTTGTGGAATTGGCAAAGTGATATTTGGAAGCCCATAGAGAGCTAAAATGACAAAGGAAATATCCTCAGATGAAATCTGGAAAGAAGCTTTCTGAGAAACTGCTCTGTGATGTGTGACTTCCACTCACAGAGTTACATCGGTATTTCGTGGATCTCTTTGCTCCCTTATTTACCTGGAATCTGAGAACAGATATTTCGGATCCCTTTGAAGACTATAGGGCCAAAGGAAATATCCTCCGATAACAAAGAGAAAGAAGCTTTCTGAGAAACTTCTTTGTGTTATGTGAAATCATCTCACAGAGTTACAGCTTTCCTCTCAAGAAGCCTTTTGCTAAGACAGTTCTTGTGGAATTGGCAAAGTGATATTTGGAAGCCCATAGAGGGCTATGGTGAAAAACGAAATATCCTCTGATGAAATCTGGAAAGAAGCTTTCTGAGAAACTGCTTAGTGTTCTGTTAATTCATCTCACAGAGTTACATCTGTATTTCCTCGATCTCTTTGCTAGCCTTATTTCTGTGGAATCTGAGAACAGATATTTCGGATCCCTTTGAAGACTATAGGGCCAAAGGAAACATCCTTCGATAACAAAGAGAAAGAAGCTTTCTGAGAAACTTCTTTGTGTTATGTGAAATCATCTCACAGAGTTACAGCTTTCCCCTCAAGAAGCCTTTTGCTAAGACAGTTCTTGTGGAATTGGCAAAGTGATATTTAGAAGCCCATAGAGGGCTATGGTGAAAAACGAAATATCCTCTGATGAAATCTGGAAAGAAGCTTTCTGAGAAACTGCTTAGTGTTCTGTTAATTCATCTCACAGAGTTACATCTGTATTTCCTGGATCTCTTTGCTAGCCTTATTTCTGTGGAATCTGAGAACAGATATTTCGGATCCCTTTGAAGACTACAGGGCCAAAGGAAACATCCTTCGATAACAAAGAGAAAGAAGCTTTCTGAGAAACTTCTTTGTGTTCTGTGAAACCATCTCACAGAGTTACAGCTTTCCCCTCAAGAAGCCTTTCGCTAAGACAGTTCTTGTGGAATTGGCAAAGTGATATTTGGAAGCCCAAAGAGGGCTATGGTGAAAAAGGAAATATCTTCAGATGAATTCTGGAAAGAATCTTTCTGAGAAACTGCTTCGTCTTCTGTTAATTCATCTCACAGAGTTAAATCTGTATCTCGTGGATCTCTTTGCCAGCCTTATTTCTGTGGAATCTGAGAAGAGATATTTCGGCTCCCTTTGAAGACTATTGGGCCAAAGGAAATATCCTCCGATAAAAAAGGGAAAGAAGCTTTCTGAGAATCTTCTTTGTGTTCTGTGAAATCATGTCACAGAGTTACAGCTTTCCCCTTAAGATGCCTTTTGCTAAGAGAGTTCTTGTGGAATTGGCAAAGGGATATATGGAAGCCCATAGACGGCTATGGTGAAAAAGGAAATATCCTCAGATGAAATCTGGAAGGAAGCTTTCTGAGAAACTGCTTAGTGTTCTGTTAATTCACCTCACAGAGTTACATCTGTATTTCGTGGATCTCCTTGCTAGCCTTATTTCTGTGGAATCTGAGAACAGATATTTCGGATCCCTTTGAAGACTATAGGGCCAAAGGAAATATCCTCCGATAACAAAGAAAAAGAAGCTATCTGAGAAACTTCTCTCTGTTCTGTGAAATCATCTCACAGAGTTACAGCTTTCCTCTCAAGAAGCCTTTCGCTAAGAGAGTTCTTGTGGAACTGGCAAAGTGATATTTGGAAGCACATAGAGGGCTAAAGTAAAAAAGGTAAAATCCTCATATGAAATCTGGAAAGATACTTTCTGAGAAATTGCTCTGTGATATGTGACTTCCACTCACAGAGTTACATCTGTATTTCGTGGATCTCTTTGCTAGCCTTATTTCTCTGGAATCTGAGAACAGATATTTCGGATCCCTTTGAAGACTATAGGGCCAAAGGAAATATCCTCCGATAACAAATAGAAAGAAGCTTTCTGAGAAACTTCTTTGTGTTCTGTGAAATCATCTCACAGAGTTACAGCTTTCCCCTCAAGAATCTTTTTGCTAAGACAGTTCTTGCGGAATTGTCAAAGTGATATTTGGAAGCCCATAGAGGGCTACGGTGAAAAGGAAATATCCTCAGATGAAATCTGGAAAGAAGCTTTCTGAGACACTGCTTCGTGTTCTGTTAATTCATCTCAAAGAGTTACATCTGTATTTCGTTGATCTCTTTGCTTGCCTTATTTCTGTGGAATCTGAGAACAGATATTTCGGATCCCTTTGAAGACTATAGGGCCAAAGGAAATATCCTCGGATAACAAATAGAAAGAAGCTTTCTGAGAAACTTCTTTGTGTTCTGTGAAATCATGTCACAGAGTTACAGCTTTTCCTTAAAAAAGCCTTTTGCTAAGACAGTTCTTGTGGAATTTGCAAAGTGATATTTGGAAGCCCATAGAGGTCTATGGTGAAAAAGGAAATATCCGCAGATGAAATCTGGAAAGAAGCTTTTTGAGAAACTGCTTAGTGTTCTGTCGATACATCTCACAGGGTTACTTCTGTATTTCGTGGATCTCTTTGCTAGCCTTATTTGTGTGCAATCTGAGAACAGATATTTCGGATCCCTTTGAACACTATAAGGCCAAAGGAAATTTCCTCTGATAACAAAGAGAAAGAAGCTGTCTCAGAAACTTCTCTGTGTTCTGCGAAATCATCTCACAGAGTTGCAGCATTCCCCTCAAGAAGCCTTTCTCTAAGACAGTTCCTCTGGAATTGGCAAAGTGATATTTGGAAGCCCACAGAGGGCTATGGTGAAAAAGGAAATATCCTCAGATGAAATCTGGAAAGAAGCTTTCTGAGAAACTGCTCTGTGATGTGTGACTTCCACTCACAGAGTTACTTCTGTATTTCGTGGATCTCTTTGCTCCCTTATTTACCTGGAATCTGAGAACAGATATTTCGGATCCCTTTGAAGACTATAGGGCCAAAGGAAATATCCTCGGATAACAAAGAGAAAGAAGCTTTCTGAGAAACTTCTTTGTGTTCTGTGAAATCGTCTCACAGAGTTACAGCTTTCCCCTCAAGAAGCCTTTTGCTAAGACAGTTCTTGTGGAATTGGCAAAGTGATATTTGGAAGCCCATAGAGGGATAAGGTGAAAAACGAAATATCCTCTGATGAAATCTGGAAAAAAGCTTTCTGAGAAACTGCGTAGTGTTCTGTTAATTCATCTCACAGAGTTACATCTGTATTTCGTGGATCTCTTTGCTAGCCTCATTTCTGTGGAATCTGAGAACAGATATTTCGGATCACTTTGAAGACTATAGGGCCAAAGGAAATAATCTCTGATAACAAAGAGAAAGAAGCTTTCTGAGAAACCTCTTTGTGTTCTTTGAAATCATCTCACAGAGTTACAGCTTTCCCCTCAAGAAGCCTTTCGCTAAGACAGTTCTTGTGGAATTGGCAAAGTGATATTTGGAAGCCCATAGAGGGCTATGGTGAAAAAGGAAATATCCTCAGATGAAATCTGGAAAGAAGCTTTCTGAGAAACTGCTTAGTGTTCTGTTAATTCATCTCACAGAGTTACATCTGTATTTCGTGGATCTCTTTGCTAGCCTTATTTCTCTGGAATCTGAGAACAGATATTTCTGATCCCTTTGAATACAATAGGGCCAAAGGAAATATACTTCGATAACAAAGAGAAAGAAACTTTCTGAGAAACTTCTTTTTGTTCTGTGAAATCGTCTCACAGAGTTACAGCTTTCCCCTCAAGAAGCTTTTCGCTAAGACAGTTCTTGTGGAATTGGCAAAGTGATATTTGGAAGCCCATAGAGGGCTATGGTAAAAAAGGAAATATCCTCAGGTGAAATCTGGAAAGAAGCTTTCTGAGAAACGGCTCTGTGATGTGTGACTTCCACTCACAGATTTACATTTGTATTTCGTGGATCTCTTTGCTAACCTTATTTCTGTGGAATCTGACAAGAGATATTTCGGATCCCTTTGAAGACTATAGGGCCAAAGGAAATATCCTCCGATAACAAAGGAAAAGAAGCTTTCTGAGAAACTTCTTTATGTTCTGTGAAATCATCTCACAGAGTTACAGCTTTCCCTTCAAGACGCCTTTCGCTTAGACAGTTCTTGTGGAATTGGCAAAGTGATATTTGGAATCCCATAGAGGGCTATGTTGAAAAAGGAAATATCCTCAGATGAAATCTGGAAAGAAGCTTTCTGGGAAACTGCTTAGTGTTCTGTTAATTCATCTCACAGAGTTACATCTGTATTTCGTGGATCTCTTTGCTAGCCTTATTTCTATTGAATCTGAGAACAGATATTTCGGATCCCTTTGAAGACTATAGGGCCAAAGGAAATGTCCTCCGAAAACAAAGAGAAAGAAGCATTCTGAGAAACTTCTTTGTGTTCTGTGAAATCATCTCACAGAGTTACAGCTTTCCCCTCAAGAAGCCTTTCGCTAAGACACTTCTTGTGGAATTGGCAAAGTGATATTTAGAAGCCCATAGAGGGCTATGGTGAAAAAGGAAATATCCTCAGATGAAATCTGGAAAGAAGCTTTCTGAGAAACTGCTTAGTGTTCTGTTAATTCATCCCACAGAGTTACGTCTGTATTTCGTGGATCTCTTTGCTAGCCTTATTTCTGTGGAATCTCAGAACAGATATTTCGGATCCCTTTGAAGACTCTAGGGCCAAAGGAAATATCCTCCGATAACAAAGAGAAAGAAGCTTTCTGAGAAACCTCTTTGTGTTCTGTGAAATCTTCTCAGAGTAACAGCTTTCCCCTCAAGAAGCCTTTCGCTAAGACAGTTGTTGTGGAATTGGCAAACTGATATTTGGAAGCCCATAGAGGGCTATTGTGAAAAAGGAAATATTCCCAGATGAAATCTGGAAAGAAGCTTTCTGAGAAATTGCTTAGTGTTCTCTTAATTCAGCTCACAGAGTTACATCTGTATTTCGTGGATCTCCATGCTAGCCTTATTTCTGTGGAATCTGTTAACAGATATTTCGGATCCCTTTGAAGACTATAGGGCCAAAGGAAATATCCTCGGATAACAAAGAGAAAGAAGCTTTCTGAGAAACTTTCCTGTGTTCTGTGAAATCATGTCACAGAGTTACAGCTTTCCCCTTAAGAAGCCTTTCGCTAAGACAGTTTTTGTGGAATTGGCAAAGTGATATTTGGAAGCCCATAGAGGGCTATGGTGAAAAAGGAAATATCCTCAGATGAAATCTGGATAGAAGCTTTCAGAGAAACTGCTTAGTGTTCTGTTCATTCATCTCACAGAGTTACATCTGTGTTTAGAGGGTCTCTTTGCTAGCCTTATTTCTGTGGAATCTAAGAACAGATATTTCGGATCCGTTTGAAGACTATAGGGCCAAAGGAAATATCCTCCGATAACAAAGAGAAAGAAGCTTTCTGAGAAACTTCTTTGTGTTCTGTGAAATCATGTCACAGAGTTACAGCTTTCCCCTTAAGAAGCCATCGCTAAGACAGTTCTTGTGGAATTGGCAAAGTGATATTTGGAAGCCCATAGAGGGCTATGGGGAAAAAGGAAATATCCTCAGATGAAATCTGGAAAGAAGCTTTCTGGGAAACTGCTTAGTGTTCTGTTAATTCATCTCACAGAGTTACATCTGTATTTCGTGGATCTCTTTGCTAGTCTTTTTTCTGTGGAATCTGAGAACAGATATTACGGATCCCTTGGAAGACTATAGGGCCAAAGGAAACATCCTTCGATAACAAAGAGAAAGAAGCTTTCTGAGAAACTTCTTTGTGTTCTGTGAAATCATGTCACAGAGTTACAGCTTTCCCCTTAAGAAGCCTTTCGGTAAGACAGTTCTTGTGGAATTTGCAAAGTGATATTTGGAAGCCCAAAGAGGGCTATGGGGAAAAAGGAAATATCCTCAGATGAAATCTGGAAAGAAGCTTTCTGGGAAATTGCTTAGTGTTCTGTTAATTCATCTCACAGAGTTACATCTGTATTTCGTGTATCTCTTTGCTAGCCTTATTTCTGTACAATCTGAGAACAGATATTTCAGATACCTTTGAAAACTATAGGGCCAAAGGAAATATCCTCCGATAACAAAGAGAAAGAAGCTGTCTGAGAAACTTCTCTGTGTTCTTTGAAATCATCTCACAGATTAAAGCTTTCCGCTCAAGAAGCCTTTCGCTAAGACAGTTCTTGTGGAATTGGCAAAGTGATATTTGGAAGCCCAAAGAGGGCTAAAGTGAAAAAGGAAAAATCCTCACATGAAATCAGGAAAGAAGCTTTCTGAGAAACTGCTTCGTGTTCTGTTAATTCATCTCACAGAGTCACATATGTATTTCGTGTATGTCTTTGCTTGCCTTATTTCTGTGGAATCTGAGAACAGATATTTCGGATCCCTTTGAAGACTGTAGGGCCAAAGGAATTATCCTCCATTAACAAAGAGAATGAAGCTTTCTGAGAAAATTCTTTGTGTTCTGTGAAATCATCTCACAGAGATACAGCTTTCCCCTTAAGAAGCCTTTCGCTAAGACAGTTCTTGTGGAATTGGCAAAGTGATATTTGGAAGCCCAGAGAGGGCTATGGTGAAAAAGGAAATATCCTCAGATGAAATCCGGATAGAAGCTCTCAGAGAAACTGCTTAGTGTTCTGTTCATTCATCTCACAGAGTTACATCTGTATTTCGAGAGTCTCTTTGCTAGCCTTATTTCTGTGGAATCTGAGAACAGATATTTCGGATCCCTTTGAAGACTATAGGGCCAAAGGAAATATCCTCCGATAACAAAGAGAAAGAAGCTTTCTGAGAAACTTCTTTGTGTTCTGTGAAATCATGTCACAGAGTTACAGCTTTCTCCTCAACAAGTCTTTGGCTAAGACAGTTCTTGTGTAATTGGCAAAGTCATATTTGGAAGCCCATAGAGGGCTATGGTGAAAATGGAAATATCCTCAGATGAAATCTGGAAAGAAGTTTTCTGAGAATCTGCTCTGTGATGTGTGAATTCCACCCACACAGTGACATCTGTATTTCGTGTATCTCTTTGCTAGCCATATTTCTGTGGAATCTGAGAACAGATATTTCGGATCCATTTGAAGACTATAGGGCCAAAGGAAATAACCTCCGATAACAAAGAGGAAGAAGCTTGTTGAGAAACTTCTTTCTGTTCTGTGAAATCATCTCACAGAGTTACAGCTTTCCCCTCAAGAAGCCTTTTGCTAAGACAGTTCTTGTGGAATTGGCAAAGTGATATTTGGAAGCCCATAGAGGGCTATGGTGAAAAAGGAAATATCCTCAGATGCAATCTGGAAAGAAGCTTTCTGGGAAACTGCTTAGTGTTCTGTTAATTCATCTCACAGAGTTACATCTGTATTTCGTGGATCTCTTTGCTAGTCTTTTTTCTGTGGAATCTGAGAACAGATATTACGGATCCCTTTGAAGACTATAGGGCCAAAGGAAACATCCTTCGATAACAAAGAGAAAGAAGCTTTCTGAGAAACTTCTTTGTGTTCTGTGAAATCATGTCACAGAGTTGCAGCTTTCCCCTTAAGAAGCCTTTCGCTAAGACAGTTCTTGTGGAATTGGCAAATTGATATTTGGAAGCCCAAAGAGGGCTATGGGGAAAAAGGAAATATCCTCAGATGAAATCTGGAAAGAAGCTTTCTGGGAAATTGCTTAGTGTTCTGTTAATTCATCTCACAGAATTACATCTGTATTTCGTGTATCTCTTTGCTAGCCTTATTTCTGTAGAATCTGAGAACAGATATTTCGGATACCTTTGAAGACTATAGGGCCAAAGGAAATATCCTCCGATAACAAAGAGAAAGAAGCTTTCTGAGAAACTTCTTTGTGTTCTGTGAAATCATGTCACAGAGTTACAGCTTTCCCCTTAAGAAGCCTTTCGCTAAGACAGTTCTTGTGGAATTGGCAAAGTGATATTTGGAAGCCCATAGAGGGCTATGGGGAAAAAGGAAATATCCTCAGATAAAATCTGGAAAGAAGCTTTCTGGGAAACTGCTTAGTGTTCTGTTAATTAATCTCACGGAGTTATATCTGTATTTCGTGGATCTCTTTGCTAGTCTTTTTTCTGTGGAATCTGAGAACAGATATTTCTGATCCCTTTGAATACAATAGGGCCAAAGGAAATATACTTCGATAACAAAGAGAAAGAAGCTTTCTGAGAAACTTCTTTTTGTTCTGTGAAATCGTCTCACAGAGTTACAGCTTTCCCCTCAAGAAGCTTTTCGCTAAGACAGTTCTTGTGGAATTGGCAAAGTGATATTTGGAAGCCCATAGAGGGCTATGGTAAAAAAGGAAATATCCTCAGGTGAAATCTGGAAAGAAGCTTCCTGAGAAACCGCTCTGTGATGTGTGACTTCCACTCACAGATTTACATTTGTATTTCGTGGATCTCTTTGCTAACCTTATTTCTGTGGAATCTGACAAGAGATATTTCGGATCCCTTTGAAGACTGTAGGGCCAAAGGAAATATCCTCCGATAACAAAGGAAAAGAAGCTTTCTGAGAAACTTCTTTATGTTCTGTGAAATCATCTCACAGAGTTACAGCTTTCCCTTCAAGACGCCTTTCGCTTAGACAGTTGTTGTGGAATTGGCAAAGTGATATTTGGAATCCCATAGAGGGCTATTGTGAAAAAGGAAATATTCCCAGATGAAATCTGGAAAGAAGCTTTCTGAGAAATTGCTTAGTGTTCTCTTAATTCAGCTCACAGAGTTACATCTGTATTTCGTGGATCTCCTTGCTAGCCTTATTTCTGTGGAATCTGTAAACAGATATTTCGGATCCCTTTGAAGACTATAGGGCCAAAGGAAATATCCTCCGATAACAAAGAGAAAGAAGCTTTCTGAGAAACTTTCCTGTGTTCTGTGAAATCATGTCACAGAGTTACAGCTTTCCCCTTAAGAAGCCTTTTGCTAAGACAGTTCTTGTGGAATTGGCAAAGTGATATTTGGAAGCCCATAGAGGGCTATGGTGAAAAAGGAAATATCCTCAGATGAAATCTGGATAGAAGCTTTCAGAGAAACTGCTTAGTGTTCTGTTCATTCATCTCACAGAGTTACATCTGTGTTTAGAGGGTCTTTTTGCTAGCCTTATTTCTGTGGAATCTAAGAACAGATATTTCGGATCTCTTTGAAGACTATAGGGCCAAAGGAAATATCCTCCGATAACAAAGAGAAAGAAGCTTTCTGAGAAACTTCTTTGTGTTCTGTGAAATCATGTCACAGAGTTACAGCTTTCCCCTTAAGAAGCCTTTCGCTAAGACAGTTCTTGTGGAATTGGCAAAGTGATATTTGGAAGCCCATAGAGGGCTATGGGGAAAAAGGAAATATCCTCAGATGAAATCTGGAAAGAAGATTTCTGGGAAACTGCTTAGTGTTCTGTTAATTCATCTCACAGAGTTACATCTGTATTTCGTGGATCTCTTTGCTAGTCTTTTTTCTGTGGAATCTGAGAACAGATATTACGGATCCCTTGGAAGACTATAGGGCCAAAGGAAACATCCTTCGATAACAAAGAGAAAGAAGCTTTCTGAGAAACTTCTTTGTGTTCTGTGAAATCATGTCACAGAGTTACAGCTTTCCCCTTAAGAAGCCTTTCGGTAAGACAGTTCTTGTGGAATTTGCAAAGTGATATTTGGAAGCCCAAAGAGGGCTATGGGGAAAAAGGAAATATCCTCAGATGAAATCTGGAAAGAAGCTTTCTGGGAAATTGCTTAGTGTTCTGTTAATTCATCTCACAGAGTTACATCTGTATTTCGTGTATCTCTTTGCTAGCCTTATTTCTGTACAATCTGAGAACAGATATTTCAGATACCTTTGAAAACTATAGGGCCAAAGGAAATATCCTCCGATAACAAAGAGAAAGAAGCTGTCTGAGAAACTTCTCTGTGTTCTTTGAAATCATCTCACAGATTAAAGCTTTCCGCTCAAGAAGCCTTTCGCTAAGACAGTTCTTGTGGAATTGGCAAAGTGATATTTGGAAGCCCAAAGAGGGCTAAAGTGAAAAAGGAAAAATCCTCACATGAAATCTGGAAAGAAGCTTTCTGAGAAACTGCTTCGTGTTCTGTTAATTCATCTCACAGAGTCACATATGTATTTCGTGTATCTCTTTGCTTGCCTTATTTCTGTGGAATCTGAGAACAGATATTTCGGATCCCTTTGAAGACTGTAGGGCCAAAGGAATTATCCTCCATTAACAAAGAGAATGAAGCTTTCTGAGAAAATTCTTTGTGTTCTGTGAAATCATGTCACAGAGATACAGCTTTCCCCTTAAGAAGCCTTTCGCTAAGACAGTTCTTGTGGAATTGGCAAAGTGATATTTGGGAGCCCATAGAGGGCTATGGTGAAAAAGGAAATATCCTCAGATGAAATCCGGATAGAAGCTCTCAGAGAAACTGCTTAGTGTTCTGTTCATTCATCTCACAGAGTTACATCTGTATTTCGAGAGTCTCTTTGCTAGCCTTATTTCTGTGGAATCTGAGAACAGATATTTCGGATCCCTTTGAAGACTATAGGGCCAAAGGAAATATCCTCCGATAACAAAGAGAAAGAAGCTTTCTGAGAAACTTCTTTGTGTTCTGTGAAATCATGTCACAGAGTTACAGCTTTCTCCTCAACAAGCCTTTGGCTAAGACAGTTCTTGTGTAATTGGCAAAGTCATATTTGGAAGCCCATAGAGGGCTATGGTGAAAATGGAAATATCCTCAGATGAAATCTGGAAAGAAGTTTTCTGAGAATCTGCTCTGTGATGTGTGAATTCCACTCACACAGTGACATCTGTATTTCGTGTATCTCTTTACTAGCCATATTTCTGTGGAATCTGAGAACAGATATTTCGGATCCATTTGAAGACTATAGGGCCAAAGGAAATAACCTCCGATAACAAAGAGGAAGAAGCTTTCTGAGAAACTTCTTTCTGTTCTGTGAAATCATCTCACAGAGTTACAGCTTTCCCCTCAAGAAGCCTTTTGCTAAGACAGTTCTTGTGGAATTGGCAAAGTGATATTTGGAAGCCCATAGAGGGCTATGGTGAAAAAGGAAATATCCTCAGATGAAATCTGGAAAGAAGCTTTCTGGGAAACTGCTTAGTGTTCTGTTAATTCATCTCACAGAGTTACATCTGTATTTCGTGGATCTCTTTGCTAGTCTTTTTTCTGTGGAATCTGAGAACAGATATTACGGATCCCTTTGGAGACTATAGGGCCAAAGGAAACATCCTTCGATAACAAAGAGAAAGAAGCTTTCTGAGAAACTTCTTTGTGTTCTGTGAAATCATGTCACAGAGTTGCAGCTTTCCCCTTAAGAAGCCTTTCGCTAAGACAGTTCTTGTGGAATTGGCAAATTGATATTTGGAAGCCCAAAGAGGGCTATGGGGAAAAAAGGAAATATCCTCAGATGAAATCTGGAAAGAAGCTTTCTGGGAAATTGCTTAGTGTTCTGTTAATTCATCTCACAGAGTTACATCTGTATTTCGTGTATCTCTTTGCTAGCCTTATTTCTGTAGAATCTGAGAACAGATATTTCGGATCCCTTTGAAGACTATAGGGCCAAAGGAAATATCCTCCGATAACAAAGAGAAAGAAGCTTTCTGAGAAACTTCTTTGTGTTCTGTGAAATCATGTCACAGAGTTACAGCTTTCCCCTTAAGAAGCCTTTCGCTAAGACAGTTCTTGTGGAATTGGCAAAGTGATATTTGGAAGCCCATAGAGGGCTATGGGGAAAAAGGAAATATCCTCAGATGAAATCTGGAAAGAAGCTTTCTGGGAAACTGCTTAGTGTTCTGTTAATTCATCTCACAGAGTTACATCTGTATTTCGTGGATCTCTTTGCTAGTCTTTTTTCTGTGGAATCTGAGAACAGATATTACGGATCCCTTTGAAGACTATAGGGCCAAAGGAAACATCCTTCGATAACAAAGAGAAAGAAGCTTTCTGAGAAACTTCTTTGTGTTTTGTGAAATCATGTCACAGATTTACAGCTTTCCCCTTAAGAAGCCTTTCGGTAAGACAGTTCTTGTGGAATTGGCAAAGTGATATTTGGAAGCCCAAAGAGGTCTATGGGGAAAAAGGAAATATCCTCAGATGAAATCTGGAAAGAAGCTTGCTGGGAAATTGCTTAGTGTTCTGTTAATTCATCTCACAGAGTTACATCTGTATTTCGTGTATCTCTTTGCTAGCCTTATTTCTGTACAATCTGAGAACAGATATTTCAGATACCTTTGAAGACTATAGGGCCAAAGGAAATATCCTCCGATAACAAAGAGAAAGAAGCTCTCTGAGACACTTCTCTGTGTTCTTTGAAATCATCTCACAGATTTACAGCTTTCCCCTCAAGAAGCCTTTCGCTAAGACAGTTCTTGTGGAATTGGCAAAGTGATATTTGGAAGCCCAAAGAGGACTAAAGTGAAAAAGGAAAAATCCTCACATGAAATCTGGAAAGAAGCTTTCTGAGAAACTGCTTCGTGTTCTGTTAATTCATCTCACAGAGTCACATATGTATTTCGTGTATCTCTTTGCTTGCCTTATTTCTGTGGAATCTGAGAACAGATATTTCGGATCCCTTTGAAGACTATAGGGCCAGAAGAATTAACCTCCATTAACAAAGAGAATGAAGCTTTCTGAGAAAATTCTTTGTGTTCTGTGAAATCATGTCACAGAGATACAGCTTTCCCCTTAAGAAGCCTTTCGCTAAGACAGTTCTTGTGGAATTGGCAAAGTGATATTTGGAAGCCCATAAAGGTCTATGGTGAAAAAGGAAATATCCTCAGATGAAATCTGGATAGAAGTTTTCAGAGAAACTGCTTAGTGTTCTGTTCATTCATCTCACAGAGTTACATCTGTATTTCGAGAGTCTCTTTGCTAGCCTCATTTCTGTGGAATCTGAGAACAGATATTTCGGATCCCTTTGAAGACTATAGGGCCAAAGGAAATATCCTCCGATAACAAAGAGAAAGAAGCTTTCTGAGAAACTTCTTTGTGTTCTGTGAAATCATGTCACAGAGTTACAGCTTTCTCCTCAACAAGCCTTTGGCTAAGACAGTTCTTGTGTAATTGGCAAAGTCATATTTGGAAGCCCATAGAGGGCTATGGTGAAAATGGAAATATCCTCAGATGAAATCTGGAAAGAAGTTTTCTGAGAATCTGCTCTGTGATGTGTGAATTCCACCCACACAGTGACATCTGTATTTCGTGTATCTCTTTGCTAGCCATATTTCTGTGGAATCTGAGAACAGATATTTCGGATCCATTTGAAGACTATAGGGCCAAAGGAAATAACCTCCGATAACAAAGAGGAAGAAGCTTTCTGAGAAACTTCTTTCTGTTCTGTGAAATCATGTCACAGAGTTACAGGTTTCCCCTCAAGAAGCCTTTTGCTAAGACAGTTCTTGTGGAATTGGCAAAGTGATATTTGGAAGCCCATAGAGGGCTATGTTGAAAAAGGAAATATCCTCAGATGAAATCTGGAAAGAAGATTTCTGGGAAACTGCTTAGTGTTCTGCTAATTCATCTCACAGAGTTACATCTGTATTTCGTGGATCTCTTTGCTAGTCTTTTTTCTGTGGAATCTGAGAACAGATATTACGGATCCCTTTGAAGACTATAGGGCCAAAGGAAATATCCTCCGATAACAAAGAGAAAGAAGCTTTCTGAGAAACTTCTTTGTGTTCTGTGAAATCATCTCACAGAGTTACAGCTTTCCCCTCAAGAATCCTTTCGCTAAGACAGTTCTTGTGGAATTGGCAAAGTGATATTTGGAAGCCCATAGTGGGCTACGGTGAAAAAGGAAATATGCTCAGATGAAATCTGGAAAGAAGCTTTCTGAGAAACTGCTTAGTGTTCTGTTAACTTATCTCAACGAGTTACATGTGTATTTCGTGGATCTCTTTGCTAGCCTTATTTCTGTGGAATCTGAGAACAGACATTTCGGATCCTTTCGAAGACTCTAGGCCAAAGGAATTATCCTCCGATAACAAAGAGAAAGAAGCTTTCTGAGAAACATCTTTGCGTTCTGTGAAATCATCTCACAGAGTTACAGTTTTCCCCTCAAGAAGCCTTTCGCTAAGACAGTTCTTGTGGAATTGGCAAAGTGATATTTGGAAGCCCATAGAGGGCTATGGTGAAAAAGGAAATATCCTCAGATGAAATCTGGAAAGAAGCTTTCTGAGAAACTGCTTCGTGTTCTGTTAATTCATCTCACAGAGTCACATATGTATTTCGTGTATCTCTTTGCTTGCCTTATTTCTGTGGAATCTGAGAACAGATATTTCGGATCCCTTTGAAGACTGTAGGGCCAAAGGAATTATCCTCCATTAACAAAGAGAATGAAGCTTTCTGAGAAAATTCTTTGTGTTCTGTGAAATCATGTCACAGAGATACAGCTTTCCCCTTAAGAAGCCTTTCGCTAAGACAGTTCTTGTGGAATTGGCAAAGTGATATTTGGGAGCCCATAGAGGGCTATGGTGAAAAAGGAAATATCCTCAGATGAAATCCGGATAGAAGCTCTCAGAGAAACTGCTTAGTGTTCTGTTCATTCATCTCACAGAGTTACATCTGTATTTCGAGAGTCTCTTTGCTAGCCTTATTTCTGTGGAATCTGAGAACAGATATTTCGGATCCCTTTGAAGACTATAGGGCCAAAGGAAATATCCTCCGATAACAAAGAGAAAGAAGCTTTCTGAGAAACTTCTTTGTGTTCTGTGAAATCATGTCACAGAGTTACAGCTTTCTCCTCAACAAGCCTTTGGCTAAGACAGTTCTTGTGTAATTGGCAAAGTCATATTTGGAAGCCCATAGAGGGCTATGGTGAAAATGGAAATATCCTCAGATGAAATCTGGAAAGAAGTTTTCTGAGAATCTGCTCTGTGATGTGTGAATTCCACTCACACAGTGACATCTGTATTTCGTGTATCTCTTTACTAGCCATATTTCTGTGGAATCTGAGAACAGATATTTCGGATCCATTTGAAGACTATAGGGCCAAAGGAAATAACCTCCGATAACAAAGAGGAAGAAGCTTTCTGAGAAACTTCTTTCTGTTCTGTGAAATCATCTCACAGAGTTACAGCTTTCCCCTCAAGAAGCCTTTTGCTAAGACAGTTCTTGTGGAATTGGCAAAGTGATATTTGGAAGCCCATAGAGGGCTATGGTGAAAAAGGAAATATCCTCAGATGAAATCTGGAAAGAAGCTTTCTGGGAAACTGCTTAGTGTTCTGTTAATTCATCTCACAGAGTTACATCTGTATTTCGTGGATCTCTTTGCTAGTCTTTTTTCTGTGGAATCTGAGAACAGATATTACGGATCCCTTTGGAGACTATAGGGCCAAAGGAAACATCCTTCGATAACAAAGAGAAAGAAGCTTTCTGAGAAACTTCTTTGTGTTCTGTGAAATCATGTCACAGAGTTGCAGCTTTCCCCTTAAGAAGCCTTTCGCTAAGACAGTTCTTGTGGAATTGGCAAATTGATATTTGGAAGCCCAAAGAGGGCTATGGGGAAAAAAGGAAATATCCTCAGATGAAATCTGGAAAGAAGCTTTCTGGGAAATTGCTTAGTGTTCTGTTAATTCATCTCACAGAGTTACATCTGTATTTCGTGTATCTCTTTGCTAGCCTTATTTCTGTAGAATCTGAGAACAGATATTTCGGATCCCTTTGAAGACTATAGGGCCAAAGGAAATATCCTCCGATAACAAAGAGAAAGAAGCTTTCTGAGAAACTTCTTTGTGTTCTGTGAAATCATGTCACAGAGTTACAGCTTTCCCCTTAAGAAGCCTTTCGCTAAGACAGTTCTTGTGGAATTGGCAAAGTGATATTTGGAAGCCCATAGAGGGCTATGGGGAAAAAGGAAATATCCTCAGATGAAATCTGGAAAGAAGCTTTCTGGGAAACTGCTTAGTGTTCTGTTAATTCATCTCACAGAGTTACATCTGTATTTCGTGGATCTCTTTGCTAGTCTTTTTTCTGTGGAATCTGAGAACAGATATTACGGATCCCTTTGAAGACTATAGGGCCAAAGGAAACATCCTTCGATAACAAAGAGAAAGAAGCTTTCTGAGAAACTTCTTTGTGTTTTGTGAAATCATGTCACAGATTTACAGCTTTCCCCTTAAGAAGCCTTTCGGTAAGACAGTTCTTGTGGAATTGGCAAAGTGATATTTGGAAGCCCAAAGAGGTCTATGGGGAAAAAGGAAATATCCTCAGATGAAATCTGGAAAGAAGCTTGCTGGGAAATTGCTTAGTGTTCTGTTAATTCATCTCACAGAGTTACATCTGTATTTCGTGTATCTCTTTGCTAGCCTTATTTCTGTACAATCTGAGAACAGATATTTCAGATACCTTTGAAGACTATAGGGCCAAAGGAAATATCCTCCGATAACAAAGAGAAAGAAGCTCTCTGAGACACTTCTCTGTGTTCTTTGAAATCATCTCACAGATTTACAGCTTTCCCCTCAAGAAGCCTTTCGCTAAGACAGTTCTTGTGGAATTGGCAAAGTGATATTTGGAAGCCCAAAGAGGACTAAAGTGAAAAAGGAAAAATCCTCACATGAAATCTGGAAAGAAGCTTTCTGAGAAACTGCTTCGTGTTCTGTTAATTCATCTCACAGAGTCACATATGTATTTCGTGTATCTCTTTGCTTGCCTTATTTCTGTGGAATCTGAGAACAGATATTTCGGATCCCTTTGAAGACTATAGGGCCAGAAGAATTAACCTCCATTAACAAAGAGAATGAAGCTTTCTGAGAAAATTCTTTGTGTTCTGTGAAATCATGTCACAGAGATACAGCTTTCCCCTTAAGAAGCCTTTCGCTAAGACAGTTCTTGTGGAATTGGCAAAGTGATATTTGGAAGCCCATAAAGGTCTATGGTGAAAAAGGAAATATCCTCAGATGAAATCTGGATAGAAGTTTTCAGAGAAACTGCTTAGTGTTCTGTTCATTCATCTCACAGAGTTACATCTGTATTTCGAGAGTCTCTTTGCTAGCCTCATTTCTGTGGAATCTGAGAACAGATATTTCGGATCCCTTTGAAGACTATAGGGCCAAAGGAAATATCCTCCGATAACAAAGAGAAAGAAGCTTTCTGAGAAACTTCTTTGTGTTCTGTGAAATCATGTCACAGAGTTACAGCTTTCTCCTCAACAAGCCTTTGGCTAAGACAGTTCTTGTGTAATTGGCAAAGTCATATTTGGAAGCCCATAGAGGGCTATGGTGAAAATGGAAATATCCTCAGATGAAATCTGGAAAGAAGTTTTCTGAGAATCTGCTCTGTGATGTGTGAATTCCACCCACACAGTGACATCTGTATTTCGTGTATCTCTTTGCTAGCCATATTTCTGTGGAATCTGAGAACAGATATTTCGGATCCATTTGAAGACTATAGGGCCAAAGGAAATAACCTCCGATAACAAAGAGGAAGAAGCTTTCTGAGAAACTTCTTTCTGTTCTGTGAAATCATGTCACAGAGTTACAGGTTTCCCCTCAAGAAGCCTTTTGCTAAGACAGTTCTTGTGGAATTGGCAAAGTGATATTTGGAAGCCCATAGAGGGCTATGTTGAAAAAGGAAATATCCTCAGATGAAATCTGGAAAGAAGATTTCTGGGAAACTGCTTAGTGTTCTGCTAATTCATCTCACAGAGTTACATCTGTATTTCGTGGATCTCTTTGCTAGTCTTTTTTCTGTGGAATCTGAGAACAGATATTACGGATCCCTTTGAAGACTATAGGGCCAAAGGAAATATCCTCCGATAACAAAGAGAAAGAAGCTTTCTGAGAAACTTCTTTGTGTTCTGTGAAATCATCTCACAGAGTTACAGCTTTCCCCTCAAGAATCCTTTCGCTAAGACAGTTCTTGTGGAATTGGCAAAGTGATATTTGGAAGCCCATAGTGGGCTACGGTGAAAAAGGAAATATGCTCAGATGAAATCTGGAAAGAAGCTTTCTGAGAAACTGCTTAGTGTTCTGTTAACTTATCTCAACGAGTTACATGTGTATTTCGTGGATCTCTTTGCTAGCCTTATTTCTGTGGAATCTGAGAACAGACATTTCGGATCCTTTCGAAGACTCTAGGCCAAAGGAATTATCCTCCGATAACAAAGAGAAAGAAGCTTTCTGAGAAACATCTTTGCGTTCTGTGAAATCATCTCACAGAGTTACAGTTTTCCCCTCAAGAAGCCTTTCGCTAAGACAGTTCTTGTGGAATTGGCAAAGTGATATTTGGAAGCCCATAGAGGGCTATGGTGAAAAAGGAAATATCCTCAGATGAAATCTGGAAAGAAGCTTTCTGAGAAACTGCTCTGTGATGTGTGACTTCCACTCACAGAGTTACATCTGTATTTCGTGGATCTCTTTGCTAACCTTATTTCTGTGGAATCTGAGAACAGATATTTCGGATCCCTTTGAAGACTCTAGGGCCAAAGGAAATATCCTCTGATAACAAAGAGAAAGAAGCTTTCTGAGAAACTTCTTTGTGTTCTGTGAAATGATCTCACAGAGTTACAGCTTTCCTCTCAAGAAGGCTTTCGCTAAGACAGTTCTTGTGGAATTGGCAAAGTGATATTTGGAAGCCCTTAGAGGGCTATGGTGAAAAAGGAAATATCCTCAGATGAAATCTGGAAAGAAACTTTCTGAGAAACTCCTCTGTGATGTGTGTCTTCCACCCACAGAGTTACATCTGTATTTCGTGTATCTCTTTGCAAGCCCTATTTCTGTGGAATCTGAGAACAGATATTTCGGATCCCTTTGAAGACTCTAGGGCCAAAGGAAATATCCTCCGATAACAAAGAGAAAGAAGCTTTCTGAGAAACTTCTTTGTGTTCTGTGAAATCATCTCACAGAGTTACAGCTTTCCCCTCAAGAAGCCGTTCGCTAAGACAGTTGTTGTGGAATTGGCAAAGTGATATTTGGAACCCCTAGAGGGCTATGGTGAAAAAGGAAATATCCTCAGATGAAATCTGGAAAGAAGCTTTCTGAGAAACTGCTTAGTGTTCTGTTAATTCATCTCACAGAGTTACATATGTATTTCGTGGAACTCTTTGCTAGCCTTTTTTCTGCGGAATCTGAGAACAGATATTTCGGATCCCTTTGAAGACTCTAGGGCCAAAGGAAATATCCTCCGAAAACAAAGAGAAAGAAGCTTTCTGAGAAACTTCTTTGTATTCTGTGAAATCATCTCACAGAGTTACAGCTTTTTCCTAAAGAAGCCTTTCGCTAAGACAGTTCTTGTGGAATTGGCAAAGTGATATTTGGAAGCCCATAGAGGGCTATGGTGAAGAAGGAAACATCCTCAGATGAAATCTGGAAAGAAGCTTTCTGAGAAACTGCTCTGCGATGTGTGACTTCCACTCACAGAGTTACATCTGTATTTCGTGGATCTCTTTGATAGCCTTATTTCTGTGCAATCTGAGAAGAGATATTTCGGATCCCTTTGAAGACTATAGGGCCAAAGGAAATATCCTCCGATAAGAAAGAGAAAGAAGCTTTATGAGAAACTTCTTTGTATTCTGTGAAATCATCTCACAGAGTTACAGCTTTCCTCTTAAGATGCCTTTCGCTAAGACAGTTCTTGTGGAATTGGCAAAATGATATTTGGAAACCGATAGAGGGCTATGGTTAAAAAGTAAATGTCCTCAGATGAAATCTGGAAAGAAGCTTTCTGAGAAACTGCTTAGTGTTCTGTTAATTCATCTCACAGAGTTACATCTGTATTTCGTCGATCTCTTTGCTAGCCTTATTTCTGTGGAATCTGAGAACAGATATTTCGGATCCCTTTGAAGACTCTAGGGCCAAAGGACATATCCTCCGATAACAAAGAGAAAGAAGCTTTCTGAGAAACTTCTTTGTGTTCTGTGAAATCGTCTCACAGAGTTACAGCTTTCCCCTCAAGAAGCCTTTCGTTAAGACAGTTCTTGTGGAATTGGCAAAGTGATATTTGGAAGCCCATAGAGGTCTATGGTGAAAAAGGAAATATCCTCAGATGAAATCTGGAAAGAAGCTTTCTGAGAAACTGCTCTGTGATGTGTGACTTCCACTCACAGAGTTACATCTGTATTTCGTGGATTTCTTTGTTAGCCTTATCTCTGTGGAATCTGAGAACAGATATTTCGGATCCCTTTGAAGAATGTAGTGACAAAGGAAATATCCTCCGATAACAAAGAGAAAGAAGCTTTCTGAGAAACTTCTTTGTGTTCTGTGAAATCATCTCACAGAGTTACAGTTTCCCCTCAAGAATCCTTTCGCTAAGATAGTTCTAGTGGAATTGGCAAAGTGATATTTGGAAGCCCAAAGAGGGCTACCGTGAAAAACGAAATATCCTCAGATGAAATCCGGAAAGAAGCTTTCTGAGAAACTGCCTAGTGTTCCGTTAATTCATCTCACAGAGTTACATCTGTATTTCGTGGATCTCTTTGCTAGCCTTATTTCTGTGGAATCTTAGAACAGATATTTCGGATCCCTTTGAAGACTCTAGGGCCAAAGGAAATATCCTCCGATAACAAAGAGAAAGAAGCATTCTGCGAAACTTCTTTGTGTTCTGTAAAATCATCCCACAGAGTTACAGCTTTCCCCTCAAGAGGCCTTTCTCTAAGATAATTCTAGTGGAATTGGCAAAGTGATATTTGGAAGCCCATAGAGGGATATGGTGAAAAAGGAAATATCCTCAGATGAAATCCGGAAAGAAGCTTTCAGATTAACTGCTTAGTGTTCTGTTAATTCATCTCACAGAGTTACATCTGTATTTCTTGGATCTCTTTGCTAGCCTTATTTCTGTGGAATCTGAGAACAGATATTTCGGATCGCTTTGAAGATTATAGGGCCAAAGGAAATATCCTCCGATAACAAAGAGAAAGAGGATTTCTGAGAAACTTCTTTGTGTTCTGTGAAATCATCTCACAGAGTTACAGCTTTCCCCTCAAGAATCCTTTCGCTAAGACAGTTCTTGTGGAATTGGCAAAGTGATATTTGGAAGCCCATGGAGGGCTATGGTGAAAAAGGAAATATCCTCAGATGAAATCTGGAAAGAAGCGTTCTGAGAAACTGCTCTGTGATGTGTGACTTCCACTCACAGAGTTACATCTGTATTTTGTTGATCTCTTTGCTAGCCTTATTTCTGTGGAATCTGAGAACAGATATTTCGCAACCCTTTGAAGACTATAGGGCCAAAGGAAATATCCTCCGAAAACAAAGAGAAAGAAGCTTTCTGAGAAACTTCTTTGTGTTCTGTGAAATCATCTCACAGAGTTACAGCTTTCCCCTCAAGAAGCCTTTCGCTAAGACAGTTCTTGTGGAATTGGCAAAGTGATATTTGGAAGCCCACAGAGGGCTATGGTGAAAAAGGAAATATCCTCAGATGAAATCTGGAAAGAAGCATTCTGAGAAACTGCTTAGTGTTCTGTTAATTCATCTCACAGAGTTACATCTGTATTTCGTCGATCTCTTTGCTAGCCTTATTTCTGTGGAATCTGAGAACAGATATTTCGGATCCCTTTGAAGACTCTAGGGCCAAAGGAAACATCCTCCGATAACAAAGAGAAAGAAGCTTTCTGAGAAACTTCTTTGTGTTCTGTGAAATCGTCTCACAGTGTTACAGCTTTTCCCTCAAGAAGCCTTTCGCTGAGACAGTTCTTGTGGAATTGGCAAAGAGATATTTGGAAGCGCATAAAGGGCTATGGTGAAAAAGGAAATATACTCAGATGAAATCCGGAAAGAAGCTTTCTGAGGAACTGCTTAGTGTTCTGTTAATTCATCTCACAGAGTTACATGGGTATTTCGTGGATCTCTTTGCTAGCCTTATTTCTGTGGAATCTGAGAACAGATATTTCGTATCCGTTTGAAGACTACAGGGCCGAAGGAAATATCCTCCGAAAAAAAGAGAAAGAAGCTTTCTGAGAAACTTCTTTGTGTTCTGTGAAATCAGCTCATAGAGTTACAGAATTCCGCTCAAGAAGCCTTTCGCTAAGACAATTCTTGTGGAATTGGCAGAGTGATATTTGGAAGCCCATAGAGGGCTATGGTGAAAAAGGAAATATCCTCATATCAAATCCAGAAAGAAGCTTTCTGAGAAACTGCTTAGTGTTCGGTTAATTCATCTCACAGAGTTACATCTGTATTTCGTGGATCTCTTTGCTAGCCTTATTTCTGTGGAATCTGAGAACCGATATTTCGGATCCCTTTGAAGACTATGGGCCAAGGGAAATATCCTCCGATAACAAAGAGAAAGAAGCTTTCTGAGAAACTTCTTTGTGTTCTGTGAAATCATCTCACAGAGTTACAGCTTTCCCCTCAAGAATCCTTTCGCTAAGATAGTTCTAGTGGAATTGGCAAAGTGATATTTGGAAGCCCATATAGGGCTACCGTGAAAAACGAAATATCCTCAGATGAAATCCGGAAAGAAGCTTTCTGAGAAACTGCGTAGTGTTCTGTTAATTCATCTCACAGAGTTACATCTGTATTTCGTGGATCTCTTGGCTAGCCTTATTTCTGTGGAATCTTAGAACAGATATTTCGGATCCCTTTGAAGACTCTAGGGACAAAGGAAATATCCTCCGATACAAAGAGAAAGAAGCATTCTGAGAAACTTCGTTGTGTTCTGTAAAATCATCTCACAGAGTTACAGCTTTCCCCTCAAGAGGCCTTTCGCTAAGATAATTCTAGTGGAATTGGCAAAGTGATATTTGGAAGCCCATAGAGGGCTATGGTGAAAAAGGAAATATCCTCAGATGAAATCCGGAAAGAAGCTTTCAGATTAACTGCTTAGTGTTCTGTGAATTCATCTCACAGAGTTACATCTGTATTTCTTGGATCTCTTTGCTAGCCTTATTTCTGTGGAATCTGAGAACAGATATTTCGGATCGCTTTGAAGATAATAGGGCAAAGAAATATCCTCCGATAACAAAGAGAAAGAGGATTTCTAAGAAACTTCTTTGTGTTCTGTGAAATCATCTCACAGAGTTACAGCTTTCCCCTCAAGAAGGCTTTCGCTAAGACAGTTTTTGTGGAATTGGCAAAGTGATATTTGGAAGCCCATAGAGGGCTACGGTGAAAAAGGAAATATCCCCAGATGAAATCCGGAAAGAAGCTTTCTGTGAAACTGCTTAGTGTTCTGTTAATTCATCTCACAGAGTTACATCTGCATTTCGTGGATCTCTTTGCTAGCCTTATTTCTGTGGAATCTGAGAACAGATATTTCGGATCCCTTTGAAGTCTCTAGGGCCAAGGGAAATATCCTCCGATAACAAAGAGAAAGAAAGTTTCTGAGAAACTTCCTTGTGTTCTGTGAAATCACCTCACAGAATTACAGCTTTCCCGTCAAGAAGCCTTTCGCTAAGACAGTTCTTGTGGAATTGGCGAAGTGATATTTGGAAGCCCATAGAGAGCTATGGTGAAAAAGGAAATATCCTCAGATGAAATCTGGAAAGAAGCTTTCTGAGAAACAGCTCTGTTATGTGTGACTTCCACTCATAGAGTTACATCTGTATTTCGTGGATCTCTTTGCTAGCCTTATTTCTGTGGAATCTGAGAACAGATATTTCGGATCCCTTTGAAGATTCTAGGGCCAAAGGAAATATCCTCCGAAAAGAAAGGGAAAGAACTTTCTGAGCAACTTCTTTGTGTTCTGTGAAATCATCTCACAGAGTTACAGCTTTCCCCTCAAGAAGCCTTTCGCTAAGACAGTTCTTGTGGAATTGGCAAAGTGATATTTGGAAGCCCTTAGAGGGCTATGGTGAAAAGGGAAATATCCTCAGATGAAATCTGGAAAGAAGCTTTCAGAGAAACTGCTTAGTGTTCTGTTAATTCATCTCACAGAGTTACATCTGTATTTCGTGGATCTCTTTGCTAGCCTTATTTCTGTGGAATCTGAGAACAGATATTTCGGATCCCTTTGAAGACTCTAGGGCCAAAGGAAATATCCTCCGATAACAAAGAGAAGGAAGCTTTCTGAGAAACTTCTTTGTGTTCTGTGAAATCATCTCACAGGGTTACACCTTTCCCCTCAAGAAGCCTTTCGCTATGACAGTTCTTGTGGAATTGGAAAAGTGATATTTTGAAGCCAATAGAGGGCTATGGTGAAAAAGGAAATATCCTCAGATGAAATCCGGAAAGAACCTTTCTGAGAAACTGCTTAGTGTTCTGTTAATTCATCTCACAGCGTTACATCTGTATTTCGTGGATCTCTTTGCTTGCTTTTTTTCTGCGGAATCTGAGAACAGATATTTCGGATCTCTTTGAAGACTATAGGGCCAAAGGAAATATCCTCCGATAACAAAGAGAAAGAAGCTTTCTGAGAAACTTCTTTGTATTCTGTGAAATCATCTCAGAGCGTTACAGCGTTCCCCTCAAGAAGCGTTGCGCTAAGACAGTTCTTGTGGAATTGGCAAGGTGATATTTGGAAGCCCATAGAGGGCTATGGTGAAAAAGGAAATATCCTCAGATGAAATCCGGAAAGAAGCTTTTTGAGATACTGCTTAGTGTTGTGTTAATTCATTTCACAGAGTTACATCTGTATTTCGGGGATCTCTTTGCTAGCCTTATTTCTGTGGAATCTGAGAACAGATATTTCGGATCCCTTTGAAGACTATAGGGCCAAAGGAAATATCCTCCGATAACAAAGAGAAAGATTTCTGAGAAACTTCTTTGTATTTTGTGAAATCATCTCACAGAGTTACAGCTTTCACCTCAAGACGCCTTTCGCTAAGACAGTTCTTGTGGAATTGGCAAAGTGATATTTGGAAGCGCATAGAGGTCTGTGGTGAAACAGGAAATATCCTCAGATGAAATCTGGAAAGAAGCTTTCTGAGAAACTGCTCTGTGATGTGTGACTACCACTCACAGAGTTACATCTGTATTTCGTGGATCTCTTTGCTAGCCTTATTTCTGTGCAATCAGAGAACAGATATTTCGGATCCCTTGGAAGACTATAGGTCTAAAGGAAATATCCTCCGATAACAAAGACAGAGAAGCTTTCTGAGAAACTTCTTGGTATTCGGTGAAGCCATATCGCAGAGTTACACCTTTCCCCTCAAGAAGTCTTTCGCTAAGACAGTTCTTGTGGAATTGGCAAAGTGATATTTGGAAGCCCATAGAGGTGTAAGGTGAAAAAGGAAATATCCTCAGATGAAATCTGGAAAGAAGCTTTCTGAGAAACTGCTTAGTGTTCTGTTAATTCATCTCACAGAGTTACATCTGTATTTCGTGGATCTCTTTGTTAGCCTTATTTCTGTGGAATCTGAGAAGAGATATTTCGGATCCCTTTGAAGACTCTAGGGCCAAAGGAAATATCCTCCGATAACAAAGACAAAGAAGCTTTCTGAGAAACTTCTTTGTGTTCTGTGAAATCATCTCACAGAGTTACAGCTTTCCCCACAAGAAGCATTTCGCTAAGACAGTTCTTGTGTAATTGGCAAAGTGATATTTGGAAGCCCATAGAGGGCTATGGTGAAAAAGGAAATATCCTCAGATGAAATCCGGAAAGAAGCTTTCTGAGGAACTGTTTAGTGTTCTGTTAATTCATCTCACAGAGTTACATCAGTATTTGGTGGAAATCTTTGCTAGCCTTATTTCTGTGGAATCTGAGAACAGATATTTCGGATCCCCTTGAAGTCTCTAGCGCCAAAGGAAATATCCTCCGATAACAAAGAGAAAGAAGCTTTCTGAGACACTTCTTTGTATTCTGTGAAATCATCTCAGGGAGTTACAGCTTTCCAATTTAAAAGCCTTTCGCTAAGACAGTTCTTGTGGAATTGGCAAAGTGGTATTTGGAAGCCCATAGAGGGCAATGGTGTAAAAGGAAATATCCTCAGATGAAATCTGGAAAGAAGCGTTCTGAGAAACTGCTCTGTGATGTGTGACTTCCACTCACAAGTTACATCTGTATTTCGTGGATCTCTTTGCTAGCCTTATTTCTGTGGAATCTGAGAACCGATATTTCGGATCTCTTTGAAGACAATTGGGCCAAGGGAAATATCCTCCGATAAAAAAGAGAAGAAGCTTTCTGAGAAACTTCTTTGTATTCTGTGAAATCATCTCAGAGAGTTACAGCTTTCCCCTCAAGAAGCCTTTTGCTAAGACAGTTCTTGTGGAATTGGCAAAGTGATATTTGGAAGCCCATAGAGGGCTATGGTGAAAAAGGAAGTATCCTCAGATGAAATCTGGAAAGAAGCTTTCTGAGAAACTGCTCTGTGATGTGTGACTTCCACTCACAGAGTTACATCTGTATTTCGTTGATCTCTTTGCTAGCCTTATTTCTGTGGAATCTGAGAACAGATATTTCGCAACCCTTTGAAGACTATAGGGCCAAAGGAAATATCCTCCGAAAACAAAGAGAAAGAAGCTTTCTGAGAAACTTCTTTGTGTTCTGTGAAATCACCTCACAGAATTACAGCTTTCCCGTCAAGAAGCCTTTCGCTAAGACAGTTCTTGTGGAATTGGCGAAGTGATATTTGGAAGCCCATAGAGAGCTATGGTGAAAAAGGAAATATCCTCAGATGAAATCTGGAAAGAAGCTTTCTGAGAAACAGCTCTGTGATGTGTGACTTCAACTCACAGAGTTACATCTGTATTTCGTGGATCTCTTTGCTAGCCTTGTTTCTGTGGAATCTGAGAACCGATATTTCGGATCCCTTTGAAGACTATGGGTCAAGGGAAATATCCTCCGATAACAAAGAGAAAGAAGCTTTCTGAGAAACTTCTTTGTGTTCTGTGAAATCATGTCACAGAGTTACAGCTTTCCCCTCAAGAATCCTTTCGCTAAGATAGTTCTAGTGGAATTGGCCACGTGATATTTGGAAGCCCAAAAAGGGCTACCGTGAAAAACGAAATATCCTCAGATGAAATCCGGACAGAAGCTTTCTGAGAAACTGCGTAGTGTTCTTTTAATTCATCTCACAGAATTACATCGGTATTTCGTGTATCACTTTGGTAGCCTTTTTTCTGTGGAATCTGAAAACAGATATTTCGGATACATTTGAAGACTAGAGGGCCAAAGGAAATATCCTCCGATAACAAAGAGAAAGAAGCTTTCTGTGAAACTTCTTTGTGTTCTGTGAAATCATGTCACAGAGTTACAGCTTTCCCCTCAGGAAGCCTTTCGCTAAGACAGTTCTTGTGAAATTGGCAAAGTGATATTTGGTAGCCTATAGAGGGCTATGGTGAAAAAGGAAATATCCTCAGACAAAATCTGGAAAGAAGCTTTCTGAGAAACTGCTGAGTGTTCTGTTAATTCATCTCACAGAGTTACATCTGTATTTCGTGGATCTCTTTGCTAGCCTTATTTCTGTGGAATCTGAGAACAGATATTTCGGATCCCTTTGAAGACTCTATTGCCAAAGGAAATATCCACCGATAACAAAGAGAAAGAAGCTTTCTGAGAAACTTCTTTGTGTTCTGTGAAATCATCTCAGAGAGTTACAGCTTTCCCCTCAGGAAGCCTTCCGCTAAGACAGTTCTCGAGGAATTGGCAAAGTGATATTTGTAAGCCCATACAGGACTATGGTGAAAAAGGAAATATCCTCTGATGAAATCCGGAAAGAAGCTTTCTGAGAAACTGCTTAGTGTTCTCTTAATTCATCTCACAGAGTTACATCTGTATTTCGTGGATCTCTTTGCTAGCCTTATTTCTTTGGAATCTGAGAACAGATATTTCGTATCCCTTTGAAGACTGTAGTTCCAAAGGAAATATCCTCCGAAAAAAAGAGAAAGAAGCTTTCTGAGTAACTTCTTTGTGTTCTGTGAAATCATCTCACAGAGTTACAGCTTTCCCCTCAAGAAGCCTTTCGCTAAGAGAGTTCTTGTGGAATTGGCAAAGTGATATTTGGAAGGCCATAGAGGGCTGTGGTGAAAAAGGAAATATCCTCAGATGAACTCTGGAAAGAAGCTTTCTGAGAAACTGGTCTGTAATGTGTGACTTCCACTCAACGTGTTACATCTGTATTTCGTGGATCTCTTTGCTAGCCTTATTTCTGTGGAATCTGAAACAGATATTTCTGATCCATTTGAAGACTCTAGGGCCAAAAGAAATATCATCCGAAAACGAAGAGAAAGAAGCTTTCTGATAAACTTCTTTGTGTTCTGTGAAATCATCTCACAGAGGTACAGCTTTCCCCTGAAGAACCTTTCGCTAAGACACTTCTTGTGGAATTGGCAAAGTGATATTTGGAAGTCCATAGAGGGCTATGGTGAAAAAGGAAATATCCTCAAGTTAAATCCGGAAAGAAGCTTTCTGAGAAACTGCCTAGTGTTCTGTTAATTCATCTCACAGAGTTACAACTGTATTTTATGGATCTCTTTGCTATCCTTATTTCTGTGGATTCTGAGAACAGATATTACAGATCCCTTTGAAGACTACAGGGCCAAAGCAAATATCCTCCGATAAAAAAGAGAAAGAAGCTTTCTGAGAAACTTCTTTGTGTTCTGTGAAATCATGTCACAGAGTTACAGCTTTCCCCTGAAGAAGCCTTTCGCTAAGACAGTTCTTGTGGAATTGGCAAAGTGATATTTGGAAGCCCTTAGAGGGCTATGGTCAAAAAGGAAATCTCCTCAGATGAAATCCGGAAAGAAGCTTTCTGAGAAGCTACTTAGTGTTCTGTTAATTCATCTCCCAGAGTTACATCTGTATTTCGTTTATCTTTTTGCTAGGATTATTTCTGTGGAATCTGAGAACAGATATTTCGGATGCCTTTGAAGACTCTAGGGCCAAAGGAAATATCCTCCGATAACACAGAGAAAGAAGCTCCCTGAGAAACTTCTTTGTGTTCTGTGAAATCATCTCACAGAGTTACAGCTTTCCCCTCAAGAAGCCTTTCGCTAAGACAGTTCTTGTGGAATTGGCAAAGTGATATTTGGAAGCCCATAGAGGGCTATGGTGAAAAAGGAAGTATCCTCAGATGAAATCCGGAAAGAAGCTTTTGAGAAACTGCTTAGTGTTGTGTTAATTCATCTCACTGAGTTACATCTGTGTTTCGTGGATCTCATTGCTAGCCTTATTTCTGTGGAATCTGAGAACCGATATTTCGGATCCCTTTGATGAATATGGGGCCAAAGGAAATATCCTCCGATAACAAAGAGAAAGATTTCTGAGAAACTTCTTTGTATTTTGTGAAATCATCTCACAGAGTTACAGCTTTCACCTCAAGACACCTTTCGCTAAGACAGTTCTTGTGGAATTGGCAAAGTGATATTTGGAAGCGCATAGAGGTCTGTGGTGAAACAGGAAATATCCTCAGATGAAATCTGGAAAGAAGCTTTCTGAGAAACTGCTCTGTGATGTGTGACTACCACTCACAGAGTTACATCTGTATTTCGTGGATCTCTTTGCTAGCCTTATTTCTGTGCAATCAGAGAACAGATATTTCGGATCCCTTGGAAGACTATAGGTCTAAAGGAAATATCCTCCGATAACAAAGACAGAGAAGCTTTCTGAGAAACTTCTTGGTATTCGGTGAAGCCATATCGCAGAGTTACACCTTTCCCCTCAAGAAGTCTTTCGCTAAGACAGTTCTTGTGGAATTGGCAAAGTGATATTTGGAAGCCCATAGAGGTGTAAGGTGAAAAAGGAAATATCCTCAGATGAAATCTGGAAAGAAGCTTTCTGAGAAACTGCTTAGTGTTCTGTTAATTCATCTCACAGAGTTACATCTGTATTTCGTGGATCTCTTTGTTAGCCTTATTTCTGTGGAATCTGAGAAGAGATATTTCGGATCCCTTTGAAGACTCTAGGGCCAAAGGAAATATCCTCCGATAACAAAGACAAAGAAGCTTTCTGAGAAACTTCTTTGTGTTCTGTGAAATCATCTCACAGAGTTACAGCTTTCCCCACAAGAAGCATTTCGCTAAGACAGTTCTTGTGTAATTGGCAAAGTGATATTTGGAAGCCCATAGAGGGCTATGGTGAAAAAGGAAATATCCTCAGATGAAATCCGGAAAGAAGCTTTCTGAGGAACTGTTTAGTGTTCTGTTAATTCATCTCACAGAGTTACATCAGTATTTGGTGGAAATCTTTGCTAGCCTTATTTCTGTGGAATCTGAGAACAGATATTTCGGATCCCCTTGAAGTCTCTAGCGCCAAAGGAAATATCCTCCGATAACAAAGAGAAAGAAGCTTTCTGAGACACTTCTTTGTATTCTGTGAAATCATCTCAGGGAGTTACAGCTTTCCAATTTAAAAGCCTTTCGCTAAGACAGTTCTTGTGGAATTGGCAAAGTGGTATTTGGAAGCCCATAGAGGGCAATGGTGTAAAAGGAAATATCCTCAGATGAAATCTGGAAAGAAGCGTTCTGAGAAACTGCTCTGTGATGTGTGACTTCCACTCACAAGTTACATCTGTATTTCGTGGATCTCTTTGCTAGCCTTATTTCTGTGGAATCTGAGAACCGATATTTCGGATCTCTTTGAAGACAATTGGGCCAAGGGAAATATCCTCCGATAAAAAAGAGAAGAAGCTTTCTGAGAAACTTCTTTGTATTCTGTGAAATCATCTCAGAGAGTTACAGCTTTCCCCTCAAGAAGCCTTTTGCTAAGACAGTTCTTGTGGAATTGGCAAAGTGATATTTGGAAGCCCATAGAGGGCTATGGTGAAAAAGGAAGTATCCTCAGATGAAATCTGGAAAGAAGCTTTCTGAGAAACTGCTCTGTGATGTGTGACTTCCACTCACAGAGTTACATCTGTATTTCGTTGATCTCTTTGCTAGCCTTATTTCTGTGGAATCTGAGAACAGATATTTCGCAACCCTTTGAAGACTATAGGGCCAAAGGAAATATCCTCCGAAAACAAAGAGAAAGAAGCTTTCTGAGAAACTTCTTTGTGTTCTGTGAAATCACCTCACAGAATTACAGCTTTCCCGTCAAGAAGCCTTTCGCTAAGACAGTTCTTGTGGAATTGGCGAAGTGATATTTGGAAGCCCATAGAGAGCTATGGTGAAAAAGGAAATATCCTCAGATGAAATCTGGAAAGAAGCTTTCTGAGAAACAGCTCTGTGATGTGTGACTTCAACTCACAGAGTTACATCTGTATTTCGTGGATCTCTTTGCTAGCCTTGTTTCTGTGGAATCTGAGAACCGATATTTCGGATCCCTTTGAAGACTATGGGTCAAGGGAAATATCCTCCGATAACAAAGAGAAAGAAGCTTTCTGAGAAACTTCTTTGTGTTCTGTGAAATCATGTCACAGAGTTACAGCTTTCCCCTCAAGAATCCTTTCGCTAAGATAGTTCTAGTGGAATTGGCCACGTGATATTTGGAAGCCCAAAAAGGGCTACCGTGAAAAACGAAATATCCTCAGATGAAATCCGGACAGAAGCTTTCTGAGAAACTGCGTAGTGTTCTTTTAATTCATCTCACAGAATTACATCGGTATTTCGTGTATCACTTTGGTAGCCTTATTTCTGTGGAATCTGAAAACAGATATTTCGGATACATTTGAACACTAGAGGGCCAAAGGAAATATCCTCCGATAACAAAGAGAAAGAAGCTTTCTGTGAAACTTCTTTGTGTTCTGTGAAATCATGTCACAGAGTTACAGCTTTCCCCTCAGGAAGCCTTTCGCTAAGACAGTTCTTGTGAAATTGGCAAAGTGATATTTGGTAGCCTATAGAGGGCTATGGTGAAAAAGGAAATATCCTCAGACAAAATCTGGAAAGAAGCTTTCTGAGAAACTGCTGAGTGTTCTGTTAATTCATCTCACAGAGTTACATCTGTATTTCGTGGATCTCTTTGCTAGCCTTATTTCTGTGGAATCTGAGAACAGATATTTCGGATCCCTTTGAAGACTCTATTGCCAAAGGAAATATCCACCGATAACAAAGAGAAAGAAGCTTTCTGAGAAACTTCTTTGTGTTCTGTGAAATCATCTCAGAGAGTTACAGCTTTCCCCTCAGGAAGCCTTCCGCTAAGACAGTTCTCGAGGAATTGGCAAAGTGATATTTGTAAGCCCATACAGGACTATGGTGAAAAAGGAAATATCCTCTGATGAAATCCGGAAAGAAGCTTTCTGAGAAACTGCTTAGTGTTCTCTTAATTCATCTCACAGAGTTACATCTGTATTTCGTGGATCTCTTTGCTAGCCTTATTTCTTTGGAATCTGAGAACAGATATTTCGTATCCCTTTGAAGACTGTAGTTCCAAAGGAAATATCCTCCGAAAAAAAGAGAAAGAAGCTTTCTGAGTAACTTCTTTGTGTTCTGTGAAATCATCTCACAGAGTTACAGCTTTCCCCTCAAGAAGCCTTTCGCTAAGAGAGTTCTTGTGGAATTGGCAAAGTGATATTTGGAAGGCCATAGAGGGCTGTGGTGAAAAAGGAAATATCCTCAGATGAACTCTGGAAAGAAGCTTTCTGAGAAACTGGTCTGTAATGTGTGACTTCCACTCAACGTGTTACATCTGTATTTCGTGGATCTCTTTGCTAGCCTTATTTCTGTGGAATCTGAAACAGATATTTCTGATCCATTTGAAGACTCTAGGGCCAAAAGAAATATCATCCGAAAACGAAGAGAAAGAAGCTTTCTGATAAACTTCTTTGTGTTCTGTGAAATCATCTCACAGAGGTACAGCTTTCCCCTGAAGAACCTTTCGCTAAGACACTTCTTGTGGAATTGGCAAAGTGATATTTGGAAGTCCATAGAGGGCTATGGTGAAAAAGGAAATATCCTCAAGTTAAATCCGGAAAGAAGCTTTCTGAGAAACTGCCTAGTGTTCTGTTAATTCATCTCACAGAGTTACAACTGTATTTTATGGATCTCTTTGCTATCCTTATTTCTGTGGATTCTGAGAACAGATATTACAGATCCCTTTGAAGACTACAGGGCCAAAGCAAATATCCTCCGATAAAAAAGAGAAAGAAGCTTTCTGAGAAACTTCTTTGTGTTCTGTGAAATCATGTCACAGAGTTACAGCTTTCCCCTGAAGAAGCCTTTCGCTAAGACAGTTCTTGTGGAATTGGCAAAGTGATATTTGGAAGCCCTTAGAGGGCTATGGTCAAAAAGGAAATCTCCTCAGATGAAATCCGGAAAGAAGCTTTCTGAGAAGCTACTTAGTGTTCTGTTAATTCATCTCCCAGAGTTACATCTGTATTTCGTTTATCTTTTTGCTAGGATTATTTCTGTGGAATCTGAGAACAGATATTTCGGATGCCTTTGAAGACTCTAGGGCCAAAGGAAATATCCTCCGATAACACAGAGAAAGAAGCTCCCTGAGAAACTTCTTTGTGTTCTGTGAAATCATCTCACAGAGTTACAGCTTTCCCCTCAAGAAGCCTTTCGCTAAGACAGTTCTTGTGGAATTGGCAAAGTGATATTTGGAAGCCCATAGAGGGCTATGGTGAAAAAGGAAGTATCCTCAGATGAAATCCGGAAAGAAGCTTTTGAGAAACTGCTTAGTGTTGTGTTAATTCATCTCACTGAGTTACATCTGTGTTTCGTGGATCTCATTGCTAGCCTTATTTCTGTGGAATCTGAGAACCGATATTTCGGATCCCTTTGATGAATATGGGGCCAAAGGAAATATCCTCCGATAACAAAGAGAAAGAAGCTTTCTGAGAAACTTCTATGTGTTCTGTGAAAACATGTCACAGAGTTCCAGCTTTCCCCTCAAGAAGCCTTTCGCTAAGACAGTTCTTGTGGAATTGGCAAAATGATATTTGGAAGCCCATAGGGGGCTATGGTGAAAAAAGAAATATCCTCAAATGAAATATGGAAAGAAGCTTTCTGAGAAACTGCTCTGTGTTGTGTCTTTTCCACTCACAGTATTACATCTGTGTTTCGTGGATCTCTTTGCTAGCCATTTTTCTGTGGAGACTGAGAACAGATATTTTGGATTCCTTTGAAGACTCTAGGGCCAAAGGAAATATCCTCCGATAACAAAGAGAAAGAAGCTTTCTGAGAAACTTCTTTATGTTCTGTGAAATCATCTCACAGAGTTACAGCTTTCCCCTCAAGATTCCTTTCGCTAAAACAGTTCTTGTGGAATTGGCAAAGTCATATTTGGAAGCGCATAGAGGGCTATGGTGAAAAAGGAAATATCCTCAGATGAAATCTGGAAAGAACCTTTCTGAGAAATTGCTTAGAGATCTGGTAATTCATCTCACAGAGTTACATCTGTATTTCGTGGATCTCTTTGCTAGCCTTATTTCTGTGGAATCTGAGAACGCATATTTCGGATCCTTTAAAGACAATAGGGCCAAAGGAAATATCCACCGATAACAAAGAGAAAGAAGTTTTCTGAGAAACTTCTTTGTGTTCTTTGAAAACATATCACAGAGTTACAGCTTTCCCCTCAAGAAGCCTTTCGCTAAGAGAGTTCTTGTGGAATTGGCAAAGTGATATTTGGAAGCCCATAGAGGGCTGTGGTGAAAAAGGAAATATGCTCAGATGAAATCTGGAAAGAAGCTTTCTGAGAAACTGCTCTGTGATGTGTGACTTCCACTCACTGAGTTACATCTGTATTTCGTGGATCTCTTTGCTAGCATTATTTCTGCGGAATCTGAGAACAGATATTTCGGATCCCTTTGAAGACTCTAGGGCCAAAGGAAATATCCTCCGATAACAAAGAGAAAGAAGCTTTCTGAGAAACCTCTTTATGTTCTGTGAATTCATGTCACACAGTTACAGCTTTCCCCTCAGGAAGCCTTTCGCTAAGACAGTTCTTGTTGAATTGGCAAGGCGATATTTGGTAGCCCATAGAGGGCTATGGTGAAAAAGGAAATATCCTCAGATGAAATCTGGAAAGAAGCTTTCTGAGAAACTGCTGAGTGTTCCGTTAATTCATCTCACAGAGTTACATCAGTATTTCTTGAATCTCCTTGCTAGCCTTATTTCTGTGGAATCTGAAAACAGATATTTCGGTTACCTTTGAAGACTCTACGGCCAAAGGAAATATCCTCTGATAACAAAGAGAAAGAAGCTTTCTGAGAAACTTCTTTGTGTTCTGTGAAGTCATCTCAGAGAGTTACAGCATTCCCCTGAAGAAGCCTTCCGCTGAGACAGTTCTCGAGGAATTGGCAAAGTGATATTTGGAAGCCCATACAGGGCTATGG
This sequence comes from Macaca nemestrina, assembly GCF_043159975.1. NCBI lineage: Eukaryota > Metazoa > Chordata > Mammalia > Primates > Cercopithecidae > Macaca > Macaca nemestrina. Next base: position 102,075,817 of record NC_092145.1, on the reverse strand, counting down.
AGAAAAAGGAAATATCCTCTGATGAATTCCGGAAAGAAGCTTTCTGAGAAACTGCTTAGTGTTCTCTTACTTCATCTCACAGAGTTACATCTGTATTTCGTGGATCTCTTTGCTAGCCTTATTTCTTTGGAATCTGAGAACAGATATTTCGAATCCCTTTGAAGACTCTAGGGCCATAGGAAATATCTTTCGATAACAAAGAGAAAGAAGCTTTCTGAGAAACTTCTTTGTGTTCTGTAAAATCATCTCACAGAGTTACAGCTTTCCCCTCTAGAAGCCTTTCGCTAAGACAGTTCTTGTGGAATTGGCAAAGTGATATTTGGAACCCCTAGAGGGCTATGGTGAAAAAGGAAATATCCTCAGATGAAATCCGGAAAGAAGCTTTCTGAGAAACTGCTTAGTGTTCTCTTAATTCATCTCACAGAGTTACATCTGTATTTCTCGAATCTCTTTGCTAGCTTTATTCCTTTGGAATCTGAGAACAGATATTTCGGATCCCTTTGAAGACTAGAGGGCCAAAGGAAATATCCTCCGATAACAAAGAGAAAGAAGCTTTCTGAGAAACTTCTTTGTGTTCTGTGAAATCATCTCACAGAATTACAGCTTTCCCCTCAAGAAGCCTTTCGCTAAGACAGTTCTTGTGGAATTGGCAAAGTGATATTTCGAAGCCCTTAGAGGGCTATGGTGAAAAAGGAGTTATCCTCAGATGAAATCCGGAAAGAAGCTTTCTGAGAAACTGCTTAGTGTTCTGTTAATTCATCTCACAGAGTTACATCGGTATTTCGTGGATCACTTTGCCAGCCTTATTTCTGTGGAATCTGAGAACAGATATTTCGGATCCCTTTGAAGACTCTAGGGCCAAAGGAAATAACCTCCGATAAGAAAGAGAAAGAAGCTTTCTGAGAAACTTTTTTGTGTTCTGTGAAATCATGTCACAGAGTTACAGCTTTCCCCTCAAGAAGCCTTTCGCTAAGACAGTTCTTGTGGAATTGGCAAAGTATCCTCAGATGAAATCCGAAAAGAAACTTTTTGAGAAACTGCTTAGTGTTCTGTTAATTCATCTCACAGTGTTACATCAGTATTTCGTGGATCTCTTTGCTAGCCTTATTTCTGTGGAATCTGAGAACAGATATTTCGTATCCCTTTGAAGACTATAGGGCCAAAGGAAATATCCTCCGATAAAAAAGAGAAAGAAGCTTTCTGAGAAACTTTTTTGTGTTCTGTGAAATCATCTCACAGAGTTACAGCTTTCCCCTCAAGAAGCCTTTTGTTAAGACAGTTCTTGAGGGTTGGCAAAGTGATATTTGGAAGCCCTTAGAGGGCTATGGTGAAAAAGGAAATATCCTGAGATGAAATCTGGAAAGAAGCTTTCTGAGAAACTGCTTAGTGTTGTGTTAATTCATCTCACAGAGTTACATCGGTATTTCGTGGAACTCTTTGCTAGCCTTATTTCTGTGGAATCTGAGAACAGATATTTCAGATCCCTTTGAAGACTCTAGGGCCAAAGGAAATATCCTCCGATAACAAAGAGAAAGAAGCTTTCTGAGAAACTTCTTTGTGTTCTGTGTAATCATCTCACAGAGTTACAGCTTTCCCCTCAAGAAGTCTTTCGCTAAGACAGTTCTTGTGGAATTGGCAAAGTGATATTTGGAAGCCCATAGAGGGCTATGTTGAAAAAGGAAATATCCTCAGATGAAATCTGGAAAGAAGCGTTCTGAGAAACTGCTTAGTGTTCTGTTAATTCATCTCACAGAGTTACTTCTGTGTTTCGTGGATCTCTTTGCTAGCCTTATTTCTGTGGAATCTGAGAACCGATATTTCGGATGCCTTTGAATACTATTGGGCCAAAGGAAATATCCTCCATTAATAAAGAGAAAGAAGCTTTCTGAGAAACTTCTTAGTGTTCTGTGAAAACATGTCACAGATTTACAGCTTTCCCCTCAAGAAGCCTTTCGCCAAGACAGGTCTTGAGGTATTGGCAAAGTGATATTTGGAAGCAAATGGAGGGCTATGGTGGAAAAGGAAATATCCTCAGATGAAATCTGGAAAGAAGCTTTCTGAGAAACTGCTCTGTGATGTGTCACTTCCACTCAGAGAGTTACATCTGTATTTGGTGGATCTCTTTGCTAGCCTTTTTTCTGTGGAATATGAGAACAGATATTTCGGATCCCTTTGCACAGTCTAGGGCCAAAGGAAATATCCTCCGACAACTAAGAGAAAGAAGCTTTCTGACAAACTTCTTTGTGTTCTGTGAAAACATGTCACAGAGTTACAGCTTTCCTCTCAAGAAGCCTTTCGCTAAGACAGTTCTTGTGGAATTGGCAAAGTGATATTTGGAAGCACATAGAGGGCTATGGTGAAAAAGGAAATATCCTCAGATGAAATCTGGAATGAAGCTTTCTGAGAAACTGCTCTGTGATGTGTGACTTCCACTCACAGAGTTACATCTGTATTTCGTGGATCTCTTTGCTAGCCTTATTTCTGTGGAATCTGATAACAGATATTTCGGATCCCTTTGAAGACTATAGGGCCAAAGGAAATATCCTCCGATAACAAAGAGAAAGAAGCTCTGAGAAACTTCTTTGTGTTCTGTGTAATCATCTCACAGAGTTACAGCTTTCCCCTCAAGAAGACTTTTGCTGAGACAGTTCTTGTTGATTTGGCAAAGTGATATTTGATAGCCCTTAGAGGGCTATGGTGAAAAAGGAAATATCCACAGATATAATCTGGAAAGAAGCTTTCTGAGAAACTGCTTAGTGTTCTTTTAATTCATCTCACAGATTTACGTCTGTATTTCGTGGATCTCTTTGCTAGCCTTATTTCTGTGGAATCTGAGAGCAGGTATTTCGGATCCCTTTGAAGACTATAGGGCCAAAGGAAATATCCTCCGATAAGAAAGAGAAAGAAGCTTTGTTAGATACTTCTTTGTGTTCTTTGAAATCATCTCACAGAGTTACAGCTTTCCCCTCAAGAAGCCTTTCGCTAAGACACTTCTTGTGGAATTGGCAAAGTGATATTTGGAAGCCCATAGAGGGCTATGGTGAAAAAGGAAACATCCACAGATGAAATCTGGAATGAAGCGTTCTGAGAAACTGCTCTGTGATGTGTGACTTCCACTCACAGAGTTACATCTGTATTTCGTGGATCTCTTTGCTAGCCTTTTTTCTGTGGAATCTGGGAACAGATAATTTGGATACCTTTGAAGACTATTGGGCCAAAGGAAATATCCTCCGATAACAAAGAGAAAGAAGCTTTTGAGAAACTTCTTTGTGTTTTGTGAAATCATCTCAGAGAGATACAGCTTTCCCCTCAAGAAGCCTTTTGCTAAGACAGTTATTGTGGAATTGGCAAAGGGATATTTGGAAGCCCATAGAGGGCTATGGTGAAATAGGAAATATGCTCAGATGAAATCCTGAAAGAAGCTTTCGGAGAAAGTGCTTAGTGTTCTCTTAATTCATCTCACAGAGTTACATCTGTATTTCGTGGAACTCTTTGCTGGCCTTATTTCTGTGGAATCTGGGAACAGATATTTCGGATCTCTTTGAAGACAATAGGGCCAAAGGAATTATCCTCCGATAACAAAGAAAAAGAAGCGTTCTGAGAAACTTCTTTGTGTTCTGTGAAATCATCTCACAGAGTTACAGCTTTCCCCTCAAGAAGACTTTCGCTAAGACATTTCTTGTGGAATAGGCAAAGTGATATTTGGAAGCCCATAGAGGGCTATGGTGAAAAAGGAAATATCCTCAGATGAAATCTGGAAAGAAGCTTTCTGAGAAACTGCTTAGTGTTCGGTTAATTCATCTCACAGAGTTACATCTGTATTTCGTGGATCTCTTTGCTAGCTTTATTTCTGTGGAATCGGAGAACAGATATTTCGGATCGCTTTGTAGACTATAGGGCCAAAGGAAATATCCTACGATAACAAAGAGAAAGAAGGTTTCTGAGAAACTTCTTCGTGTTCTGTGAAATTATCTCACCGAGTTTCAGCTTTCCCCTCAAGAAGCCTTTCACTAAGACATTTCTTGTGGAACTGGCAAAGTGATATTTGGAAGCCCATAGAGGGCTATGGTGAAAAAGGAAACATCCTCAGAGGAAATCCGGAAAGAAGCTTTCTGAGAAACTCCTCTGTGATGTGTGACTTCCACTCAACCAGTTACATCTGTATTTCGTGGATCTCTTTGCTAGCCTTATTTCTGTGGAATCTGAGAACAGATATTTCGGATCCCTTTGAAGACTATAGGGCCAAAGGAAATATCCTCCGATAACAAAGAGAAAGAAGCTTTCTGAGAAACTTCTTTGTGTTCTCTGAAATCATGTCACAGAGTAACAGCTTTCCCCTCAAGAAGCCTTTCGCTAAGACAGATCTTGTGGAATTTGCAAAGTGATATTTCGAAGCCCATAGAGGGCTATGGTGAAAAAGGAAATATCCTCAGATGAAATCCGGAAAGAAGCTTTCTGAGAAACTCCTTAGTGTTCTGTTAATTCATCTCACAGAGTTACATCGGTATTTCGTGGATCTCTTTGCTAGCCTTATTTCTGTGGAATCTGAGAACAGATATTTCGGATCCATTTGAAGACTATAGGACCAAAGGAAATATCCTCCGATAACAAAGATAAAGAAGCTTTCTGAGGAACTATTTTGTGTTCTGTGAAATCATGTCACAGAGTTACAGCTTTCCCCTCAAGAAGCCTTTCGCTAAGACAGTTCTTGTGGAATTGGCAAAGTATCCTCTGATGAAATCCGGAAATTAACTTTCTGAGAAACTGCTTAGTGTTCTGTTAATTCATCTCACAGTGTTACATCAGTATTTCGTGGATCTCTTTGTAGCCTTAATTCTGTGTCATCTGAGAACAGATATTTCGGATCCCTTTGAAGACTCTAGGGCCAAAGGAAATATCCTCCGATAACAAAGAGAAAGGAGCTTTCTGAGAAACTTGTTTGTGTTCTGTGAAATCATCTCACAGAGTTACATCTTTTCACTCAAGAAGCCTTTCGCTAAGACAGTACTTGTTGAATTGTCAAAGTGATATTTGGAAGCCCATTGAGGGTTATGGTGAAAAAGGAAATATCCTCAGATGAAATCCGGAAAGAAGCTTTCTGAGAAACTGCTTAGTGTTCTGTTAACTCACCTCAGAGACTTACATCTGTATTTCTTGGATCTCTTTGCTAGCCTTATGTCTGTGGAATCTGACAACAGATATTTCGGATCCTTTTGAAGACTATAGGGCCGAAGGAAATATCCTCCGATAACAAAGAGATAGAAGCCTTCTGAGAAACTTTTTTGTGTTCTGTGAAATCATCTCACAGAGTTACAGCTTTCCCCTCAAGAAGCCTTTTGTTAAGACAGTTCTTGAGGGTTGGCAAAATGATATTTGGAAGCCCTTAGAGGGCTATGGTGAAAAAGGAAATATCCTCAGATGAAATCTGGAAAGAAGCTTTCTGAGAAACTGCTTAGTGTTGTGTTAATTCATCTCAGAGAGTTACATCGGTATTTCGTGGAACTCTTTGCTAGCCTTATTTCTGTGGAATCTGAGAACAGATATTTCAGATCCCTTTGAAGACTCTAGGGCCAAAGGAAATATCCTCCGATAACAAAGAGAAAGAAGCTTTCTGAGAAACTTCTTTGTGTTCTGTGTAATCAACTCACAGAGTTACAGCTTTCCCCTCAAGAAGCCTTTCGCTAAGACAGTTCTTGTGGAATTGGCAAAGTGATATTTGGAAGCCCATAGAGGGCTATGTTGAAAAAGGAAATATCCTCAGATGAAATCTGGAAAGAAGCGTTCTGAGAAACTGCTTAGTGTTCTGTTAATTCATCTCACAGAGTTACTTCTGTGTTTCGTGGATCTCTTTGCTAGCCTTATTTCTGTGGAATCTGAGAACCGATATTTCGGATGCCTTTGAATACTATTGGGCCAAAGGAAATATCCTCCATTAATAAAGAGAAAGAAGCTTTCTGAGAAACTTCTTAGTGTTCTGTGAAAACATGTCACAGATTTACAGCTTTCCCCTCAAGAAGCCTTTCGCCAAGACAGGTCTTGAGGTATTGGCAAAGTGATATTTGGAAGCAAATGGAGGGCTATGGTGGAAAAGGAAATATCCTCAGATGAAATCTGGAAAGAAGCTTTCTGAGAAACTGCTCTGTGATGTGTCACTTCCACTCAGAGAGTTACATCTGTATTTGGTGGATCTCTTTGCTAGCCTTTTTTCTGTGGAATATGAGAACAGATATTTCGGATCCCTTTGCACAGTCTAGGGCCAAAGGAAATATCCTCCGACAACTAAGAGAAAGAAGCTTTCTGACAAACTTCTTTGTGTTCTGTGAAAACATGTCACAGAGTTACAGCTTTCCTCTCAAGAAGCCTTTCGCTAAGACAGTTCTTGTGGAATTGGCAAAGTGATATTTGGAAGCACATAGAGGGCTATGGTGAAAAAGGAAATATCCTCAGATGAAATCTGGAATGAAGCTTTCTGAGAAACTGCTCTGTGATGTGTGACTTCCACTCACAGAGTTACATCTGTATTTCGTGGATCTCTTTGCTAGCCTTATTTCTGTGGAATCTGATAACAGATATTTCGGATCCCTTTGAAGACTATAGGGCCAAAGGAAATATCCTCCGATAACAAAGAGAAAGAAGCTCTGAGAAACTTCTTTGTGTTCTGTGTAATCATCTCACAGAGTTACAGCTTTCCCCTCAAGAAGACTTTTGCTGAGACAGTTCTTGTTGATTTGGCAAAGTGATATTTGATAGCCCTTAGAGGGCTATGGTGAAAAAGGAAATATCCACAGATATAATCTGGAAAGAAGCTTTCTGAGAAACTGCTTAGTGTTCTTTTAATTCATCTCACAGATTTACGTCTGTATTTCGTGGATCTCTTTGCTAGCCTTATTTCTGTGGAATCTGAGAGCAGGTATTTCGGATCCCTTTGAAGACTATAGGGCCAAAGGAAATATCCTCCGATAAGAAAGAGAAAGAAGCTTTGTTAGATACTTCTTTGTGTTCTTTGAAATCATCTCACAGAGTTACAGCTTTCCCCTCAAGAAGCCTTTCGCTAAGACACTTCTTGTGGAATTGGCAAAGTGATATTTGGAAGCCCATAGAGGGCTATGGTGAAAAAGGAAATATCCACAGATGAAATCTGGAATGAAGCGTTCTGAGAAACTGCTCTGTGATGTGTGACTTCCACTCACAGAGTTACATCTGTATTTCGTGGATCTCTTTGCTAGCCTTTTTTCTGTGGAATCTGGGAACAGATAATTTGGATACCTTTGAAGACTATTGGGCCAAAGGAAATATCCTCCGATAACAAAGAGAAAGAAGCTTTTGAGAAACTTCTTTGTGTTTTGTGAAATCATCTCAGAGAGATACAGCTTTCCCCTCAAGAAGCCTTTTGCTAAGACAGTTATTGTGGAATTGGCAAAGGGATATTTGGAAGCCCATAGAGGGCTATGGTGAAATAGGAAATATGCTCAGATGAAATCCTGAAAGAAGCTTTCGGAGAAAGTGCTTAGTGTTCTCTTAATTCATCTCACAGAGTTACATCTGTATTTCGTGGAACTCTTTGCTGGCCTTATTTCTGTGGAATCTGGGAACAGATATTTCGGATCTCTTTGAAGACAATAGGGCCAAAGGAATTATCCTCCGATAACAAAGAAAAAGAAGCGTTCTGAGAAACTTCTTTGTGTTCTGTGAAATCATCTCACAGAGTTACAGCTTTCCCCTCAAGAAGACTTTCGCTAAGACATTTCTTGTGGAATAGGCAAAGTGATATTTGGAAGCCCATAGAGGGCTATGGTGAAAAAGGAAATATCCTCAGATGAAATCTGGAAAGAAGCTTTCTGAGAAACTGCTTAGTGTTCGGTTAATTCATCTCACAGAGTTACATCTGTATTTCGTGGATCTCTTTGCTAGCTTTATTTCTGTGGAATCGGAGAACAGATATTTCGGATCGCTTTGTAGACTATAGGGCCAAAGGAAATATCCTACGATAACAAAGAGAAAGAAGGTTTCTGAGAAACTTCTTCGTGTTCTGTGAAATTATCTCACCGAGTTTCAGCTTTCCCCTCAAGAAGCCTTTCACTAAGACATTTCTTGTGGAACTGGCAAAGTGATATTTGGAAGCCCATAGAGGGCTATGGTGAAAAAGGAAACATCCTCAGAGGAAATCCGGAAAGAAGCTTTCTGAGAAACTCCTCTGTGATGTGTGACTTCCACTCAACCAGTTACATCTGTATTTCGTGGATCTCTTTGCTAGCCTTATTTCTGTGGAATCTGAGAACAGATATTTCGGATCCCTTTGAAGACTATAGGGCCAAAGGAAATATCCTCCGATAACAAAGAGAAAGAAGCTTTCTGAGAAACTTCTTTGTGTTCTCTGAAATCATGTCACAGAGTAACAGCTTTCCCCTCAAGAAGCCTTTCGCTAAGACAGATCTTGTGGAATTTGCAAAGTGATATTTCGAAGCCCATAGAGGGCTATGGTGAAAAAGGAAATATCCTCAGATGAAATCCGGAAAGAAGCTTTCTGAGAAACTCCTTAGTGTTCTGTTAATTCATCTCACAGAGTTACATCGGTATTTCGTGGATCTCTTTGCTAGCCTTATTTCTGTGGAATCTGAGAACAGATATTTCGGATCCATTTGAAGACTATAGGACCAAAGGAAATATCCTCCGATAACAAAGATAAAGAAGCTTTCTGAGGAACTATTTTGTGTTCTGTGAAATCATGTCACAGAGTTACAGCTTTCCCCTCAAGAAGCCTTTCGCTAAGACAGTTCTTGTGGAATTGGCAAAGTATCCTCTGATGAAATCCGGAAATTAACTTTCTGAGAAACTGCTTAGTGTTCTGTTAATTCATCTCACAGTGTTACATCAGTATTTCGTGGATCTCTTTGTAGCCTTAATTCTGTGTCATCTGAGAACAGATATTTCGGATCCCTTTGAAGACTCTAGGGCCAAAGGAAATATCCTCCGATAACAAAGAGAAAGGAGCTTTCTGAGAAACTTGTTTGTGTTCTGTGAAATCATCTCACAGAGTTACATCTTTTCACTCAAGAAGCCTTTCGCTAAGACAGTACTTGTTGAATTGTCAAAGTGATATTTGGAAGCCCATTGAGGGTTATGGTGAAAAAGGAAATATCCTCAGATGAAATCCGGAAAGAAGCTTTCTGAGAAACTGCTTAGTGTTCTGTTAACTCACCTCAGAGACTTACATCTGTATTTCTTGGATCTCTTTGCTAGCCTTATGTCTGTGGAATCTGACAACAGATATTTCGGATCCTTTTGAAGACTATAGGGCCGAAGGAAATATCCTCCGATAACAAAGAGATAGAAGCCTTCTGAGAAACTTTTTTGTGTTCTGTGAAATCATCTCACAGAGTTACAGCTTTCCCCTCAAGAAGCCTTTTGTTAAGACAGTTCTTGAGGGTTGGCAAAATGATATTTGGAAGCCCTTAGAGGGCTATGGTGAAAAAGGAAATATCCTCAGATGAAATCTGGAAAGAAGCTTTCTGAGAAACTGCTTAGTGTTGTGTTAATTCATCTCAGAGAGTTACATCGGTATTTCGTGGAACTCTTTGCTAGCCTTATTTCTGTGGAATCTGAGAACAGATATTTCAGATCCCTTTGAAGACTCTAGGGCCAAAGGAAATATCCTCCGATAACAAAGAGAAAGAAGCTTTCTGAGAAACTTCTTTGTGTTCTGTGTAATCAACTCACAGAGTTACAGCTTTCCCCTCAAGAAGCCTTTCGCTAAGACAGTTCTTGTGGAATTGGCAAAGTGATATTTGGAAGCCCATAGAGGGCTATGTTGAAAAAGGAAATATCCTCAGATGAAATCTGGAAAGAAGCGTTCTGAGAAACTGCTTAGTGTTCTGTTAATTCATCTCACAGAGTTACTTCTGTGTTTCGTGGATCTCTTTGCTAGCCTTATTTCTGTGGAATCTGAGAACCGATATTTCGGATGCCTTTGAATACTATTGGGCCAAAGGAAATATCCTCCATTAATAAAGAGAAAGAAGCTTTCTGAGAAACTTCTTTGTGTTCTGTGAAAACATGTCACAGATTTACAGCTTTCCCCTCAAGAAGCCTTTCGCCAAGACAGGTCTTGTGGTATTGGCAAAGTGATATTTGGAATCAAATGGAGGGCTATGGTGGAAAAGGAAATATCCTCAGATGAAATCTGGAAAGAAGCTTTCTGAGAAACTGCTCTGTGATGTGTCACTTCCACTCAGAGAGTTACATCTGTATTTGGTGGATCTCTTTGCTAGCCTTTTTTCTGTGGAATATGAGAACAGATATTTCGGATCCCTTTGCACAGTCTAGGGCCAAAGGAAATATCCTCCGACAACTAAGAGAAAGAAGCTTTCTGACAAACTTCTTTGTGTTCTGTGAAAACAAGTCACAGAGTTACAGCTTTCCCCTCAAGAAGCCTTTCGCTAAGACAGTTCTTGTGGAATTGGCAAAGTGATATTTGGAACCCCTAGAGGGCTGTGGTGAAAAAGGAAATATCCTCAGATGAAATCTGGAATGAAGCTTTCTGAGAAACTGCTCTGTGATGTGTGACTTCCACTCACAGAGTTACATCTGTATTTCGTGGATCTCTTTGCTAGCCTTATTTCTGTGGAATCTGATAACAGATATTTCGGATCCCTTTGAAGACTATAGGGCCAAAGGAAATATCCTCCGATAACAAAGAGAAAGAAGCTCTGAGAAACTTCTTTGTGTTCCGTGAAATCATCTCACAGAGTTACAGCTTTCCCCTCAAGAAGACTTTTGCTGAGACAGTTCTTGTTGATTTGGCAAAGTGATATTTGATAGCCCTTAGAGGGCTATGGTGAAAAAGGAAATATCCACAGATATAATCTGGAAAGAAGCTTTCTGAGAAACTGCTTAGTGTTCTTTTAACTCATCTCACAGATTTACGTCTGTATTTCGTGGATCTCTTTGCTAGCCTTATTTCTGTGGAATCTGAGAGCAGGTATTTCGGATCCCTTTGAAGACTATAAGGCCAAAGGAAATATCCTCCGATAAGAAAGAGAAAGAAGCTTTGTGAGATACTTCTTTGTGTTCTTTGAAATCATCTCACAGAGTTACAGCTTTCCCCTCAAGAAGCCTTTCGCTAAGACACTTCTTGTGGAATTGGCAAAGTGATATTTGGAAGCCCATAGAGGGCTATGGTGAAAAAGGAAATATCCTCAGATGAAATCTGGAATGAAGCGTTCTGAGAAACTGCTCTGTGATGTGTGACTTCCACTCACAGAGTTACATCTGTATTTCGTGGATCTCTTTGCTAGCCTTTTTTCTGTGGAATCTGGGAACAGATAATTTGGATACCTTTGAAGACTATTGGGCCAAAGGAAATATCCTCCGATAACAAAGAGAAAGAAGCTTTCTGAGAAACTTCTTTGTGTTTTGTGAAATCATCTCAGAGAGATACAGCTTTCCCCTCAAGAAGCCTTTTGCTAAGACAGTTATTGTGGAATTGGCAAAGGGATATTTGGAAGCCCATAGGGGGCTATGGTGAAATAGGAAATATGCTCAGATGAAATCCAGAAAGAAGCTTTCGGAGAAAGTGCTTAGTGTTCTCTTAATTCATCTCACAGAGTTACATCTGTATTTCGTGGAACTCTTTGCTGGCCTTATTTCTGTGGAATCTGGGAACAGATATTTCGGATCTCTTTGAAGACTATAGGGCCAAAGGAATTATCCTCCGATAACAAAGAAAAAGAAGCGTTCTGAGAAACTTCTTTGTGTTCTGTGAAATCATCTCACAGAGTTACAGCTTTCCCCTCAAGAAGACTTTCGCTAAGACATTTCTTGTGGAATAGGCAAAGTGATATTTGGAAGCCCATAGAGGGCTACGGTGAAAAAGAAATATCCTCAGATGAAATCTGGAAAGAACCGTTCTGAGAAAGTGCTCTGTGATATGTGATTTCCACTCACAGAGCTACATCTGTATTTCGTGGATTCCTTTGCTAGCCTTATTTTTGTGGAATCTGAGAACAGATAATTCGGATCCCTTTGAAGACTATTGGGCCAAAGGAAATATCCTCCGATAGCAAAGAGAAAGAAGCTTTCTGAGAAAGTTCTTTGTGTTCTGTGAAATCAACTCACAGAGTTACAGCTTTCCCCTCATGAAGCCTTTCGCTAAGACAGTTCTTGTGGAATTGGCAAAGTGATATTTGGAGGCCCATGGAGGGCTATGGTGAAAAAGGAAATATCCTCAGATGAAATCTGGAAGGAAGCTTTCTGAGAAACTGCTTAGTGTTCGGTTGATTCATCTCACAGAGTTACATCTGTATTTCGTGGATCTCTTTGCTAGCCTTATTTCTGTGGAATCTGAGAAGAGATATTTCGGCTCCCTTTGAAGACTATTGGGCCAAAGGAAATATCCTCCGATAACAAAGAGAAAGAAGCTTTCTGAGAAACTTCTTTTTGTTCTGTGAAATCACCTCAGAGAGTTACACCTTTCCCCTCAAGAAGCCATTCGCTAAGACGGTTCTTGTGGAATTGGCAAAGTGATATTTGGAAGCCCATAGAGGGCTACGGTGAAAAAGGAAATATCCTCCGATGAAATCTGGAAAGAAGCTTTCTGACAAACTGCTTAGTGTTCGGTTAATTCATCTCACAGAGTTACATATGTATTTCGTGGATCTCTTTGCTAACCTTATTTCTGTGGAATTTGAGAACAGATATTTCGGATCCCTTTGAAGACTATAGGGCCAAAGGAAATATCCTCCGATAACAAAGTGAAAGAAAGTTTCTGAGAAACTTCTTTGTATTCTGTGAAATCATCTCACAGAGTTACAGCTTTCCCCTCAAGAAGCCTTTCGCTAAGACTTTTCTTGTGAAATTGGGAAAGTGATATTTGGAAGCCCATAGAGGGCTATGGTGAAAAAGGAAATATCCTCAGATGAAATCCGGAAAGAAGCTTTCTGAGAAACTGCTTTGTGTTCTGTTAATTCATCTCACAGAGTTACATCTGTATTTCGTGGATCTCTTTGCTAGCCTTATTTCTGTGGATCTGAGAACAGATATTTCGGATCCCTTTGAAGACTATAGGGCCAAAGGAAATATCCTCCGATAACAAAGTGAAAGAATGTTTCTGAGAAACTTCTTTGTATTCTGTGAAATCATCTCACAGAGTTACAGCTTTCCCCTCAAGAAGCCTTTCGCTAAGACTTTTCGTGTGAAATTGGGAAAGTGATATTTGGAAGCCCATAGAGGGCTATGGTGAAGAAGGAAATATCCTCAGATGAAATCTGGAAAGAAGCTTTCTGAGAAACTGCTCTGTGATGTGAGACTTCCACTCACAGAGTTACATCTGTATTTCGTGGATCTCTTTGCTAGCCTTATTTTTGTGGAATCTGAGAACAGATATTTCGGATGCCTTTGAATACTATTGGGCCAAAGGAAATATCCTCCGATAACAAAGAGAAAGAAGCTTTCAGAGAAACTTGTTTGTGTTCAGTGAAATCATCTGACAGAGTACAGCTTTCCCCTCAAGAAGCCTTTCGCTAAGACAGTTCTTTTGGAATTGGCAAAGTGATATTTGGAACCCCTAGAGGGCTATGGTGAAAAAGGAAATATCCTCAGATGAAATCCGGAAAGAAGCTTTCTGAGAAACTGCTCTGTGATGTGTGACTTCCACTCACAAAGTTACATCTGTATTTCGTGGATCTCTTTGCTAGCCTTATTTCTGTGGAATCTGAGAAGAGATATTTCGGCTCCCTTTGAACACTATTGGGCCAAAGGAAATATCCTCCGATAACAAAGAGAAAGAAGCTTTCTGAGAAACTTCTTTTTGTTCTGTGAAATCACCTCAGAGAGTTACAGCTTTCCCCTCAAGAAGCCTTTCGCTAAGACAGTTCTTGTGGAATTTGCAAAGTGATATTTGGAAGCCCAAAGAGGGCTATGGTGAAAAAGGAAATATCCTCATATGAAATCCGGAAAGAAGCTTTCTGAGAAACTGCTTAGTGTTCTGTTAATTCATCTCACCGAGTTACATCTGTATTTCGTGGATCTCTTTGCTATCCTTATTTCTGTGGAATCTGATAACAGATATTTCGGATCCCTTTGAAGACTATAGAGCCAAAGGAAATATCCTCCGATAACAGAGAGAAAGAAGCTTTCTGAGAAACTTCTTTGTGTTCTGTGAAATCATCTCACAGAGTTACAGCTTTCTCCTCAAGAAGCCTTTCGCTAAGACAGTTCTTGTGGAATTGGCAAAGTGATACTTGGAAGCCCATAGAGGGGTACGGTTAAATAGGAAATATCCTCAGATGAAATCCGGAAAGAAGCTTTCTGAGAAACTGCTTAGTGTTCTGTTAATTCATCTCACAGAGTTACATCTGTATTTCGTGGATCTCTTTGCTAGCCTTATTTCTGTGGATCAGAGAACAGATATTTCGGATCCCTTTGAAGACTATAGGGCCAAAGGAAATATCCTCCGATAACAAAGTGAAAGAATGTTTCTGAGAAACTTCTTTGTATTCTGTGAAATCATCTCACAGAGTTACAGCTTTCCCCTCAAGAAGCCTTTCGCTAAGACTTTTCTTGTGAAATTGGGAAAGTGATATTTGGAAGCCCATAGAGGGCTATGGTGAAAAAGGAAATATCCTCAGATGAAATCTGGAAAGAAGTTTTCTGAGAAACTGCTCTGTGACGTGAGACTTCCACTCACAGAGTTACATCTGTATTTCGTGGATCTCTTTGCTAGCCTTATTTTTGTGGAATCTGAGAACAGATAATTCGGATCCCTTTGAAGACTATAGTGCCAAAGGAAATATCCTCCGATAACAAAGAGAAAGAAGCTTTCAGAGAAACTTGTTTGTGTTCAGTGAAATCATCTCACAGAGTTACAGCTTTCCACCTCAAGAAGCCTTTCGCTAAGACAGTTCTTTTGGAATTGGCAAAGTGATATTTGGAACCCCTAGAGGGCTATGGTGAAAAAGGAAATATCCTCAGATGAAATCGTGAAGAAGCTTTCTGAGAAACTGCTTAGTGTTTTGTTAATTCATCTCACAGAGTTACATCTGTATTTCGTGGACTCTTTGCTATCCTTATTTCTGTGGAATCTGACAACAGATATTACGGATACCTTTGAAGACTATAGAGCCAAAGGAAATATCCTTCGATAACAAAGAGAAAGAAGCTTTCTGAGAAACTTCTTTGTGTTCTGTGAAATCATCTCACAGAGTTACAGCTTTCCCCTCAAGAAGCCTTTCGCTAAGACAGTTCTTGTGGAATTGGCAAAGTGATACTTGGAAGCCCATAGAGGGCTACGGTGAAAAAGGAAATATCCTCAGATGAAATCCGGAAAGAAGCTTTCTGAGAAACTGCTCTGTGATGTGTGACTTTCACTCACAAAGTTACATCTGTATTTCGTGGATCTCTTTGCTAGCCTTATTTCTGTGGAATCTGAGAAGAGATATTTCGGCTCCCTTTGAAGACTATTGGGCCAAAGGAAATATCCTCCGATAACAAAGAGAAAGAAGCTTTCTGAGAAACTTCTTTTTGTTCTGTGAAATCACCTCAGAGAGTTACAGCTTTCCCCTCAAGAAGCCTTTCGCTAAGACAGTTCTTGTGGAATTTGCAAAGTGATATTTGGAAGCCCATAGAGGGCTATGGTGAAAAAGGAAATATCCTCATATGAAATCCGGAAAGAAGCTTTCTGAGAAACTGCTTCGTGTTCTGTTAATTCATCTCACAGAGTTACATCTGTATTTCGTGGATCTCTTTGCTATCCTTATTTCTGTGGAATCTGACAACAGATATTTCGGATCCCTTTGAAGACTATAGAGCCAAAGGAAATATCCTCCGATAACAGAGAGAAAGAAGATTTCTGAGAAACTTCTTTGTGTTCTGTGAAATCATCTCACAGAGTTACAGCTTTCTCCTCAAGAAGCCTTTCGCTAAGACAGTTCTTGTGGAATTGGCAAAGTGATACTTGGAAGCCCATAGAGGGCTACGGTGAAAAAGGAAATATCCTCAGATGAAATCCGGAAAGAGGCTTTCTGAGAAACAGCTCCGTGATGTGTGACTTCCACTCACAGAGTTACATCTGTATTTCGTGGATCTCTTTGCTAGCCTTATTTCTGTGGAATCTGAGAAGAGATATTTCGGCTCCCTTTGAAGACTATTGGGCCAATGGAAATATCCTCCGATAACAAAGAGAAAGAAGCTTTCTGAGAAACTTCTTTTTGTTCTGTGAAATCACCTCAGAGAGTTACAGCTTTCCCCTCAAGAAGCCATTCGCTAAGACGGTTCTTGTGGAATTGGCAAAGTGATATTTGGAAGCCCATAGAGGGCTATGGTGAAAAAGGAATTATCCTCCGATGAAATCTGGAAAGAAGCTTTCTGACAAACTGCTTAGTGTTCGGTTAATTCATCTCACAGAGTTACATATGTATTTCGTGGATCTCTTTGCTAACCTTATTTCTGTGGAATTTGAGAACAGATATTTCGGATCCCTTTGAAGACTATAGGGCCAAAGGAAATATCCTCCGATAACAAAGTGAAAGAAAGTTTCTGAGAAACTTCTTTGTATTCTGTGAAATCATCTCACAGAGTTACAGCTTTCCCCTCAAGAAGCCTTTCGCTAAGACTTTTCTTGTGAAATTGGGAAAGTGATATTTGGAAGCCCATAGAGGGCTATGGTGAAAAAGGAAATATCCTCAGATGAAATCTGGAAAGAAGCTTTCTGAGAAACTGCTCTGTGATGTGAGATTTCCACTCACAGAGTTACATCTGTATTTCGTGGATCTCTTTGCTAGCCTTATTTTTGTGGAATCTGAGAACAGATAATTCGGATCCCTTTGAAGACTATAGTGCCAAAGGAAATATCCTCCGATAACAAAGAGAAAGAAGCTTTCAGAGAAACTTGTTTGTGTTCAGTGAAATCATCTGACAGAGTTACAGCTTTCCCCTCAAGAAGCCTTTCGCTAAGACAGTTCTTTTGGAATTGGCAAAGTGATATTTGGAACCCCTAGAGGGCTATGGTGAAAAAGGAAATATCCTCAGATGAAATCCGGAAAGAAGCTTTCTGAGAAACTGCTCTGTGATGTGTGCCTTCCACTCACAAAGTTACATCTGTATTTCGTGGATCTCTTTGCTAGCCTTATTTCTGTGGAATCTGAGAAGAGATATTTCGGCTCCCTTTGAAGACTATTGGGCCAAAGGAAATATCCTCCGATAACAAAGAGAAAGAAGCTTTCTGAGAAACTTCTTTTTGTTCTGTGAAATCACCTCAGAGAGTTACAGCTTTTCCCTCAAGAAGCCTTTCGCTAAGACAGTTCTTGTGGAATTTGCAAAGTGATATTTGGAAGCCCAAAGAGGGCTATGGTGAAAAAGGAAATATCCTCATATGAAATCCGGAAAGAAGCTTTCTGAGAAACTGCTTAGTGTTCTGTTAATTCATCTCACCGAGTTACATCTGTATTTCGTGGATCTCTTTGCTATCCTTATTTCTGTGGAATCTGACAACAGATATTTCGGATCCCTTTGAAGACTATAGAGCCAAAGGAAATATCCTCCGATAACAGAGAGAAAGAAGCTTTCTGAGAAACTTCTTTGTGTTCTGTGAAATCATCTCACAGAGTTACAGCTTTCTCCTCAAGAAGCCTTTCGCTAAGACAGTTCTTGTGGAGTTGGCAAAGTGATACTTGGAAGCCCATAGAGGGCTACGGTTAAATAGGAAATATCCTCAGATGAAATCCGGAAAGAAGCTTTCTGAGAAACTGCTTAGTGTTCTGTTAATTCATCTCACAGAGTTACATCTGTATTTCGTGGATCTCTTTGCTAGCCTTATTTCTGTGGATCAGAGAACAGATATTTCGGATCCCTTTGAAGACTATAGGGCCAAAGGAAATATCCTCCGATAACAAAGTGAAAGAATGTTTCTGAGAAACTTCTTTGTATTCTGTGAAATCATCTCACAGAGTTACAGCTTTCCCCTCAAGAAGCCTTTCGCTAAGACTTTTCTTGTGAAATTGGGAATGTGATATTTGGAAGCCCATAGAGGGCTATGGTGAAAAAGGAAATATCCTCAGATGAAATCTGGAAAGAAGCTTTCTGAGAAACTGCTCTGTGATGTGTGACTTCCACTCACAGAGTTACATCTGTATTTCGTGGATCTCTTTGCTAGCCTTATTTTTGTGGAATCTGAGAACAGATAATTCGGATTCCTTTGAAGACTATAGTGCCAAAGGAAATATCCTCCGATAACAAAGAGAAAGAAGCTTTCTGAGAAACTTGTTTGTGTTCTGTGAAATCATCTCACAGAGTTACAGCTTTCCCCTCAAGAAGCCTTTCGCTAAGACAGTTCTTGTGGAATTGGCAAAGTGATATTTGGAACCCCTAGAGGGCTATGGTGAAAAAGGAAATATCCTCAGATGAAATCCGGAAAGAAGCTTTCTGAGAAACTGCTTAGTGTTCTGTTAATTCATCTCACAGAGTTACATCTGTATTTCGTGGATCTCTTTGCTAGCCTTATTTCTGTGGAATCTGAGAAGAGATATTTCGGCTCCCTTTGAAGACTATTGGGCCAAAGGAAATATCCTCCGATAACAATGAGAAAGAAGCTTTCTGAGAAACTTCTTTTTGTTCTGTGAAGTCACCTCAGAGAGTTACAGCTTTCCCCTCAAGAAGCCTTTCGCTAAGACAGTTCTTGTGGAATTGGCAAAGTGATATTTGGAAGCCCATAGAGGGCTATGGTGAAAAAGGAAATATCCTCCGATCAAATCTGGAAAGAAGCTTTCTGACAAACTGCTTAGTGTTCGGTTAATTCATCTCACAGAGTTACATCTGTATTTCGTGGATCTCTTTGCTAGCCTTAATTTTGTGGAATATGAGAACAGATATTTAGGATCCCTTTGAAGACTATAGGGCCAAAGGAAATATCCTCCGATAACAAAGTGAAAGAAGGTTTCTGAGAAACTTCTTAGTATTCTCTGAAATCATCTCACAGAGTTACAGCTTTCCCCTCAAGAAGCCTTTCGCTAAGACTTTTCTTGTGAAATTGGGAAAGTGATATTTGGAAGCCCATAGAGGGCTATGGTGAAAAAGGAAATATCCTCAGATGAAATCTGGAAAGAAGCTTTCTGAGAAACTGCTCTGTGATGTGAGATTTCCACTCACAGAGTTACATCTGTATTTCGTGGATCTATTTGCTAGCCTTATTTTTGTGGAATCTGAGAACAGATAATTCGGATCCCTTTGAAGACTATAGTGCCAAAGGAAATATCCTCCGATAACAAAGAGAAAGAAGCTTTCAGAGAAAATTGTTTGTGTTCAGTGAAATCATCTGACAGAGTTACAGCTTTCCCCTCAAGAAGCCTTTCGCTAAGACACTTCTTTTGGAATTGGCAAAGTGATATTTGGAACCCCTAGAGGGCTATGGTGAAAAAGGAAATATCCTCAGATGAAATCCGGAAAGAAGCTTTCTGAGAAACTGCTCTGTGATGTGTGACTTCCACTCACAAAGTTACATCTGTATTTCGTGGATCTCTTTGCTAGCCTTATTTCTGTGGAATCTGAGAAGAGATATTTCGGCTCCCTTTGAAGACTATTGGGCCAAAGGAAATATCCTCCGATAACAAAGAGAAAGAAGCTTTCTGAGAAACTTCTTTTTGTTCTGTGAAATCACCTCAGAGAGTTACAGCTTTCCCCTCAAGAAGCCTTTCGCTAAGACAGTTCTTGTGGAATTTGCAAAGTGATATTTGGAAGCCCAAAGAGGGCTATGGTGAAAAAGGAAATATCCTCATATGAAATCCGGAAAGAAGCTTTCTGAGAAACTGCTTAGTGTTCTGTTAATTCATCTCACCGAGTTACATCTGTATTTCGTGGATCTCTTTGCTATCCTTATTTCTGTGGAATCTGACAACAGATATTTCGGATCCCTTTGAAGACTATAGAGCCAAAGGAAATATCCTCCGATAACAGAGAGAAAGAAGCTTTCTGAGAAACTTCTTTGTGTTCTGTGAAATCATCTCACAGAGTTACAGCTTTCTCCTCAAGAAGCCTTTCGCTAAGACAGTTCTTGTGGAATTGGCAAAGTGATACTTGGAAGCCCATAGAGGGCTACGGTTAAATAGGAAATATCCTCAGATGAAATCCGGAAAGAAGCTTTCTGAGAAACTGCTTAGTGTTCTGTTAATTCATCTCACAGAGTTACATCTGTATTTCGTGGATCTCTTTGCTAGCCTTATTTCTGTGGATCAGAGAACAGATATTTCGGATCCCTTTGAAGACTATAGGGCCAAAGGAAATATCCTCCGATAACAAAGTGAAAGAATGTTTCTGAGAAACTTCTTTGTATTCTGTGAAATCATCTCACAGAGTTACAGCTTTCCCCTCAAGAAGCCTTTCGCTAAGACTTTTCTTGTGAAATTGGGAAAGTGATATTTGGAAGCCCATAGAGGGCTATGGTGAAAAAGGAAATATCCTCAGATGAAATCTGGAAAGAAGCTTTCTGAGAAACTGCTCTGTGATGTGTGACTTCCACTCACAGAGTTACATCTGTATTTCGTGGATCTCTTTGCTAGCCTTATTTTTGTGGAATCTGAGAACAGATAATTCGGATTCCTTTGAAGACTATAGTGCCAAAGGAAATATCCTCCGATAACAAAGAGAAAGAAGCTTTCTGAGAAACTTGTTTGTGTTCTGTGAAATCATCTCACAGAGTTACAGCTTTCCCCTCAAGAAGCCTTTCGCTAAGACAGTTCTTGTGGAATTGGCAAAGTGATATTTGGAACCCCTAGAGGGCTATGGTGAAAAAGGAAATATCCTCAGATGAAATCCGGAAAGAAGCTTTCTGAGAAACTGCTTAGTGTTCTGTTAATTCATCTCACAGAGTTACATCTGTATTTCGTGGATCTCTTTGCTAGCCTTATTTCTGTGGAATCTGAGAAGAGATATTTCGGCTCCCTTTGAAGACTATTGGGCCAAAGGAAATATCCTCCGATAACAATGAGAAAGAAGCTTTCTGAGAAACTTCTTTTTGTTCTGTGAAGTCACCTCAGAGAGTTACAGCTTTCCCCTCAAGAAGCCTTTCGCTAAGACAGTTCTTGTGGAATTGGCAAAGTGATATTTGGAAGCCCATAGAGGGCTATGGTGAAAAAGGAAATATCCTCCGATCAAATCTGGAAAGAAGCTTTCTGACAAACTGCTTAGTGTTCGGTTAATTCATCTCACAGAGTTACATCTGTATTTCGTGGATCTCTTTGCTAGCCTTAATTTTGTGGAATATGAGAACAGATATTTAGGATCCCTTTGAAGACTATAGGGCCAAAGGAAATATCCTCCGATAACAAAGTGAAAGAAGGTTTCTGAGAAACTTCTTAGTATTCTCTGAAATCATCTCACAGAGTTACAGCTTTCCCCTCAAGAAGCCTTTCGCTAAGACTTTTCTTGTGAAATTGGGAAAGTGATATTTGGAAGCCCATAGAGGGCTATGGTGAAAAAGGAAATATCCTCAGATGAAATCTGGAAAGAAGCTTTCTGAGAAACTGCTCTGTGATGTGTGGCTTCGACTCACAGAGTTACATCTGTATTTCGTGGATCTCTTTGCTAGCCTTATTTCTGTGGATTCTGAGAACAGATATTTCGGATCCCTTTGAAGACTATAGGGCCAAAAGAAATATCCTCCGATAACAAAGGGAAAGAAGCTTTCTGAGAAACTTGTTTGTGTTCTGTGAAATCATCTCACAGAGCTACAGCTTTCCCCTCAAGAAGCCTTTCGCTAAGACAGTTCTTGTGCAATTGGCAAAGTGATACTTGGAAGCCCATAGAGGGCTACGGTGAAAAAGGAAATATCCTCAGATGAAATCCGGCAAGAAGCTTTCTGAGAAACTGCTCCGTGATGTGTGACTTCCACTCACAGAGTTACATCTGTATTTCGTGGATCTCTTTGCTAGCCTTATTTCTGTGGAATCTGAGAAGAGATATTTCGGCTCCCTTTGAAGACTATTGGGCCAAAGGAAATATCCTCCGATAACAAAGGGAAAGAAGATTTCTGAGAAACTTCTTTTTGTTCCGTGAAATCACCTCAGAGAGTTACAGCTTTCCCCTCAAGAAGCCTTTCGCTAAGACAGTTCTTGTGGAATTGGAAAAGTGATATTTGGAACCCCATAGAGGGCTATGGTGAAAAAGGAAATATCCTCCGATGAAATCTGGAAAGAAGCTTTCTGACAAACTGCTTAGTGTTCGGTTAATTCATCTCACAGAGTTACATATGTGTTTCGTGGATCTCTTTGCTAACCTTATTTCTGTGGAATCTGAGAACAGATATTTCGGATCCCTTTGAAGACTATAGGGCCAAAGGAAATATCCTCTGATAACAAAGTGAAAGAAGGTTTCTGAGAAACTTCTTTGTATTCTGTGAAATCATCTCACAGAGTTACAGCTTTCCCCTCAAGAAGCCTTTCGCTAAGACTTTTCTTGTGTAATTGGGAAAGTGATATTTGGAAGCCCATAGAGGGCTATGGTGATAAAGGAGATATCCTCAGATGAAATCTGGAAAGAAGCTTTCTGAGAAACTGCTCTGTGATGTGTGACTTCCACTCACAGAGTTACATCTGTATTTCGTGGATCTCTCTGCTAGCGTTATTTTGGTGGAATCTGAGAACAGATAATTCGGATCCCTTTGAAGACTATAGTGCCAAAGGAAATATCCTCCGTTAACAAAGAGAAAGAAGCTTTCTGAGAAACTTGTTTGTGTTCTGTGAAATCATCTCACAGAGTTACAGCTTTCCCCTCAAGAAGCCTTTCGCTAAGACAGATCTTGTGGAATAGGCAAAGTGATATTTGGAAGCCCATAGAGGGCTATGGTGAAAAAGGAAATATCCTCAGATGAAATCCGGAAAGAAGCTTTCTGAGAAACTGCTCTGTGATGTGTGACTTCCACTCACAGAGTTACATCTGTATTTCGTGGATCTCTTTGCTAGCCTTTTTTCTGTGGATCTGAGAACAGATATTTCGGATCCCTTTGAAGACTATAGGGCCAAAGGAAATATCCTCCGATAACAAAGTGAAAGAATGCTTATGAGAAACTTCTTTGTGTTCTGTGAAATCATCTCACAGTGTTACAGCTTTCCCCTCAAGAAGCCTTTCGCTAAGACAGTTCTTGTGGAATTGGCAAAGTGATATTTGGAAGCCCAAAGAGGGCTATGGTGAAAAACGAAATATCCTCAGATGAAATCTGGAAAGAAGGGTTCTGAGAAATTGGTCTGTGATGTGTGACTTCGACTCACAGAGTTACATCTGTATTTCTTGGAACTCTTTGCTAGCCTTTTTTCTTTGGAATCTGAGAAAAGATATTTCGGATCCCTTTGAAGACTATAGGGCCAAAGGAAATATCCTCCGATAACAAAGAGAAAGGAGCTTTCTGAGAAACTTGTTTGTGTTCTGTGAAATCATCTCTCAGAGCTACAGCTTTTCCCTCAAGAAGCCTTTCGCTAAGACAGTTCTTGTGGAAATGACAAAGTGATATTTGGAAGCCCATAGAGGGCTATTGTGAAAAAGGAAATATCCTCAGATTAAATCCGGAAAGAAGCTTTCTGAGAAACTGCTTAGTGTTCTGTTAATTCATCTCACAGAGTTACATCTGTATTTCGTGGATCTCTTTGCGAGCCTTCTTTCTGTTGATCTGAGAACAGATATTTCGGATCCCTTTGAAGACTATAGGGCCAAAGGAAATATCCTCCGATAACAAAGTGAAAGAATGTTTCTGAAAAACTTCTTTGTATTCTGTGAAATCATCTCACAGAGTTACAGCTTTCCCCTCAAGAAGCCTTTCGCTAAGACTTTCTTGTGAATTTGGGAAAGTGATATTTGGTAGCCCATAGATGGCTATGGTGAAAAAGGAAATATCCTCAGATGAAATCTGGAAAGATGCTTTCTGAGAAACTGGTCTGTGATGTGTGACTTCCACTCACAGAGTTACATCTGTATTTCGTGGATCTCTTTGCAAGCCTTATTTTGTGGAATCTGAGAACAGATAATTCGGATCCCTTTGAAGACTATAGTGCCAAAGGAAATATCCTCCGATAACAAAGAGAAAGAAGCTTTCTGAGAAACTTGTTTGTGTTCTGTGAAATCATCTCACAGAGTTACAGCTTTCCCCTCAAGAAGCCTTTCGCTAAGACAGTTCTTTTGGAACTGGCAAAGTGATATTTGGAACCCCTAGAGGGCTATGGTGAAAAAGGAAATATCCTCAGATGAAATCCGGAAAGAAGCTTTCTGAGAAACTGCTTAGTGTTCTGTTAATTCATCTCACAGAGTTACATCTGTATTTCGTGGATCTCTTTGCTATCCTTATTTCTGTGGAATCTGACAACAGATATTTCGGATCCCTTTGAAGACTATTGGGCCAAAGGAAATATCCTCCGATAACAATGAGAAAGAAGCTTTCTGAGAAACTTCTTTTTGTTCTGTGAAGTCACCTCAGAGAGTTACAGCTTTCCCCTCAAGAAGCCTTTCGCTAAGACAGTTCTTGTGGAATTGGCAAAGTGATATTTGGAAGCCCAGAGAGGGCTATGGTGAAAAAGGAAATATCCTCCGATCAAATCTGGAAAGAAGCTTTCTGACAAACTGCTTAGTGTTCGGTTAATTCATCTCACAGAGTTACATCTGTATTTCGTGGATCTCTTTGCTAGCCTTAATTTTGTGGAATATGAGAACAGATATTTAGGATCCCTTTGAAGACTATAGGGCCAAAGGAAATATCCTCCGATAACAAAGTGAAAGAAGGTTTCTGAGAAACTTCTTAGTATTCTCTGAAATCATCTCACAGAGTTACAGCTTTCCCCTCAAGAAGCCTTTCGCTAAGACTTTTCTTGTGAAATTGGGAAAGTGATATTTGGAAGCCCATAGAGGGCTATGGTGAAAAAGGAAATATCCTCAGATGAAATCTGGAAAGAAGCTTTCTGAGAAACTGCTCTGTGATGTGAGATTTCCACTCACAGAGTTACATCTGTATTTCGTGGATCTCTTTGCTAGCCTTATTTTTGTGGAATCTGAGAACAGATAATTCGGATCCCTTTGAAGACTATAGTGCCAAAGGAAATATCCTCCGATAACAAAGAGAAAGAAGCTTTCAGAGAAACTTGTTTGTGTTCAGTGAAATCATCTGACAGAGTTACAGCTTTCCCCTCAAGAAGCCTTTCGCTAAGACACTTCTTTTGGAATTGGCAAAGTGATATTTGGAACCCCTAGAGGGCTATGGTGAAAAAGGAAATATCCTCAGATGAAATCCGGAAAGAAGCTTTCTGAGAAACTGCTCTGTGATGTGTGACTTCCACTCACAAAGTTACATCTGTATTTCGTGGATCTCTTTGCTAGCCTTATTTCTGTGGAATCTGAGAAGAGATATTTCGGCTCCCTTTGAAGACTATTGGGCCAAAGGAAATATCCTCCGATAACAAAGAGAAAGAAGCTTTCTGAGAAACTTCTTTTTGTTCTGTGAAATCACCTCAGAGAGTTACAGCTTTCCCCTCAAGAAGCCTTTCGCTAAGACAGTTCTTGTGGAATTTGCAAAGTGATATTTGGAAGCCCAAAGAGGGCTATGGTGAAAAAGGAAATATCCTCATATGAAATCCGGAAAGAAGCTTTCTGAGAAACTGCTTAGTGTTCTGTTAATTCATCTCACCGAGTTACATCTGTATTTCGTGGATCTCTTTGCTATCCTTATTTCTGTGGAATCTGACAACAGATATTTCGGATCCCTTTGAAGACTATAGAGCCAAAGGAAATATCCTCCGATAACAGAGAGAAAGAAGCTTTCTGAGAAACTTCTTTGTGTTCTGTGAAATCATCTCACAGAGTTACAGCTTTCTCCTCAAGAAGCCTTTCGCTAAGACAGTTCTTGTGGAATTGGCAAAGTGATACTTGGAAGCCCATAGAGGGCTGCGGTTAAATAGGAAATATCCTCAGATGAAATCCGGAAAGAAGCTTTCTGAGAAACTGCTTAGTGTTCTGTTAATTCATCTCACAGAGTTACATCTGTATTTCGTGGATCTCTTTGCTAGCCTTATTTCTGTGGATCAGAGAACAGATATTTCGGATCCCTTTGAAGACTATAGGGCCAAAGGAAATATCCTCCGATAACAAAGTGAAAGAATGTTTCTGAGAAACTTCTTTGTATTCTGTGAAATCATCTCACAGAGTTACAGCTTTCCCCTCAAGAAGCCTTTCGCTAAGACTTTTCTTGTGAAATTGGGAAAGTGATATTTGGAAGCCCATAGAGGGCTATGGTGAAAAAGGAAATATCCTCAGATGAAATCTGGAAAGAAGCTTTCTGAGAAACTGCTCTGTGATGTGTGACTTCCACTCACAGAGTTACATCTGTATTTCGTGGATCTCTTTGCTAGCCTTATTTTTGTGGAATCTGAGAACAGATAATTCGGATTCCTTTGAAGACTATAGTGCCAAAGGAAATATCCTCCGATAACAAAGAGAAAGAAGCTTTCTGAGAAACTTGTTTGTGTTCTGTGAAATCATCTCACAGAGTTACAGCTTTCCCCTCAAGAAGCCTTTCGCTAAGACAGTTCTTGTGGAATTGGCAAAGTGATATTTGGAACCCCTAGAGGGCTATGGTGAAAAAGGAAATATCCTCAGATGAAATCCGGAAAGAAGCTTTCTGAGAAACTGCTTAGTGTTCTGTTAATTCATCTCACAGAGTTACATCTGTATTTCGTGGATCTCTTTGCTAGCCTTATTTCTGTGGAATCTGAGAAGAGATATTTCGGCTCCCTTTGAAGACTATTGGGCCAAAGGAAATATCCTCCGATAACAATGAGAAAGAAGCTTTCTGAGAAACTTCTTTTTGTTCTGTGAAGTCACCTCAGAGAGTTACAGCTTTCCCCTCAAGAAGCCTTTCGCTAAGACAGTTCTTGTGGAATTGGCAAAGTGATATTTGGAAGCCCATAGAGGGCTATGGTGAAAAAGGAAATATCCTCCGATCAAATCTGGAAAGAAGCTTTCTGACAAACTGCTTAGTGTTCGGTTAATTCATCTCACAGAGTTACATCTGTATTTCGTGGATCTCTTTGCTAGCCTTAATTTTGTGGAATATGAGAACAGATATTTAGGATCCCTTTGAAGACTATAGGGCCAAAGGAAATATCCTCCGATAACAAAGTGAAAGAAGGTTTCTGAGAAACTTCTTAGTATTCTCTGAAATCATCTCACAGAGTTACAGCTTTCCCCTCAAGAAGCCTTTCGCTAAGACTTTTCTTGTGAAATTGGGAAAGTGATATTTGGAAGCCCATAGAGGGCTATGGTGAAAAAGGAAATATCCTCAGATGAAATCTGGAAAGAAGCTTTCTGAGAAACTGCTCTGTGATGTGTGGCTTCGACTCACAGAGTTACATCTGTATTTCGTGGATCTCTTTGCTAGCCTTATTTCTGTGGATTCTGAGAACAGATATTTCGGATCCCTTTGAAGACTATAGGGCCAAAGGAAATATCCTCCGATAACAAAGGGAAAGAAGCTTTCTGAGAAACTTGTTTGTGTTCTGTGAAATCATCTCACAGAGCTACAGCTTTCCCCTCAAGAAGCCTTTCGCTAAGACAGTTCTTGTGGAATTGGCAAAGTGATACTTGGAAGCCCATAGAGGGCTACGGTGAAAAAGGAAATATCCTCAGAT
This sequence comes from Macaca nemestrina, assembly GCF_043159975.1. Lineage (NCBI taxonomy): Eukaryota > Metazoa > Chordata > Mammalia > Primates > Cercopithecidae > Macaca > Macaca nemestrina. Next base: position 102,048,173 of record NC_092145.1, on the reverse strand, counting down.
GAAATCGGGAAAGAAGCTTTCTGAGAAACTGCTCTGTGATGTGTGACTTCTACTCACAAAGTTACATCTGTATTTCGTGGATCTCTTTGCTAGCCTTATTTCTGTGGAATCTGAGAAAAGATATTTCGGCTCCCTTTGAAGACTATTGGGCCAAAGGAAATATCCTCCGATAACAAAGAGAAAGAAGCTTTCTGAGAAACTTCTTTTTGTTCTGTGAAATCACCTCAGAGAGTTACAGCTTTCCCCTCAAGAAGCCTTTCGCAAAGACAGTTCTTGTGGAATTTGCAAAGTGATATTTGGAAGCCCATAGAGGGCTATGGTGAAAAAGGAAATATCCTCATATGAAATCCGGAAAGAAGCTTTCTGAAAAACTGCTTAGTGTTCTGTTAATTCATCTCAAAGAGTTACATCTGTATTTCGTGGATCTCTTTGCTATCCTTATTTCTGTGGAATCTGACAACAGATATTTCGGATCCCTTTGAAGACCATAGAGCCAAAGGAAATATCCTCCAATAACAAAGAGAAAGAAGCTTTCTGAGAAACTTCTTTGTGTTCTGTGAAATCATGTCACAGAGTTACAGCTTTCTCCTCAAGAAGCCTTTCGCTAAGACAGTTCTTGTGGAATTGGCAAAGTGATACTTGGAAGCCCATAGAGGGCTACGGTGAAAAAGGAAATATCCTCAGATGAAATCCGGAAAGAGGCTTTCTGAGAAACAGCTCCGTGATGTGTGAATTCCACTCACAGAGTTACATCTGTAGTTCGTGGATCTCTTTGCTAGCCTTATTTCTGTGGAATCTGAGAAGAGATATTTCGGCTCCCTTTGAAGACTATTGGGCCAAAGGAAATATCCTTCGATAACAAAGAGAAAGAAGCTTTCTGAGAAACTTCTTTTTGTTCTGTGAAATCACCTCAGAGAGTTACAGCTTTCCCCTCAAGAAGCCTTTCGCTAAGACGGTTCTTGTGGAATTGGCAAAGTGATATTTGGAAGCCCATAGAGGGCTATGGTGAAAAAGGAAATATCCTCCGATGAAATCTGGAAAGAAGCTTTCTGACAAACTGCTTAGTGTTCGGTTAATTCATCTCACAGAGTTACATATGTATTTCGTGGATCTCTTTGCTAACCTTATTTCTGTGGAATTTTAGAACAGATATTTCGGATCCCTTTGAAGACTATAGGGCCAAAGGAAATATCCTCCGATAACAAAGTGAAAGAAGGTTTCTGAGAAACTTCTTTGTATTCTGTGAAATCATCTCACAGAGTTACAGCTTTCCCCTCAAGAAGCCTTTCGCTAAGACTTTTCTTGTGAAATTGGGAAAGTGATATTTGCAAGCCCATAGAGGGCTATGGTGAAAAAGGAAATATCCTCAGATGAAATCTGGAAAGAAGCTTTCTGAGAAACTGCTCTGTGATGTGTGACTTCCACTCACAGAGTTACATCTGTATTTCGTGGATCTCTTTGCTAGACTTATTTTTGTGGAATCTGAGAATAGATAATTCGGATCCCTTTGAAGACTATAGTGCCAAAGGAAATATCCTCCGAAAACAAAGAGAAAGAAGCTTTCTGAGAAACTTGTTTGTGTTCTGTGAAATCATCTCACAGAGTTACAGCTTTCCCCTCAAGAAGCCTTTCGCTAAGACAGATCTTGTGGAATAGGCAAAGTGATATTTGGAAGCCCATAGAGGGCTATGGTGAAAAAGGAAATATCCTCATATGAAATCCGGGAAGCAGCTTTCTGAGAAACTGCTTAGTGTTCTGTTATTTCATCTCACAGAGTTACATCTGTATTTCGTGGATCTCTTTGCTAGCCTTATTTCTTTGGAATCTGAGAACTGATATTTCGGATCCCTTTGAAGACTATAGGGCCAAAGGAAATATCCTCCGATAACAAAGAAAAAGAAGCTTTCTCAGAAACTTCTTTGTGTTCTTTGAAATCATCTCTCAGAGTTACAGCTTTCCCCTCAAGAAGCCTTTCGCTAAGACAGTGCTTGTGGAATTGGCAAAGTGATACTTGGAAGCCCATAGAGGGCTATGGTGAAAAAGGAAATATCCTCAGATGAAAGCAGGAAAGAAGCTTTCTGAGAAACTGCTCTGTGATGTGTGACTTCCACTCACAAAGTTACATCTGTATTTCGTGGATCTCTTTGCTAGCCTTATTTTTGTGGAATCTGAGAACAGATAATTCGGATCCCTTTGAAGTCTATAGTGCCAAAGGAAATATCCTCCGATAACAAAGAGAAAGAAGCTTTCTGAGAATCTTGTTTGTGTTCTGTGAAATCATCTCACAGAGTTACAGCTTTCCCCTCAAGAAGCCTTTCGCTAAGACAGTTCTTGTGGAATTGGCAAAGTGATATTTGGAACCCCTAGAGTGCTATGGTGAAAAAGGAAATATCGTCAGATGAAATCCGGAAAGAAGCTTTCTGAGAAACTGCTTAGTGTTCTGTTAATTCATCTCACAGAGTTACATCTGTATTTCCTGGATCTCTTTGCTATCCTTATTTTTGTGGAATCTGACAACCGATATTTCGGCTCCCTTTGAAGACTATTGGGCCAAAGGAAATATCCTCCGATAACAAAGAGAAAGAAGCTTTCTGAGAAACTTCTTTGTGTTCTGTGAAATCATCTCACAGAGTTACAGCTTTCCCCTCAAGAAGCCTTTCGCTAAGACAGTTCTTGTGGAATTGGCAAAGTGATACTTGGAAGCCCAAAGAGGGCTACGGTGAAAAAGGAAATATCCTCAGATGAAATCCGGAAAGAAGCTTTCTGAGAAACTGCTCCGTGATGTGTGACTTCCACTCACAGAGTTACATCTGTATTTCGTACAACTCTTTGCTAGCCTTATTTCTGTGGGATCTGAGAAGATTTTTCGGATCCCTTTGAAGACTATAGGGCCAAAGGAAATATCCTCCGATAACAAAGAGAAAGAAGCTTTCTGAGAAACTTCTTTGTGTTCTGTGAAATCATCTTACAGAGTTACAGCTTTCCCCTCAAGAAGCCTTTCGCTAAGACAGTTCTTGTGGAATTGGCAAAGTGATATTTGGAAGCCCATAGAGGGCTATGGTGAAAAAGGAAATATCCTCCGATGAAATCTGGAAAGAAGCTTTCTGACAAACTGCTTAGTGTTCGGTTAATTCATCTCACAGAGTTACATATGTATTTCGTGGATCTCTTTGCTAACCTTATTTCTGTGGAATTTGAGAACAGATATTTCGGATCCCTTTGAAGACTATAGGGCCAAAGGAAATATCCTCCGATAACAATGTGAAAGAAGGTTTCTGAGAAACTTCTTTGTATTTTGTGAAATCATCTCACAGAGTTACAGCTTTCCCCTCAAGAAGCCTTTCGCTAAGACTTTTCTTGTGAAATTGGGAAACTGATATTTGGAAGCCCATAGAGGGCTATGGTGAAAATGGAAATATCCTCATATGAAATCCGGAAAGAAGCTTTCTGAGAATCTGCTTAGTGTTCTCTTAATTCATCTCACAGAGTTACATCTGCATTTCGTGGATCTCTTTGCTATCCTTATTTCTGTGGAATGTGAGAACAGATATTTCGGATCCCTTTGAAGACTATAGGGCCAAAGGAAATATCCTCCGATAACAAAGTGAAAGAAGGTTTCTGAGAAACTTCTTTGTATTCTGTGAAATCATCTCACAGAGTTACAGCTTTCCCCTCAAGAAGCCTTTCGCTAAGACTTTTCTTGTGAAATTCGAAAGTGATATTTGCAAGCCCATAGAGGGGTATGGTGAAAAAGGAAATATCCTCAGATGATATCTGGAAAGAAGCTTTCTGAGAAACTGCTCTGTGATGTGTGACTTCCACTCACAGAATTACATCTGTATTTCGTGGATCTCTTAGCTAGCCTTATTTTTGTGGAGTCTGAGAACAGATAATTCGGATCCCTTTGAAGACTATAGTGCCAAAGGAAATATCCTCCGATAACAAAGAGAAAGAAGCTTTCTGAGAAACTTGGTTGTGTTCTGTGAAATCATCTCACAGAGTTACAGCTTTCCCCTCAAGAATCCTTTCGCTAAGACAGTTCTTGTGGAATTGGCAAAATGATATTTGGAAGCCCATAGAGGGCTATGGTGAAAAAGGAAATATCCTCAGATGAAATCCGGAAAGAGGCTTTCTGAGAAACTGCTTCGTGTCCTGTTAATTCATCTCACAGAGTTACATCTGTATTTCGTGGATCTCTTTGCTAGCCTTATTTCTTTGGAATCTGAGAACTGATATTTCGGATCCCTTTGAAGACTATAGGGCCAAAGGAAATATCCTCCGATAACATAGAGAAAGAAGCTTTCTCAGAAACTTCTTTGTGTTCTTTGAAATCATCTCTCAGAGTTACAGCTTTCCCCTCAAGAAGCCTTTCGCTAAGACAGTTCTTGTGGAATTGGCAAAGTGATACTTGGAAGCCCATAGAGGGCTACGGTGAAAAAGGAAATATCCTCAGATGAAATCCGGAAAGAAGCTTTCTGAGAAACTGCTCTGTGATGTGTGACTTCCACTCACAGAGTTACATCTGTATTTCGTGGATCTCTTTGCTCGCCTTATTTTTGTGGAATCTGAGAACAGATAATTCGGATCCCTTTGAAGTCTATAGTGCCAAAGAAAATATCCTCCGATAACAAAGAGAAAGAAGCTTTCTGAGAAACTTCTTTGTGTTCTGTGAAATCATCTCACAGAGTTACAGCTTTCCCCTCAAGAAGCCTTTCACTAAGACAGTTCTTGTGGATTTGGCAAAGTGATATTTGGAACCCCTAGAGTGCTATGGTGAAAAAGGAAATATCCTCAGATGAAATCCGGAAAGAAGCTTTCTGAGAAACTGCTTAGTGTTCTGTTAATTCATCTCACAGAGTTACATCTGTATTTCCTGGATCTCTTTGCTCTCCTTATTTTTGTGGAATCTGAGAGCAGATATTTCGGATCCCTTTGAAGACTATAGGGCCAAAGGAAATATCCTCCGATAACAAAGAGAAAGAAGCTTTCTGAGAAACTTCTTTGTGTTCTGTGAAATCATCTCACAGAGTTACAGCTTTCTCCTCAAGAAGCCTTTCGCTAAGACAGTTCTTGTGGAATTGGCAAAGTGATACTTGGAAGCCCATAGAGGGCTACGGTGAAAAAGGAAATATCCTCAGATGAAATCCGGAAAGAGGCTTTCTGAGAAACAGCTCCGTGATGTGTGAATTCCACTCACAGAGTTACATCTGTATTTCGTGGATCTCTTTGCTAGCCTTATTTCTGTGGAATCTGAGAACAGATATTTCGGCTCCCTTTGAAGACTATTGGGCCAAAGGAAATATCCTCCGATAACAAAGAGAAAGAAGCTTTCTGAGAATCTTCTTTTGGTTCTGTGAAATCACCTGAGAGAGTTACAGCTTTCCCCTCAAGAAGCCTTTCGCTAAGACAGTTCTTGTGGAATTGGCAAAGTGATATTTGGAAGCCCATAGAGGGCTATTGTGAAAAAGGAAATATCCTCAGATGAAATCTGGAAAGAAGCTTTCTGAGAAACTGCTTAGTGTTCGGTTAATTCATCTCACAGAGTTAGATATGTATTTCGTGGATCTCTTTGCTAACCTTATTTCTGTGGAATTTGAGAACAGATATTTCGGATCCCTTTGAAGACTATAGGGCCAAAGGAAATATCCTCCGATAACAAAGTGAAAGAAGGTTTCTGAGAAACTTCTTTGTATTCTGTGAAATCATCTCACAGAGTTACAGCTTTCCCCTCAAGAAGCCTTTCGCTAAGACTTTTCTTGTGAAATTGGGAAACTGATATTTGGAAGCCCATAGAGGGCTATGGTGAAAATGGAAATATCCTCAGATGAAATCTGGAAAGAAGCTTTCTGAGAAACTGCTCTGTGATGTGTGACTTCCCCTCACAGAGTTACATCTGTATTTCGTGGATCTCTTTGCTAGCCTTATTTTTGTGGAATCTGAAAACAGATAATTCGGATCCCTTTGAAGAATATAGTGCCAAAGGAAATACCCTCCGATAACAAAGAGAAAGAAGCTTTCTGAGAAACTTGTTTGTGTTCTGTGAAATCATCTCACAGAGTTACAGCTTTCCCCTCAAGAAGCCTTTCGCTAAGACAGTTCTTGTGGAATTGGCATAGTGATATTTGGAATCCCTAGAGGGCTATGGTGAAAAAGGCAATATCCTCAGATGAAATCGGGAAAGAAGCTTTCTGAGAAACTGCTTAGTGTTCTGTTAATTCATCTCACAGAGTTACATCTGTATTTCGTGGATCTCTTTGCTATCCTTATTTCTGTGGAATCTGACAACAGATATTTCGGATCCCTTTGAAGACTATAGAGCCCAAGGAAATATCCTCCGATAACAAAGAGAAAGAAGCTTTCTGAGAAACTTCTTTGTGTTCTGTGAAATCATCTCACAGAGTTACAGCTTTCCCCTCAAGAAGCTTTTCGCTAAGACTTTTCTTGTGAAATTGGGAAAGTGATATTTGGAAGCCCATAGAGGGCTACGGTGAAAAAGGAAATATCCTCAGATGAAATCTGGAAAGAAGCTTTCTGAGAAACTGCTCTGTGATGTGTGACTTCGACTCACAGAGTTACATCTGTATTTCGTGGATCTCTTTGCTAGCGTTATTTCTTTGGAATCTGAGAACAGATATTTCGGATCCCTTTGAAGACTATAGGGCCAAAGGAAATATCCTCCGATAACAAAGAGAAAGAAGCTTTCTGAGAAACTTGTTTGTGTTCTGTGAAATCATCTCACAGAGCTACAGCTTTTCCCTCAAGAAGCCTTTCGCTAAGACAGTTCTTGTGGAAATGGCAAAGTGATATTTGGAAGCCCAAAGAGGGCTATGGTGAAAAAGGAAATATCCTCAGATGAAATCCGGAAAGAAGCTTTCTGAGAAACTGCTTAGTGTCTGTTAATTCATCTCACAGAGTTACATCTGTATTTCGTGGATCACTTTGCGAGCCTTATTTCTGTGGATCGGAGAACAGATATTTCGATTCCCTTTGAAGACTATAGGGCCAAAGGAAATATCCTCCGATAACAAAGTGAAAGAATGTTTCTGAGAAACTTCTTTGTATTCTGTGAAATCATCTCACAGAGTTACAGCTTTCCCCTCAAGAAGCCTTTCGCTAAGACTTTTCTTGTGAAATTGGGAAAGTGATATTTGGAAGCCCATAGATGGCTATGGTGAAAAAGGAAATATCCTCAGATGAAATCTGGAAAGAAGCTTTCTGAGAAACTGCTCTGTGATGTGTGACTTCCACTCACAGAGTTACATCTGTATTTCGTGGTTCTCTTTGCAAGCCTTATTTTGTGGAATCTGAGAACAGATAATTCGGATCCCTTTGAAGACTATAGTGCCAAAGGAAATATCCTCCGATAACAAAGAGAAAGAAGCTTTCTGAGAAACTTGTTTGTGTTCTGTGAAATCATCTCACAGAGTTACAGCTTTCCCCTCAAGAAGCCTTTCGCTAAGACAGTTCTTGTGGAATTGGCAAAGTGATATTTGGAACCCCTAGAGGGCTATGGTGAAAAAGGAAATATCCTCAGATGAAATCCGGAAAGAAGCTTTCTGAGAAACTGCTTAGTGTTCTGTTAATTCATCTCACAGAGTTACATCTGTATTTCGTGGATCGCTTTGCTATCCTTATTTCTGTGGAATCTGACAACAGATATTTCGGATCCCTTTGAAGACTATAGAGACAAAGGAAATATCCTCCGATAACAAAGAGAAAGAAGCTTTCTGAGAAACTTCTTTGTGTTCTGTGAAATCATCTCACAGAGTTACAGCTTTCCCCTAAGAAGCCTTTCGCTAAGACAGTTCTTGTGGAATTGGCAAAGTGATACTTGGAAGCCCATAGAGGGCTACGGTGAAAAAGGAAATATCCTCAGATGAAATCCGGAAAGAAGCTTTCTGAGAAACTGCTCTGTGATGTGTGACTTCCACTCTCAAAGTTACATCTGTATTTCGTGGATCTCTTTGCTAGCCTTATTTCTGTGGAATCTGAGAAGAGATATTTCGGCTCCCTTTGAAGACTATTGGGCCAAAGGAAATATCCTCCGATAACAAAGAGAAAGAAGCTTTCTGAGAAACTTCTTTTTGTTCTGTGAAATCACCTCAGAGAGTTACAGCTTTCCCCTCAAGAAGCCTTTCGCAAAGACAGTTCTTGTGGAATAGGCAAAGTGATATTTGGAAGCCCATAGAGGGCTATGGTGAAAAAGGAAATATCCTCATACGAAATCCGGAAAGAAGCTTTCTGAGAAACTGCTTAGTGTTCTGTTAATTCATCTCACAGAGTTACATCTGTATTTCGTGGATCTCTTTGCTATCCTTATTTCTGTGGAATCTGACAACAGATATTTCGGATCCCTTTGAAGACTATAGAGCCAAAGGAAATATCCTCCGATAACAAAGAGAAAGAAGCTTTCTGAGAAACTTCTTTGTGTTCTGTGAAATCATCTCACAGAGTTACAGCTTTCTCCTCAAGAAGCCTTTCGCTAAGACAGTTCTTGTGGAATTGGCAAAGTGATACTTGGAAGCCCATAGAGGGCTACGGTGAAAAAGGAAATATCCTCAGATGAAATCCGGAAAGAGGCTTTCTGAGAAACAGCTCCGTGATGTGTGACTTCCACTCACAGAGTTACATCTGTATTTCGTGGATCTCTTTGCTAGCCTTATTTCTGTGGAATCTGAGAAGAGATATTTCGGCTCCCTTTGAAGAGTATTGGGCCAAAGGAAATATCCTCCGATAACAAAGAGAAACAAGCTTTCTGAGAAACTTCTTTTTGTTCTGTGAAATCACCTCAGAGAGTTACAGCTTTCCCCTCAAGAAGCCTTTCGCTAAGACAGTTCTCGTGGAATTGGCAAAGTGATATTTGGAAGCCCATAGAGGGCTATGGTGAAAAAGGAAATATCCTCCGATGAAATCTGGAAAGAAGCTTTCTGACAAACTGCTTAGTGTTCGGTTAATTCATCTCACAGAGTTACATATGTATTTCGTGGATCTCTTTGCTAACCTTATTTCTGTGGAATTTGAGAACAGATATTTCGGATCCCTTTGAAGACTATAGGGCCAAAGGAAATATCCTCCGATAACAAAGTGAAAGAAGGTTTCTGAGAAACTTCTTTGTATTCTGTGAAATCATCTCACAGAGTTACAGCTTTCCCCTCAAGAAGCCTTTCGCTAAGACTTTTCTTGTGAAATTGGGAAAGTGATATTTGGAAGCCCTTAGAGGGCTATGGTGAAAAAGGAAATATCCTCAGATGAAATCTGGAAAGAAGCGTTCTGAGAAACTGCTCTGTGATGTGAGACTTCCACTCACAGAGTTACATCTGTATTTCGTGGATCTCTTTGCTAGCCTTATTTTTGTGGAATCTGAGAACAGATAATTCGGATCCCATTGAAGACTATAGTGCCAAAGGAAATATCCTCCGATAACAAAGAGAAAGAAGCTTTCAGAGAAACTTGTTTGTGTTCAGTGAAATCATCTCACAGAGTTACAGCTTTCCCCTCAAGAAGCCTTTCGCTAAGACAGTTCTTTTGGAATTGGCAAAGTGATATTTGGAACCCCTAGAGGGCTATGGTGAAAAAGGAAATATCCTCAGATGAAATCCGGAAAGAAGCTTTCTGAGAAACTGCTTAGTGTTTTGTTAATTCATCTCACAGAGTTACATCAGTATTTCGTGGATCTCTTTGCTATCCTTATTTCTGTGGAATCTGACAACAGATATTTTGGATCCCTTTGAAGACTATACAGCCAAAGGAAATATCCTCTGATAATAAATAGAAAGAAGCTTTCTGAGAAACTTCTTTGTGTTCTGTGAAATCATCTCACAGAGTTACAGCTTTCCCCTAAAGAAGCCTTTCGCTAAGACAGTTCTTGTGGAATTGGCAAAGTGATACTTGGAAGCCCATAGAGGGCTACGGTGAAAAAGGAAATATCCTCAGATGAAATCCGGAAACAAGCTTTCTGAGAAACTGCTCTGTGATGTGTGACTTCCACTCACAAAGTTACATCTGTATTTCCTGGATCTCTTTGCTAGCCTTATTTCTGTGGAATCTGAGAAGAGATATTACGGCTCCCTTTGAAGACTATTGGGCCAAAGGAAATATCCTCCCATAACAAAGAGAAAGAAGCTTTCTGAGAAACTTCTTTTTGTTCTGTGAAATCACCTCAGAGAGTTACAGCTTTCCCCTCAAGAAGCCTTTCGCTAAGACAGTTCTTGTGGAATTTGCAAAGTGATATTTAGAAGCCCATAGAGGGCTATGGTGAAAAAGGAAATATCCTCATATGAAATCCGGAAAGAAGCTTTCTGAGAAACTGCTTAGTGTTCTGTTAATTCATCTCACAGAGTTACATCTGTATTTCGTGGATCTCTTTGCTATCCTTATTTCTGTGGAATCTGACAACAGATATTTCGGATCCCTTTGAAGACTATAGAGCCAAAGGAAATATCCTCCGATAACAGAGAGAAAGAAGCTTTCTGAGAAACTTCTTTGTGTTCTGTGAAATCATCTCACAGAGTTACAGCTTTCTCCTCAAGAAGCCTTTCGCTAAGACAGTTCTTGTGGAATTGGCAAAGTGATATTTGGGACCCCTAGAGGGCTATGGTGAAAAAGGAAATATCCTCAGATGAAATCCGGAAAGAAGCTTTCTGAGAAACTGCTTAGTGTTCTGTTAATTCATCTCACAGAGTTACATCTGTATTTCGTGGAACTCTTTGCTAGCCTTATTTCTGTGGATCTGAGAACAGATATTTCGGATCCCTTTATAGACTATAGGGCCAAAGGAAATATCCTCCGATAACAAAGTGAAAGAATGTTTCCGAGAAACTTCTTTGTATTCTGTGACATCATCTCACAGAGTTACAGCTTTCCCCTCAAGAATCCTTTCGCTAAGACTTTTCTTGTGAAATTGGGAAAGTGATATTTGGAAGCCCATAGATGGCTATGGTGAAAAAGGAAATATCCTCAGAAGAAATCTGGAAAGAAGCTTTCTGAGAAACTGCTCTGTGATGTGTGACTTCCACTCACAGAGTTACATCTGTATTTCGTGGATCTCTTTGCTTCCCTTATTTTTGTGGAATCTGAGAACAGAAAATTCGGATCCCTTTGAAGACTATAGTACCAAAGGAAATATCCTCCGATAACAAAGAGAAAGAAGCTTTCTGAGAAACTTTTTTGTGTTCTGTGAAATCATCTCACAGAGTTACAGCTTTCCCCTCAAGAAGCCTTTCGCTAAGACAGTTCTTGTGGAATTGGCAAAGTGATATTTGGAACCCCTAGAGGGCTATGGTGAAAAAGGAAATATCCTCAGATGAAATCCGGAAAGAAGCTTTCTGAGAAACTGCTTAGTGTTCTGTTAATTCATCTCACAGAGTTACATCTGTATTTCGTGGATCTCTTTGCTATCCTTATTTCTGTGGAATCTGACAACAGATATTTCGGATCCCTTTGAAGACTATAGAGCCAAAGGAAATATCCTCCGATAACAAAGAGAAAGAAGCTTTCTGAGAAACTTCTTTGTGTTCTGTGAAATCATCTCACAGAGTTACAGCTTTCCCCTCAAGAAGCCTTTCGCTAAGACAGTTCTTGTGGAATTGGCAAAGTGATACTTGGAAGCCCATAGAGGGCTACGGTGAAAAAGGAAATATCCTCAGATGAAATCCGGAAAGAGGCTTTCTGAGAAACAGCTCCGTGATGTGTGACTTCCACTCACGGAGTTACATCTGTATTTCGTGGATCTCTTTGCTAGCCTTATTTCTGTGGAATCTGAGAAGAGATATTTCGGCTCCCTTTGAAGAGTATTGGGCCAAAGGAAATATCCTCCGATAACAAAGAGAAAGAAGCTTTCTGAGAAACTTCTTTTTGTTCTGTGAAATCACCTCAGAGAGTTACAGCTTTCCCCTCAAGAAGCCTTTCGCTAAGACAGTTCTTGTGGAATTGGCAAAGTGATACTTGGAAGCCCATAGAGGGCTACGGTGAAAAACGAAATATCCTCAGATGAAATCTGGAAAGAAGGGTTCTGAGAAATTGGTCTGTGATGTGTGACTTCGACTCACAGAGTTACATCTGTATTTCGTGGAACTCTTTGCTAGCCTTTTTTCTTTGGAATCTGAGAAAAGATATTTCGGATCCCTTTGAAGACTATAGGGCCAAAGGAAATATCCTCCGATAACAAAGAGAAAGGAGCTTTCTGAGAAACTTGTTTGTGTTCTGCGAAATCATCTCTCAGAGCTACAGCTTTTCCCTCAAGAAGCCTTTCGCTAAGACAGTTCTTGTGGAAATGACAAAGTGATATTTGGAAGCCCATAGAGGGCTATTGTGAAAAAGGAAATATCCTCAGATTAAATCCGGAAAGAAGCTTTCTGAGAAACTGCTTAGTGTTCTGTTAATTCATCTCACAGAGTTACATCTGTATTTCGTGGATCTCTTTGCGAGCCTTCTTTCTGTTGATCTGAGAACAGATATTTCGGATCCCTTTGAAGACTATAGGGCCAAAGGAAATATCCTCCGATAACAAAGTGAAAGAATGTTTCTGAAAAACTTCTTTGTATTCTGTGAAATCATCTCACAGAGTTACAGCTTTCCCCTCAAGAAGCCTTTCGCTAAGACTTTCTTGTGAATTTGGGAAAGTGATATTTGGTAGCCCATAGATGGCTATGGTGAAAAAGGAAATATCCTCAGATGAAATCTGGAAAGATGCTTTCTGAGAAACTGGTCTGTGATGTGTGACTTCCACTCACAGAGTTACATCTGTATTTCGTGGATCTCTTTGCTAGCCTTATTTTTGTGGAATCTGAGAACAGATAATTCGGATCCCTTTGAAGACTATAGTGCCAAAGGAAATATCCTCCGATAACAAAGAGAAAGAAGCTTTCTGAGAAACTTCTTTGTGTTCTGTGAAATCATCTCACAGAGTTACAGCTTTCCCCTCAAGAATCCTTTCGCTAAGACAGTTCTTGTGGAATTGGCAAAATGATATTTGGAAGCCCATAGAGGGCTATGGTGAAAAAGGAAATATCCTCAGATGAAATCCGGAAAGAAGCTTTCTGAGAAACTGCTTCGTGTCCTGTTAATTCATCTCACAGAGTTACATCTGTATTTCCTGGATCTCTTTGCTAGCCTTATTTCTTTGGAATCTGAGAACAGATATTTCGGATCCCTTTGAAGACTATAGAGACAAAGGAAATATCCTCCGATAACAAAGAGAAAGAAGCTTTCTGAGAAACTTCTTTGTGTTCTGTGAAATCATCTCACAGAGTTACAGCTTTCCTCTCAAGAAGCCTTTCGCTAAGACAGTTCTTGTGGAATTGGCAAAGTGATACTTGGAAGCCCATAGAGGGCTACGGTGAAAAAGGAAATATCCTCAGATGAAATCCGGAAAGAAGCTTTCTGAGAAACTGCTCCGTGATGTGTGACTTCCACTCACAGAGTTACAACTGTATTTCGTGGATCTCTTTGCTAGCCTTATTTCTGTGGAATCTGAGAAGAGATATTTCGGCTCCCTTTGAAGACTATTGGGCCAAAGGAAATATCCTCCGATAACCAAGAGAAAGAAGCTTTCTGAGAAACTTCATTTTGTTCTGTGAATCACCTCAGAGAGTTACAGCTTTCCCCTCAAGAAGCCTTTCGCTAAGACAGTTCTTGTGGAATTGGCAAAGTGATATTTGGAAGCCCATAGAGGGCTATGGTGAAAAAGGAAATATCCTCATATGAAATCCGGAAAGAAGCTTTCTGAGAAACTGCTTAGAGTTCTGTTAATTCATCTCACAGAGTTACATCTGTATTTCGTGGATCTCTTTGCTATCCTTATTTCTGTGGAATTTGAGAACAGATATTTCGGATCCCTTTGAAGACCATAGAGCCAAAGGAAATATCCTCCAATAACAAAGAGAAAGAAGCTTTCTGAGAAACTTCTTTGTGTTCTGTGAAATCATCTCACAGTGTTACAGCTTTCTCCTCAAGAAGCCTTTCGCTAAGACAGTTCTTGTGGAATTGGCAAAGTGATACTTGGAAGCCCATAGAGGGCTACGGTGAAAAAGGAAATATCCTCAGATGAAATCCGGAAAGAGGCTTTCTGAGAAACAGCTCCGTGATGTGTGAATTCCACTCACAGAGTTACATCTGTATTTCGTGGATCTCTTTGCTAGCCTTATTTCTGTGGAATCTGAGAACAGATATTTCGGCTCCCTTTGAAGACTATAGGGCCAAAGGAAATATCCTCCGATAACAAAGAGAAAGAAGCTTTCTGAGAATCTTCTTTTGGTTCTGTGAAATCACCTCAGAGAGTTACAGCTTTCCCCTCAAGAAGCCTTTCGCTAAGACAGTTCTTGTGGAATTGGCAAAGTGATATTTGGAAGCCCATAGAGGGCTATGGTGAAAAAGGAAATATCCTCAGATGAAATCTGGAAAGAAGCTTTCTGAGAAACTGCTTAGTGTTCGGTTAATTCATCTCACAGAGTTAGATATGTATTTCGTGGATCTCTTTGCTAACCTTATTTCTGTGGAATTTGAGAACAGATATTTCGGATCCCTTTGAAGACTATAGGGCCAAAGGAAATATCCTCCGATAACAAAGTGAAAGAAGGTTTCTGAGAAACTTCTTTGTATTCTGTGAAATCATCTCACAGAGTTACAGCTTTCCCCTCAAGAAGCCTTTCGCTAAGACTTTTCTTGTGAAATTGGGAAAGTGATATTTGGAAGCCCATAGAGGGCTATGGTGAAAAAGGAAATATCCTCAGATGAAATCTGGAAAGAAGCTTTCTGAGAAACTGCTCTGTGATGTGTGACTTCCACTCACAGAGTTACATCTGTATTTCGTGGATCTCTTTGCTAGATTTATTTTTGTGGAATCTGAGAATAGATAATTCGGATCCCTTTGAAGACCATAGTGCCAAAGGAAATATCCTCCGATAACAAAGAGAAAGAAGCTTTCTGAGAATCTTGTTTGTGTTCTGTGAAATCATCTCACAGAGTTACAGCTTTCCCCTCAAGAAGCCTTTCGCTAAGACAGTTCTTGTGGAATTGGCAAAGTGATATTTGGAACCCCTAG
Organism: Macaca nemestrina; assembly: GCF_043159975.1. NCBI lineage: Eukaryota > Metazoa > Chordata > Mammalia > Primates > Cercopithecidae > Macaca > Macaca nemestrina. The sequence goes on along the minus strand of NC_092145.1, from coordinate 102,033,133 downwards.
AGTGCTATGGTGAAAAAGGAAATATCCTCAGATGAAATCCGGAAAGAAGCTTTCTGAGAAACTGCTTAGTGTTCTGTTAATTCATCTCACAGAGTTACATCTGTATTTCCTGGATCTCTTTGCTATCCTTATTTTTGTGGAATCTGACAACAGATATTTCGGATCCCTTTGAAGACTATAGGGCCAAAGGAAATATCCTCCGATAACAAAGTGAAAGAAGGTTTCTGAGAAACTTCTTTGTATTTTGTGAAATCATCTCACAGAGTTACAGCTTTCCCCTCAAGAAGCCTTTCGCTAAGACTTTTCTTGTGAAATTGGGAAACTGATATTTGGAAGCCCATAGAGGGCTATGGTGAAAATGGAAATATCCTCAGATGAAATCTGGAAAGAAGCTTTCTGAGAAACTGCTCTGTGATGTGTGACTTCCCCTCACAGAGTTACATCTGTATTTCGTGGATCTCTTTGCTAGCCTTATTTTTGTGGAATCTGAAAACAGATAATTCGGATCCCTTTGAAGAATATAGTGCCAAAGGAAATACCCTCCGATAACAAAGAGAAAGAAGCTTTCTGAGAAACTTGTTTGTGTTCTGTGAAATCATCTCACAGAGTTACAGCTTTCCCCTCAAGAAGCCTTTCGCTAAGACAGTTCTTGTGGAATTGGCATAGTGATATTTGGAATCCCTAGAGGGCTATGGTGAAAAAGGCAATATCCTCAGATGAAATCGGGAAAGAAGCTTTCTGAGAAACTGCTTAGTGTTCTGTTAATTCATCTCACAGAGTTACATCTGTATTTCGTGGATCTCTTTGCTATCCTTATTTCTGTGGAATCTGACAACAGATATTTCGGATCCCTTTGAAGACTATAGAGCCCAAGGAAATATCCTCCGATAACAAAGAGAAAGAAGCTTTCTGAGAAACTTCTTTGTGTTCTGTGAAATCATCTCACAGAGTTACAGCTTTCCCCTCAAGAAGCTTTTCGCTAAGACTTTTCTTGTGAAATTGGGAAAGTGATATTTGGAAGCCCATAGAGGGCTACGGTGAAAAAGGAAATATTCTCAGATGAAATCTGGAAAGAAGCTTTCTGAGAAACTGCTCTGTGATGTGTGACTTCGACTCACAGAGTTACATCTGTATTTCGTGGATCTCTTTGCTAGCCTTATTTCTTTGGAATCTGAGAACAGATATTTCGGATCCCTTTGAAGACTATAGGGCCAAAGGAAATATCCTCCGATAACAAAGAGAAAGAAGCTTTCTGAGAAACTTGTTTGTGTTCTGTGAAATCATCTCACAGAGCTACAGCTTTTCCCTCAAGAAGCCTTTCGCTAAGACAGTTCTTGTGGAAATGGCAAAGTGATATTTGGAAGCCCAAAGAGGGCTATGGTGAAAAAGGAAATATCCTCAGATGAAATCCGGAAAGAAGCTTTCTGAGAAA